>NC_051139.1:16456189-16805790 GCF_014839805.1 Manduca sexta
TATTTATTTCCACGGTCTTGTTAATTGTTATTGTTTTGATTGTAAATCACTTGGTCATAAATTTACCTTATCTCGGTATATTATTTTAAACACTTTAACAATAAAGGTACTCTACAATAATGATCCTATTGTAAACGTTGTGAACAGCACTAGATTTACACTTGGGAGCTAGTCCCCAGGACAACAAACTTTCTGAGGCAACGAAATTTGGAGAAAAAAAACTGCTAAATTAAAATTAAATGACTCATTTTATTTATTAATAAATTAATTAAACGACTGACATTCAGTTTTAGAAAAATGCCTCCGGGTGTCATTGTATGTACTTTTGAGTTAGATTATTTGAAGAAATCTATTTAACGCCTTTTAAAATTTATTAGCAATATTTTCAATAAAATACTTTGCTTTATTATTTTATGGGGGCGTTAAGAGGATTCAACGACTTGTAAACTCATGTTGTAAAATATGAAAACATTAATATTCCGTTTAATACATATTATATATTATTGTTAAAAAAACTGTTATAATGGAAAAGTGTTATAAAAGGGATGTAAATATATTATGCTTGCCTAGAATAATTATGAAATATCATTTGCAATTCAGTTTTGCGTGTTGCTATTATTTATAAACAGGCGTTTAACATTTAATTATAGTAAAACTAAGGTAAAGATATATTTGTCTACAGCATAAATGTACCAGACAGATAGAGGAACTACTGCTATTCAAAAGAGAACTAACGAGAAGTAGCAGCTTTCTGTTGCGATTCATAAAATAATATTGCCGGGATCCCACGGTAAACCGTTTTGAATTCGCAAAGTCCTTCCGCCAGTAGTGAATTCGAAATATTATCCTTATTTTGTGGGTGTTTATCGGCCGTTAAGATCAATTACTTAAGATTAATTACAAGGTCGTATGCCGGCCAATGCTATAAAAAAATGCCATTCTGTTTTAGATATCTTATTGTTCTTAAAATGTTAATAAGAAAGTATTTGAAGTCATTCAGAAGTTCATTAAAAATAAATACAGACTTCTAAATACATTTGGAACATATCAAATTTACATAGAGGAATCTGGTCATAGATTAATATAATATAGAATACTTTATCCCGTAAAAAATAAGGAGTACTTTCATCCCAAAAATTCTTTCGCGGTCAAAACCACGTGCTATATCTAGTTCTAGTAAATACAATTTATTCATTACATACGACCTTGATATCCGATTCGGTTTTCCTCAAATAATATTCATTGTTTGTGGCAAAACAGCACTAACCTTGCGGAGAGGGTAGCAAACAATTTGTCGCCGTATCGGGTGTCATTGGGGAAATATGGTGATCGGAAAATGTTCAACATATTCTGTTTCTAATCTTAAATGTTGTGGTTTGATCTGTACCTATCTACAGCATGTAAGGTTTGGCAATAGACTTGTTTAAGGAGGGTATTCAGATCTCGATTCTCATTCCAAATATAGGATTTTTAACGGGAATTTTAGCATCTAGTAGTACTTGTTTAGTCTGAATTCTTCAGTGTATCACTGTACCACTCCAATTCTGAAATTTCTTTTGCTAAAAATATTTAAAGTGCCGGCAACCTAGTTGCGAATAGAACGGACGCATATAGTATAAAAATTACCCGTCAATTATCAGTCAAGCGAACATCGTGACGAAACCTGAATACCTTAGAAGTTGTCCATAAGAATTTCGGAGGTATGTGAAGAACAGGCCGGCATGATTGTGTCGACTGTCGAGGGGTAATCATCTCTCAACAGTCGATATTCTATGGGACCCCACTCCACTTACCATCAGGTGCAAGAAGGTTACTGGAGCCCGTAAAAAAAAGAGGACTGCCATTTCGCACTAGGCCAGCGTAGTGAAATAAGGCCTAAACCCTCTCAGTATTACAGGAATTGTGTTTCCAGCAAAGGGTCAGTTAAAATACAGGGCTTAGTATTATTGTTAAATTAGGGAAAGCATGTCCTAAATTATGTTTCGGTCATTAACCCTGCCGCCAAATCGTGGGACGCGGTGGACATTTTTCATTAGCCCCCGTCCACACCACGCGCTCCATTTTTTCTCCACACAATGCAGCAATGTTATCGGATTTCTATAAATAATTTTGATATACCTTTTTGTTAATGTCCTTTATTCGAGGTTGAAGTTTATTCCGGTGATGGAAATAAAGAAACAATAGCCCTCTTTTCACTGGAGGGAGGGGGGCTAATACATGTATCTTGATCATCCACATTTAGTTGAACTTATACTCGTCGTGTCGTCGTCGCCGTATGAAGCGGCGATAGCCTAGTTGGGTGTGGAACGGACTACCAAGACGAATGTCCGCAGGTTCAAATGCCAAGGGCACACACCTCTGACTTTTCTAAAAAGAAATCATGTGTGTATTCTTTGTGAATTTATCGTTCGCTTTAACGGTGAAGGAAAACATCGTGAGGAAACCTTGCACATCTGGGAAGTTCTCTATAGGAATTTCGAAGGTATGTGAAATCTACCAATCCGCACTAGGCCAGCGTGGTGGACTAAGGCCTAATCCCTCTCAGTAGTAGAGGAGGCCCGTGCTCAGCAGTGGGCAAGTATATAATACAGGGCTGATATTATTATTATATTATACGCTTTTAGAGAACGAAATACTTTTGTTTACTTCTAATATTTCCTGGCCTTCTCCCCTGCGCCCATCCTAAGAGGGCTCCTTTTCCTTCCAATGTCCCTTTCCCGGATATCTCCTCCCAACTTTCCACCAGCGCCCTGCAGTCGCTAACCCGCCGGATTCTAATATCCTATTAACAGGTGTAATAGTTGATGTATTTCCAGGAATTACTGGGAGAATGAATAAGGCCTCATGCTGCCGTAGACGCCGAGGGCGTCCTTCGGTGCGCGGGGGCTTTTGAGCCCCCCACCCATAGGAGACGGGCCGCAAGGCGGCACCGCGCAGGGGCGGCTGCGGTCGCAGACTAGACACTTCAACGTCAGAGGAAGCCCGCAGCCGTCCCTAATGCGCCGAAGAGGGCCACCGCGGAGTTTTAGCTGGTAGACCGTGCATAGGGAGAATGAATAAAACACAACGTCCACGCACAACCTGTATTTCGAACTAACTTCTTAAACCTACTCTCCACCACTCATTATAATTCATACTAGTGTTTTATACACTACAACAGCTTTCTCCTGGTGTTGACTGCGGGGTCCGATACCCAAAAAAAAATCGCTCCAATATCACTAGAGGATAAATCTATTATAATATATAAAGCTAAAGAGTTTGTTTAAACGCACTAATCTTAGGAACTACTAAACAGAATTACATTTTTTTTTCACTAATAGGAATCTTCATTACTCCTGTGTTCTATATGCTTTATATCCAGGAAATTGTATTCACGTCAGCGAAACTACAGGCAAAAGCTAGTCTATAATACGAGGCAATTAATAACAATCTATTACGCCCAAAATAGTTTGAATTTGCAGATGGTCATAGCGACCGTAAAGTTAGTAAATGGCGTTGTTTAGGGTTAAGTCGGTGTGGTGTGAATGATGGCCGATCGCGGCAGCCGGACGCCTGTTTGACTAAGAGGCTTGATGTAATGCTCCGTGCCACAAGGCGTAAGCGCAGCGTTTTTTTGAATCGAGTAATAAATAAATAAGTTAAGGCGATACCTCAAGGTCCATTTTCATACATTTTGTTTCGGCTTTAATCTGGGTAACTAAACAAGTATTGGCAAGTAAAGAATTTAAATTCACGTCTAGTTAGTGATTAGTTCTCGCAGTTGAAGAAAAATGTAAAAATAATTAATAATCATGGATATTTCGGCCTTTAAAATTTCGTCATATTAAATTTTAAAGGCCGAAATATCCATGATTATTAATTATTTTACGTTTTTCTTTCAACTGCGAGAACTAATCACTAACTAGACGTGAATTTAAATTCTTTACTTGCCAATACTTGTTTAGTTACCCAGATTAAAGCCGAAACAAAATGTATGAAAATGGACCTTGAGGTATCGCCTTAATAGTAAATGTTTTTTAAATCGAGTTAAACAAGCTGGTTGGTCTATAAAAGCCATTTTTAATACGTCTAAAACGTACGAGCAATTTTGTTTCAAGTGCAAAGGTTAAGATTCTTCTTAATCAACTTGCAGGAAGGTAAAATAATAAAAAAAATGTCCAATTGTTTGTTTTGTTTTCGGCTCAGGTTTTCGGCCTCTGTATTGCTTTGACGTCTGACAAAGCTTGTCAGCTAACCGTTCGAAAAAATGCACTAAAACAATCCAAGATGTCGTCTTTTTAGAATAGTGTACCAACGATACAAATATTACTTTTAAAAGTGAATATGCGATTGCCTATGATTCACCAGTATTAGCAAACAGAGCAACAATCCCAGAGCAATCAAATATGTAGAGGATAATCTAAATTTACAAAGTTCAAAAAAAAAATTTAAATTTTATCAAGTTCTGTTTTCAATTCTGTAACTTTTGTAGCAAAAAATAAAACACGTTTTTGTTTATTCATTATTAGTACATTCTTCATTACTAGTAAAAATAAATGATACAAATTCGCCATGTCGTATGCTCCGCGCCGCATCCATATTGATATATCGGCAGAAAGTGCTGTATCACTCAACCCGAGCCCGGCCGAAATGACTTGCTCCAAATAGTTCCGCATATATAAACGGACAGCGGCGGACGGATTCGGACACACATGAACATACTTGAACGATAATTTCGTTTTATGGTCAGATACTAGAGACGTTTTTCTAAACAACTGAATGAGAAGAACGTCGCCTCATGGTATTGATAAATCTTTTTTTGCATGGTGTGATGGTCATGAAAATGGATTATAGATTTGTTATGTTTGATGTAACATCTGTCAACGTCGAAGTTTTATACACCCGCCTTTTATCCACGAAAGAGTAGACAGAACGCAACAGCTGCACCCATTTTTAAAAGATTAGTCTATTTGAATGTTGTGCGCGGGTTTTATCGCTGTATAAATTTTAAAATTGTTACGCTGAATATTGTGAATCATGTAATTTGAACATTATTTTTATGCCATATATATTTTTGAATCCAGCCTATAATCCATAGCAATAATGTGAAAGGGGTGAGAGAATCGCCACACCAGGGGCAATTTTCAAACTCCGCGCAGATACACGGTAGAAAAACCCCATATCACTTTGCCCGACCCGGACACCGAACGTTGAGTAAACGTTATTAGAATCGACAATCATGTGTGTAACTCGAACTCACACATAGTCGCGTTACACCGTGAGTAGCGTTTGCTCGATTTACGCGATGGTAAAGTTACTCGATAGCTTATAAGGAACTCGCACTAAGCACACTGACTATAATAATGTGAAGTATTTTGCCCAAAATATAGTGGCTTTATCCTGGTGGCCACGTGTCTAATAGACCTCATTCTCTACTCAGGAATTAGTAAGAATTAATTTGTTGCCAAATTATTTAATAAGCATATCTTGGGAAATTTTACAACTATTTTGAGTCCGTCTAAGTTTAATCTCAGGGCCGTGATTCGTGAGGTATGGAGTTCAATACTTAGGTCGGATATTCAAAATTAGTAAGTATGTGATATTGATTCAAAAATACACACGTAAGTTGCCTGTGGTTGTAATTTGTTTTAAAGAGGTTGGAAGTCGGTCATATCATAGAACGGAAAAGTTCTCTGAACTAATTGCATCTCTGCCTACCACTACTCGGCTAAAAACCTGAACTTATACAACTATAATCGAAGTATTATTAAATCCACCAAAATTCCCCGCTGTATTCAAATTATCCTCTAATCCAAGATTAACCAAACTTGGAGGCATAAACTCCAAAGCTTCTTCTGCCTCATTACCTTCAAACTGCATTCTGATCCAGGTACGGCAGAGCTCATTCGTGCTGTGAAATTATAGTGAATAATATGAACCCTAACCCAGGAAGTTAGAGTTCAAAATTCCTTGTCAAAATATGGCCAAAAGTTAGAGCATTAGTGAACGCGATCCAATTTCAGTGAATGCTGTCAGTTGATTTTGAGCTTCTAATAAGGGGTGAGTGGTTGAGGAATTTGGTTCAAATAAAGGGTTTGGAGGTTCCTTGGATTTTAAGACATGAATTAATTAATTATGACTGTTTTATAGCATTTCACAAGCTGTAAAAAATAACAACGAAACTATTAGCTGTAAGAATTGTCAAAATGCAAACGCTGTCGCCAAATCACAGGCCACCAGAGTTGCCACAATCGCTTTTTCTTCATTAAAATAATTTTTAAATGATTTTGTTTTAGATAAAGAAAAAATAATATATTGAAGTTAATGTGTATACGTATTTTCAAGTTTTTAATATATTCAACTACTATTCAGGCTGACTATAACATATAATATCGAGCACACGAGACTTACCTATAACTGGGGTCACAATTTAATTAAAAATACGAATCTGTCACAAACTAATTCAAACCGCTGATCCAAAATAAACAACACCAAATCCTGAAATTACCCCGTAATATTTTATGTAAGTAATTAAGGTAACGAGTGGGGCATTTCGAATATTCCAGAATGTTCGGGAAACGCAGGGTTGTGAAATTTTATTACCAACATTTTTGCTTGACGACATATAGCTGATGGTTTTTGATATTTGATTCGGTAATTTGCATGAACTTTGATTTTTAGCTAGAGGTTTGCGAATAAGCGTTCCGTACCATAACATAATATTATAATGATTAATTCGTCTTCCATGTGTTAAATTAACGTTTCGGCTTAGTTTGGGATTAACCCTTCCTGAACCCACTCTGGAATATCAAGCGTCGCACAATTCAGATTAAGAGAAATCTACACAGTGTTACCCAATCCTATATTCGTACCCAGGACCTCCCAATCCACAGCTTGTCAAGTGAATATGACACCAGATCAAAAAAGCCTTTTTATTTATTCCTTAATTTTGCTCGCGGCTTCGCCGTCCTGAATTTTTTTTCTGGAATAATAATTAGCCTATACCCTTCCTGGTGTCTCAAACTGTCTTCACACCAGGATTTATGAAAATCTGTTCCGTAGTTTTCGAGTCACGCGGTCAGTCACGCGGCGGGGACTTTTTATAATATTATGTATTATTATAACAACACATTCGATCATTTTAGCACATCTTTTACCTTTTTATTCCAATATTGGTCGCGGCGCAACAAACAAAAAAAACAATTTTACATAATAGTATAGATTACTTTTGATCCCAAGTTGAAGTCAAATAAAGTTCCTACTACATTAGTTTACAGCGCAGTCGACAGTTAAGTCCACAGTAGAACTAATAATGTCCACCAACAGCTCAATACCAACATCTAATGTTATTAAGACACTTGGCCACATCTCCACGGACCCGATCTAGCACCATTATGGGAGGATGCGCCACGTAACTGCATCGTAAACGGCTTACACCAGTGTAATGCGCTCGTTATTGGATACTGGAAACGCAGTACTTAGATATCAAAGAGGGTAGACAGTTGGTATAATGAAAAGTATTTCTAGACTCACTATTATAAAGTCCTGTGTTGATTTTTATTTACGTTGCAAAAATGAGATAAAAATATTATAGTTGATACATGATGAAATGGCGCCATGTGTTATGTATGAAAAGTTGTCCTGGTCACACCTCTGTCTACCACTTCTGGGATGATAGAATTAACACCTAAACTGTAATTTTATTGCGTGTATATAGAAACACTAGCTTTTGCTCGCGGCTTCACCCCCGTGAAGGACTTTTCCGGGATTATTTTGTTTTCGACTTGATATGTATCGTTATATTATGACCAAATTACACAAAAATATTATAAATTGTAGCCTATATGTTATTCTGATGTATAACCAATATTACTGTAAAGTTTCATCCAAATCCAGTCAGTAGTTTTTTCGTGAAAGAGGAACAAACATACATCCATACATCCATCCTCATAAACTTTCGCATTTACATTATTAGTAGTACATTCTGATGGTAATCTTCAGCGACACAGAGCTGTTAATTTTAATTTTGCTTATTGAACAATTTATTTTTTTATTAACCTTATATGTTGCTTATTAAATTGAGATATAGTTTATTAAATAAATAATATAATAATATCAGCCCTGTATTATATACTTGCCCACTGCTGAACACGGGCCTCCTCTACTACTGAGAGGGATTACGCCTTAATCCACCACGCTGGCCTAGTGCGGATTGATAGACTTCACACACCTTCGAATTTCCTATAGAGAACTTCCCAGATGTGCAGGTTTCCTCACGATGTTTTCCTTCACCGTTAAAGCGAACGATAAATTCACAGAGAATACACACATGATTTTTTTCAGAAAAGTCAGAGGTGTGTGCCCTTGGGATTTGAACCTGCGGACATTCGCCTCGGCAGTCCGTTCCACACCCAACTAGGCTATCGTCGCTTATTAGCAATTGTATAATGTTATGAGTACGTAAAATTTTTCTTAGATTGCAATTAATTTCTCCTAAAATTGTCTAATAAAAGGACAGAATTAACTGTGGACTTCGCAGGGAGCAGAAAATTGTTCCTGTTCTATATTCATATTTTTGTCTCAAAAGTATTCGGCACCCTAACGAACTACGGATATCCACATACATACATCCTGTATTCGTATTTCTCGTTAAAAATACCAAAGTGAGGAAAAATATACGTCCATTTGAATTCAATCCTTCTCTTTTTGACAGCATGTTATATATTCGAATATCAGACCCTAAAAACAAGTGTTCAATACGAACATAATGACGTAATACAACACTAAAATTGCTCATAAAAAATCAAAATTATTTATAAATTACGCTCCCGTTTTAGGGTACCTTGATTTGAAATATTTCGTAAAAATTGCTTTCACAGCCCTCCAATTGAGAATGAGTCTTACTAACGCACACTGTAGTACATTTTTGAATCACCAGCTTCCCTAAGAATACAACCAAGATTAGTTTTATGGACGACATGAACGCGCTTCGAAGTAATTTTATCTTTATGAGTCAGTTGACGATCGTCGTATAGTTAATGCGCGGATATCAGGTTTGGTTCCCGGGAGCCGACTTTGACAGAGTTGCTGACAAATTGGGGTTATGGGTAAGCATCCTTTGGCGTGTTTGGAGGCTTTATTACAAGTTCGTAGCTTAAGGCTGTTTAAACAGATTCTCTATAACTTACTTTTGGTTGGAATATTTGGATTATTCTTATCGTTGTTAGAATAATAGTAACTCACGTCTTTCAGTATTCATTATGGCGTTTACAACAAGACGAAGATTAAGATAAATTTGATTTACCGCGATGTATCGCGGACCGAAATGTGTTGCAGGATAAAGACATATTAGTTTTCCCTGAGACTCGCCGAGCTTCACTGGTCGGTGTCATGAAATGCGTGCCACTGCTGATCCTGGCTTACAGGAGTTGTAGTGGTGGGTGGGAGGGCGGTAAAGTCTCTAGTCATTAGAGGCTAGTGGACCGAGGTGTTAGAAGTAAACGCAGAACCCACTTAATGAATCACAGTGAAATAAGGCACACGGATATATTTTATTTATTTATTTATTTATACATATATTATAACACCATAACAGTTAATACTAATGCGATGTTATACACATTTAGTCTTAACAATTGATTTCAATACATCTATGAGCCATTTCTGTGAATTCTGCCAGGTTATATATCATTGTTTGATGTCTTGGTTAACATAGTATTAGCTACTTTAAACCTGAAATATACATTGAGACATGCGAGAAAAGATCTTTCATACGAATGGAGCCGCGATCCACACATAGTTAAGAAAAAATCCAAATTCCTTATACTCTGCCATAATAACAAAAGAGGCTAATTTCATTAAAATAAAAGTTTCGCATTTATCCCGCGTCACCTTTTTATCTTACAAAAGTTTGGCCAATAAAAAAGTTTTATTGTCAATTTGGCATTTGGCATAACAAAATCCAAAACAACGCAATAAAATTATTATAATATGAATTCAAACGAGAAGCATCTGGACGTGGAATTCAAAAGGTATTTGCAAATCTTGAAACCTTATTTGGCTCAGTTATCAGACCAATTCATAATAAACTCTTGCAATGTGTGGATACAAAGACTGTCGAACCGGAATGTGGATAAGATTCTTAGGAACAAGTATATTTTCCTTTTATTCTCAAATTTAGCGAGAGGATATCTTGACATGCCTTTTCTGCATAATCCACCAAGTGTATTACCACCTCTTCATGAAGATGGCAGTGACAGCGAATCGTCTTCAGCAGAATGCTTGGTTATTAACCCTGAAAAGCCTTCCACTAGAGTTATTTTTGATAGAAAAAACTCTCTATCATCAGAAACAAATTCGCAAGACGACAAAGATAGATTGAAAGAAACTAATGTTGATAAAACAACGTCTGTTGAAAAATGTGACCAGAATTCAGCACACCAACATAATGGATTTAATATTGGTGCTGAATTCTTGCTAGATGATAACCAAGGTAGTTCTGGTGAAGAGTATGATAATAGAGCTGCAAGTCTGATTAAAAAGGTGAGAGAGATAAAAACACAAAATATTATATTACATAACGAACTACTAGCACTACGAGGTGATGTCATAACAAACAAAAACAATGAATTTTCAACCACGATTGATAATTTTACAAATACCTATATTTTGGAGAGTCAAAGTAATATGACAGTAAGAACCTTAAAATGCAAGTTGCAAGAAATGAAATACACAAGAAACAGCTTAATAGATACTGTTGCTAAACTTCAAGATCAATTAAATAACTTTGAAGATATAAAAAGGCATGAAATTGATGAATTAGAAGCAAAACATAAATTAGAAATTATCAATATCAAAACGACTATGCATGATGAAATTAAAGAAATATATGAAAGGAAAATTGAAGAATTGAAGCTGTCTTACGAGGCAACTATGAAAGATATTGAAGAAAAATCGCATATAAATGATACCATTATAGAAAAAAATAAAACCATTAACGAAAAAGATATGGAGATAGACCACCTACGAGTTCAACTGGAGGACCAGAAGAGAAATTTCCAATCGGTTTTAAGCAAACTGCTACAAAATTCCAACGAAGAGACTAAAGATAACTCAAAAATTCAAAACCAACAATATGAGAAACGTTTGAACAAACTAGAAAAGTCTAAACTCAAATGCGCCAAAGCATATGAAGCAAAATTAGCTTCTTTGCAAAGAGAAAGGCACTTGGCTGAATGTTCCTTACATCTCCAGCTCGTGAAACAAAGAGCTCAAGTACTGAGTGAAGTTGCAGATGATAACCAAACAGACTTGACAGCTGCACTAAATAATTTGGAAATTAAATACAAAGATATTATGACAAATTTGCAAGCGAGCACAATGAACAGACGAATACAAGACCAAATTGCTTTGGAATCCATTCTACAGGCCGCGTGCGGATTTCAAAGCGAAATATCTCGCGGCACTAACAGCCAATTTTCGGGGAAAACCTTTCGGAACCCCAACCAGAGCGGTGATGCTGAAAATTGGACCGTACCTAATGGGAACAAGGTTGTGAACAGGTGTTTTTATGACGACGGTTTGTTGACCGGCCAATGTTTGGACGGGGAAAAAGTTGGTCAACTGTTTGAGAGGCATATTCCTCAGAGGGACAGTGGCCACTAGACAGAACATAAAACTATTTTGGAGCATAGTTACGGAGTTTAATTGATGACTTGGGGCCATTTGTCGGTCGTAAAACGAAATGGACAGATTGTTTGTAGCACACATATGTGCGCAAAACTTTACTACACTGACTGAATGCCATTTAGTTTCTGAGTTTAAAATTAACAAATCAGACGCTTTATCTTGGTAAATTATCGAATTTCAGACTTTGTTTGCGACATTAAGTAAAATTGTTCCATTAATTAACTTTTGTTTGCAATTTGTTTCATTGTCCTCGGCGGACAGAGATAGGAACGTCGGGTTGTCTTCAACTTATCTTGAAAGTAACTAATCTGATTAAAAATTTCTATCCCAATTGGCAACGTTTTGTTGGTATTTTGACAGTTTCGTGGACATTAAGAGACTTTTAAGTATTTTTACGAACTTTACTAAATAGTAGATCGAATCTTAACAAATATTGGGTGCCGATCTTTGTCATGGTGTAGTATGAAGAACATAATATTACTATTCAGCACATATTTCTTATTCCTTAAGACCACAAGCGCAGGGGAGAGTCATGCAACAACAGTCATGTAATTTTTTTTATATCTTTGAATGATAAGACGAGCTTGCCGTTTATCGGGTGGTATGCGATACGACCGCCCATAAACAGCAGAAAATGCATCCAACACCTTGAATTACGAAGTATTGTTTGGTTTCATGATTAAATTAAACTCATAATTCCCAGTTAATTATATTGTCTACAGATAGCAGTCGGTCTATGATATTTACTAAGGACTTCACTACGAAAGACCGACCTAGAAACTAATATTTAATTATAACCTAAAAATGAAACGCTCTCCCTGTAGACACGTTTTACGCAGCTATACAGATTATAGCGCTATTAGACGAAACAGGGGCGACAAACTTTACTGTGCCAATAAAATCATTTAACAAGACTACTCTAGAATTTAGTTCGTACTCTCGAACGATTCTTAAAACCTATATAGCATTTGCTCACAGCTCCGCCTGCGTGAAAAAGTTTTTCCGGGATAATGGTCCCGCTTTATATGTTCCCGATAAAAAAATAAGCCTATATGTTAAGTTCGACTTTTAACAATACATCGGTGAAAACTGCATTCAATTCCAGGCACTAGTTTTTGCATTATGCGTGTACAAACAAACAGACAAAATGTCTACTATTTTGGCCTTTCATGCTCTAATAAAGACCCTACATATAACTCTTTCTTCAATATATTACGCAAAGATTTGCTCGCGACGCGACATCCCGCATTTACAATTCTCGTTGGGGAAAAAATACATATCTTCTGAAGTATCATCTACTTGTAAGTATATCTTACTAAAATTTCGCAAAGCTATGCATAGTTAAAACACATATTTACTCGATCAGCTGTAAATCAAAACCCGGCATCTTGCCTCTTAATAAGGTTTAAACTAGGAAATCGGTGATGTTTTTAACAGCTATTTAAACAATTCTAACCACATCTTAAAGCTAAAACAAGTTTATAAGTAAGACTGCATAAGTTCCAACAGTATTGATATCGGAATGCTGTAGCGCGGTGGAATTCAAGCGGCGGTCCATCTCGGTTGCTATAATTCGAATAATGTTCGCAAATCTGTTATAGCTTTAAACCACTCCATTGCCAGTACTACTAGAATCAGGGTTATACATAGTTTTCTACAATACAAATGGATTGGCTCGACTGGCAAGTTTAGTGTCTATTCATCACACAGAATGGTGGCAAGTGACTGCCTTGTTCACTGGTCGGAGATATAAAACAATATTAATCACATAAAATGACAGTTTTTCAATTCGCCAAAATGGCTGAGTACCGGGTTTAGCGATAGGCCGAGTTATCACATTATGAGAAAATAACTTAGCCAAAAGTAGTTGTAGCCAGTGTGACTACTGGATATAATAAGACTTAACATCTCATATCTCAGGATGTCGAGTGCAGTGGAATACCAAACAATAATTTGTAATTCAAGGTGTTGAATGGTGTTTCTATTGTTTATGGGCTGTCTTATCGCTTACCAGCAAGCGAACGGCAAGCTCGGCTCATCATTCAAAGCAATAAAAAGAAAGTCGGTTACTCGTTAGCCTCTGGCTACCCCTTCAGTGATGTTAGACGGGACAGTGTAAGTATTTTTCCTCTGAAATTACTTGATACAAGACCAATAGGTAGAGAGACAGTCGCAGTAAGTCACGCAGCTACGACACAGAAGACAGTAACACACTCGATCTGCGTGTTCTAAATAGCCTGCGCTACTGTGACATGGTGCCGCACACTCACTATACGTCACGTCGTCACGCAGTATTAGATTTAATTTATTTATAATATTATACATATTCTACACAATCACACCTATCTTGAAAGGGTGGTCAGAGCTACAACTAGGGCACTTACTTTTCGTTGTGGACCGTCCCATGATGTGATATAGATCAAGGCTATCGCCATATCAAGCACAAATTCCAAACTTCGGGCTGATACTGAGTAGAAAAACCCTATATCAATTTACCCGATCCGGGATGTAAGCCAGGGATTTCAAAGTAGTAGTTGTACCTAGCCTAACAGTTATGAGTGGCACTGATCAAATATTTAAAATGACAAAAAATATAGAATATTATAGGGTATTATAAAGTCATTAGGCCCACAATTGCAACTGGTGAAACTATCATTAAAAGTTAGGTTAGGTTAGAAAATATTATTGACGTGTCAATTAGATTCTATTTATTTTCCTTAAGCTTAGTTCCAGAAGACCTTACAAACAATCTCACAAACTACCTGTTTATATTAGTGAAAATAATTCACCATTCAAAACTATATTCTCTTTCAAATGCAGTAAGACGTCGCGTACGCACGGTATGTCTGTTAATCCAGAACTATTTCAATCCAGGCTATTATTTCACAGTGAAATCTTAACTGACGTCGCCGGACCGGACGGCGGACGCATGCCGGCAAACTGCCTCCACCGGGCATGGACTGTGCAACGCTGAAACATGTTTTGCTGTTACGGAATATATCCTTATTATCTTAGGGTTGATTTTCTAATATACAGGTAAATGTTTCCCAACATAAACTTTTAGCCCATGATGGAAAGTCAAAGAATTACTCGAGTTTTATCTGCACGACTGTCGGATTTTATTTGGGGCTGATTTTTCATTTGTCAGATAAAAGTCATCCATTAAATAAATTATAAACTGACTGAATATAAGAGTGGGACAAATTAACAACTTTTTACGTACAACATTAATTTTTAATTCGATTGTGTTGTACTTTATCCTACGGAAAAAATATGTGATGATTAAAAAATCAGCTCTTAGTCGAGTTGTATTTCACACCATTTGTGATGGGAAAACAGATCTAAACCTTCGTGGTCACGGAACAGACGATGAAAGCTGCAGCTACTTTTGTCTCGATAGTTTGTTTGACATTGTAGCTAGTGTAACTACTGGACGTAATAAGACTTAATAATAATATCAGCCCTGTATTATATACTTGCCCACTGCTGAGCACGGGCCTCCTCTACTACTGAGTGGGATTAGGCCTTAGTCCACCACGCTGGCCTAGTGCGGATTGGTAGACTTCACACACCTTCAAAATTCCTATAGAGAACTTCTCAGATGTGCAGGTTTCCTCACGATGTTTTCCTTCACCGTTAAAACGAACGATAAATTCACAAAGAATACACACATGATTTAAGAAAAGTCAGAGGTGTGTGTCCTTGGGATTTGAACCTGCGGACATTCGTCTCGGCAGTCCGTTCCACACCCAACTAGGCTATCGCCGCTTTTTTTTTTTTTTTTTTTTTTTTTTAATAAGACTTAACATTTCATGTATTAGAATGGCGAGCGCAGTGGAATACCAAACAATACTTTGTAATTCAAGGTGTTGGATGGTGTTTCTACTATTGATGGGCGGTTGTATCGCTTACCATCAGGCGAACGGCAAGCTCGTCTCGTGATACATAGAAATAAAAAAAAAGAGTTCAAGTTGGATTACCCTATTTCGTCCCGTGAAACAAGTATTTCTATGTGTTTGTCCACCAAATTCACAAAGTATACGCACTTCGACGTTATATTTTCGGCTGTTACTAAAATAACATCTACCCAAGACCACGAACTAAATTATAATTTAGGAACTATTATTTTTAGCATATTTCGGGTCGACAGTTAAATTAGGTTACCCTTCGAAGGTTGTTGACTCCTTAATTTATAAATAGCATTTTATAGAAAACTGGATTGAACAGTTAGATTTATCAGAAAATATAAATTATGTACACGTAAGAGCAAGTACGTAGTAGTAAGTAAGTACTTAATTATATTTGGCCGCTTTTAAAATTAGGACGGTATTCGACTTTAAAAAAGGGGCCGATATTTTTATTTCTGAATAATACGTTGCTGGCATTGAGACACCTAGAAATACTACACGAAATAATACACCTAAAGGTAAATGTTATGAGTGCGATAAATTCTGGAAAATTTAAACCAATTTCAAAAACTCTCCCATTAGTCATAGCTACTCAACACTTAAAGCAGAGGCTTTTTATTCATACAACGATTGCAAACAAGAAAGAACTCCGAGCAAAACAATTCATAATTGAATTGTAATACATTATTGTTTTCCCAAACTGTTACAGAGCAGAGGTTAAATGAATTACGCATTGGATGGGTCCCTATTCAACAAAGCCACACTTCGGCCCACAAGTGTTTACCTAATTCGACATCTACCGCTTAACAAGTTTTCCCTATTGGAAATTCGAAGTTGCTATTTTTATACGGAATTAGTTTCATAGAGTTAAGACAAGCGGGTGTTTTGGTTTCAATAATATATTGCCTATTCCCTTTAAAAATATAAACTATTTAAAAACGACGTATTGTATTTATTAATTTTATTGGAAGTATACTACAGATAATAATATACATTCTTTTTGAATCTTGATGCAGTATTACGGCAGAAGATAGAGGTGTTTCTCTACTTACAATATACTTCAGCATGCATCATAACTTAAGTATAAACGTATAACAAATTCGCGTTAGACAGAGTAACCAAGGTTTTTTTTCGTATTTACGTATTTCAGATATAAATATCGTAAAATTCATACATACATACATACATAACATCACGCATTTTATCCCCGAAGGGGTATGCAGAGGCGCAACTAGGGCACCCACTTTTCGCCAAGTATGTTCCGTCCCATGATGTGATAGGGGGCGAGCCTATCGCCATATCGGGCACAAATTCCAGACTCCGGGCTGATACTGAGCAGAAAAACCCAAATATCACTTTGCCCGACCCGGGATTCAAACCCAGGACCTCAGAGCGCTATTGTACCGGACATGCAATACAACTACGCCACCGAGGCAGAAATTCAGAAGAAATAAAATCATTTATTGGCCACCGGTTAAGTGGTGAACAAAATTTTAGAATAAATTTAGATAATTACTTATGAGATAGGAAGGAAAATTACAATAATTTTTATTTGATATTTAATGGAAAAAGTCTTATAACATTGAATACTGTCTCCTTCACCAGAAAACCGCGTAGCGACAAAAAAAGTCAAAGTTATATAGATCAACCAAAAGGACTGCCTGTGAAGCGCCCTAAATTATAATTTCCCTAATATAATTAATGAATGCAATCAATCTACTTATATGTCTGTACATAGCAATTAAGCAATATCGGGAATCGAACTGGCGACCTTCCATAGACGGCAATCTATCAGGCGACAATCCCCGCGCTAATTATCAACACGAATAGTTCAGTTAAGGGATAGACAGGCCTTATAATTAAAAATATTTCTCAATATTGTTTTAAAATAGCGATGACCATGTTTTGGTAAATTGTCTGTTTGAGTGAAAATTGTTGGAGATATTATAGCAAATCATGGCCCAGTCAGAAGATTACTCTTAGTAATACTTAATGCGAAAGTTTCTAAACATGTTTAGATGTTTGTAAGAAGTAAATGCAGAAATTGGCGACACAGATTTGGCACACAGATAGAGCTCATCCTGAAAGAACACACAAGCTACATCTTATTCCGGTAATTTACTTCCATGAGAAACAGTGGATTTTGAAATCTGATTTTTAATGAGATAACGTTGGCGTCTTACAAGTGGCGCTTTAAATCACTACAGTGTTTTAAGGACTTAAATAGCAGGAGAGGATAATAACGCTGGCGCAGCCGGGAACAAAACCTCGTGAAAAAAAATAATATCATTAATGGTACTTTCTACTATCAAATCGCTTTACACTACCAAACACGCTTGCCCTTAAACTGGCTTGTTGCCAAATTAGTGTGATACCAAAGGCTTTCCGGCTTAAGGTACCTGAGCTTTGAGCTACAAAGCCGCGTCTTAACACGCGATAGAGCACTCAACGCCACCGTGACAAAGGTGTTTATCGCTTGCCTTGACAAGTAAAGGGCAGCCAGGCCGCATAAATTCCTGATGACATCCCTAGTAGCCAAATTCATCGATACTAATTAGCATTAAAACCGATAAATCGTATCGGACTAGTAATTGGAACCTTATGTTTACTTAGAGAAGGAAAGTGTGTTTGTTTCTTGTTTATTTAATTTAGGTATCCAATCTTTTTGTAGAACAGCGTGATCTAGAAAGAGTAAATGGAGGCTTCGAGAGCGTACCGTGTGATGCTAGATCAGATGATATTAAAAACAATTATGAGATAGGTCGTAAACAAGAGTTAGTTCATACAACTGCTTCATTTAAAATAAAATAAAATAAAATGCTTTATTCATCACGCAAGCGAACATGGTTGCACTTATGGTAAGTCAAGGTACATGAGTATTTAATTATTACTTAAATAAATTAGCTTATATAAACAAAGACAATTTATATTGAAATTTGCAAACCACAAGCTACAAAACACAAATGAATGCAAATACATTAGTGGCGAAAAGTAAAATTTTCAGAAACGGAATCCGACACAACATATAAGTATATGCATAAATGCGGTCTGCAAATCGTTCTAATGGTAAAGATTCTACATAAAAACTACATTTTTTATTGCTTTGAATGACGAGACGAGCTTGTCCTTCGCCTAATGGAAAGCAATACGACCGCCAATAAACAGTAGAAACACCATCCAACACCGTAAATTACAAAGTATTGTTTGGTATTCCACTGCGCTCGCCATCTTATGAGATGTAAGTCTTATTATGTCCAGTAGTTACACTGGCTACAATGTACTGGCTACTTAAAGGGAAGGGTTATATAGACCCTTCGCAATTTATATATGTCAAATGATTAAAATATATGTACACGCGTAATAACTAGTGGTAACAGTTCACGTAAGTCGGGCACGTAACAACTATTAGTGGAGGTAACGGAAAATTAATGGCCGCAAAGCTTGTTTATATAACAACAAATGGCACGAAACGTGGCAAATATATTAAATAGACGTGGTTCAGTGAGATATATTTTGTTATTGTTTGTTATATAATGCGGCCGGTCATTTGCCTGATGGTGAATGCCTCGACTGTCAGACACAAAACAAACAAAAAACACTCATCATGCCTTTATCCTTAGAGGTAGGCAGAGTTACAACCAGGGCACTCACTTTTCGCTATATGTATTCCGTTCCCTAATGTTATAGGGACGAGCCTATCGCCATATTGATCACGAATTTGTGAGACTTCAAGATCATAGTGAGAAGAAAAATCTCAGCATGATATTCATAACGCACACATTACAACGACGCCACCGCAGTCAAAGAAAAAGTAGTTTATAATAATTCATCTTTACACAGAATATACAAACTTTAAACCAAAAGTTTGTAACTTTAACAAACAAGTATACCACTTTAAATTCATACTTAACATTCCTGCGGCGGTGGAATATCCCGAAGGAAATTAGGGAGTTTGTCCGCATCCGGCCGGAAACGGAAGCGTGTTAAAGTGGCCGCGCTCTGCGGAAGTCGCGTCTGACCGGGATAGCCTTTACTAAATACTGCAGTTCTATTTGGGTCTGTGTTTCGTAATCCTAGAGGAATTTGCCTGTGCATTTTAATACCTGGATAGACCGAAAATTATTTGGAATCTATAATAATAGGTTTAAATAGCAAAAAATGGTTCGGTCAGAAAATTATGTAAATGACATAGCTATGGTGAGTTAATTTTTTACAAATCCATAAAATGACGGCGCTACATGTAGTTAGTAATAAAATGCAATCTAGATCACACGTCAGATTACCGTTCATCAATAAATAATAAATGGGGCAGCTGATGAAGATGATGATAATGAAAGTCATTAAAATAATTACTATGTTCTTCAAAGAAAAATATAGTTCTTGCACAATACTTCTTAACGGCAATAATAAACATTTTTTTTTACACGAGCATGGCCAAGTGACCCCACCCCACCTGATGGTAAGCAGAGTGGCGCCGATAAAATGACGACTGACGAGAGAAGATTACCCCATTGCAGTTGGGACAATTATGCCGGCATGTTAAAACCGTATATACACTGGCTGATCCCGGAACGCGATGCACTTACGTGAGCCACTACGGCGGGTTTGTTTTAACACCTTGTGTACGGTGGACGCTACCCAGGCGGGTATAAAATATATCCTATCACCAGCAAATGCTGTGGTACCTAGACGTAGGCATTCCCACATACAAGACACCAACTACTATAGTGACACATTTACCTATCTTAAGCATAAAAAACTAATGTTTACCAATGAGGACGCGGCAATTATTCGAAGGCTAGAATCCCCAGCCCGAATGTCAACTAAGACATTATTTTTTATTATATCTAGATACGTTGCGACATTAGAAGCTAACAATCCGTAACCCTCGATAAAGACTCGTGACGATCCAGAAATGGAGGAGGCCTTTTATATTAAATGACTAGAAAACGTCCCTCCCTCACAAGCCATTGCATCTCGTAAGGATTGTCATTTTACAACACTGACCGGTGAAGATATGGCAAGTAAGAATAAAAAGCAAGAAAATAGTCAAACTGTCGGATATAGAAAATTAATTATCTATACTTTGTGTTTTAAATAAAAGTGCTTAAACAGAAAAGTCTGAGAGAACCTTAGGCGCCGCGTAAACGCTCTCAACTTATTATCCAGGAACACCACACTAGGCACTTTGAAACTTGGACAATTTCTAGATCTCTCAGTTTCATAGCAGCTTAGTGTTTTTAAGATTGTAGAGTAGAGTAAGGTCTTGATAGAGTGTCCACTGATGAAAGATGACTACCCGTCGCCAGTAGACAGAATTACGCCGGCATGATGAACAGGATACACACAGGCTGATCCCGGAACGTAACACTCACGTGAGCCACTATGACGGCTTTTACACCACGTTTACGGTCGCTAGCCAAGCGAATAATTTTACCACCCGCAAGTTTTTCGACATTAACTTGACACGCAACGTCTACTATTAAGGGCACAGAATCCACGACCCTCTCAACAATTCCATTCCGTGCAATGGCTATTAATTTTTTCACCATAAAGCGTCTCTCCATTAAGAGTATTCAAATATCTTAACGCGTTGAAAGCCCGTGGGCAGTATTTCTCCGTAATCTTGCTGCCCGTAAATATCTTTTATGGGTTGGTAATTCGGTTTAATTACGACCCCGCCATTATCATTTAAATTTTCCATTCCTTTTTTTTTAAATTAAGCTGAGCCATGGGGTGTTTTGACTGTTTTATTTGTTCACAAGTTGGTCTTATTGGAGTAATTCTTCTAATACCGCATTTGCTCTCGACGCTGGTTGCGTAAGTATTTACTTGTTAGATCTGACTTCTTGCTCTTTCTTTTACTAATTTAGTATATGCCAAAGTTTGTTAATATTTTTAGATTTTCTTTTGAAAAAGTAAGTACATTCTGGACCATTGGCTTTATATTCGTTTTGGCTTTAAAGTAGGTACTTTCAGTGTATTATGGATTATGAGTCAGCTATTTATGTCTCAGAATGACAAAAGGTACGCGTATTTTGCATTTCAAATCGTGAGTATAGCTATTGTTTATGATCGTAGCACTAACCGTCATACGAGATTCTAGCTGATGATTATTGTTATTTATTTTCTAGTTCAGAAAGACTACCTACTCTCCAACACTTCATACATCGTAGTTGTAGTCAAGCTCGTCAGGTGTCGCTAGTTGACATTTGGGCGACATTTGTGTCGGCAGCAAGACGGACCTGCCCTCCCTGGGGAATGACTTTGACTTCTTAATGTAGGGGCTTGAGTCTTTCCGATGCATGACGTAGTTTACCCTAATTGTGCGTGTTTATTTTAATTGAGGGATTTGAGGTACAATTGGTGCTTCTTAACCAAGACTATCTGTAATAGTCACTAGCATATCAGTATTTTTATATATGGATACCGAAGTGACTCAAGAAACATAAATTTAGGACAAGATCGCCTTTGAGGGTAAGTAGCATGCCGTCCAGTTACAATATCACCTGAAACATGATTACTCTCGCAAGTTGACACAATTATGCCGGCCTGTTGAAACATATCCTAGCGATAAATCTGTCCCTAGTTTCCATGCAAGTGGTGTAGTCTTAATTGTAAATAGGCATCTTGTCAACAGCCGCAGTACCTAATACTTGTATGTTTAAAATAAAATATTTGTCACAATAATTCCGAAATAGACTGTTTTCGTGCAAGAAAATCATGTTGAATTCCAGGGACCCGTGATCCTCGACGAGGTTTATGTTTTTTTCATAATCCCACGGGAATTGGTGTTGCGGAAGTTAACGCGTGATTGGAGCCCGTCGGTCTGTCTGTTCAGTGTTGTAGCACATAGTATGACAACTGATATATAAAGATTATTTTGTGAGAGAGATATAAGTTATAAATAAAAGACAAATATTGGTATTATTGCTCTCTTTTGCATCGAAAGGTAAGTAGTCTATGTTCCCTCTAACAATATTATTTTGTTTTTTATTAATTTTTTTGAATAAATGTATGGTTGAAATAAATGTGTATTCATTTTAAATATATTTGAAACCATTAGATTGTTTTTATAAATCAACACTAAGAAATAATTTAAAACATATTTTATGTAATATTTTGTTCTTTATAATAACTTACTAGCTGAACCGACAGACGTTGTCCCGTCTTAACTATGAATTTGCAACGCGCATTGACAGTAATATTAATATTTTCTTTAAGTTTTCTTAATTTACCGTGCAATTTTTTGAATTTTTTCTTTCAAAAAACCTTTTCCTGACAATAACAAACACAACAAAAACAAAAATATTGAAATCGGTCCAGCCGTTCACGCGTGATGGCGGGACCAAGGGAAATAGGTTTTAGCCATTATATTTTATTTATCACAAAAAACACCATACAAAATTAAGCCTTACTGTCCCTCCCTCCACGGCTTCGTTTGAGCGCAATAACGTCGGTACACGCAGAGATCACAAGTAGGCACGGTTTGGTGGTCCCGAAGCCCCCTCCCGCCCGCCACCGGTCCCCGAGCCCGCCTCAAACCAAACGTAAACATTACGCATAAACGACACCGACTCACGTGGTTTACGTCAATATTTGCGTTGTATTATTAGGAAGTTCCGAAAACTAAACAGCTTTGGAGAAGTAGGTATGCTTCGACTGTTGTGTTCTAGTTCTGGAAGACATTGCAAACGGTGTTATTGGGCAATATTAATAGAAGAAATAGACATTGCGATGGTACGTACCCGGGCAAACTCCAATATAAGCACCAACAGTATAAATTTAATTCTGTATGGTGAGATAATAGGAACAAGATACATTATTGTGTCTTTACCGCTGAATGAAAGTATTATTAACCACAAAAAACACAAATCGTTTACTTTCATCGTTTCCTGCAGCCAGATTGATACTCAGAAGTGCCGATCACTTTCACCCGATGAATCACGTAGAGACGAGAACATAATTCAAATATTTAATAAGGTGCACGATAGAGCTGAGTAAAGGTGGGTTTTTTCCGAATTTTAGTGACGGTGTTGTGTTTATTCCTTAGACCACTGATGTTGACTTGTCGAAAATATACTGCTATGAGATGGAAGGCTGCTGCTACGAGCCCTGTATGTATTGTTGCATTGCTGGGCATGGGCCTCCTCTACTACTGAAGAGGAATTAGGTCTAAGTCCACCACGCTTGCTTAGTTTGGATTGGTAGATATCACACATCCTGAAAAATCCTTCCTTGCGGATGTTTCCTTGCGATGTTTTCCGTCACCGTTAAAGCAAGCGATAATTCTCAAAAAATTCACTCATAACTTTAGAAATAGCAGTGGGACAGTATATAATACAGGGCTGATATTATTATTATATGCTCAAT
This sequence comes from Manduca sexta, assembly GCF_014839805.1. Lineage (NCBI taxonomy): Eukaryota > Metazoa > Arthropoda > Insecta > Lepidoptera > Sphingidae > Manduca > Manduca sexta. The sequence continues at coordinate 16,480,138 of NC_051139.1, forward strand.
CATGGCAGCAGTCTTCAATCTCATAGTAATATATTTTCGACAATAGAGAAAATAACAATTATTAGTAGTAAGCCCGGCAATGGCCTAGTTCCAAACATTCGTACATTGCAAATTTTATTCGAGTCTATAACACTTTTCCTCACGCCAGTACTGTTTATTCTCTCTCGTAAAGTTTATTTCCTTTTTCGCTAACCACTATTAAGTTTCGCTGCTAATAGTGCCATAGATTATAGTTGATTTGTCTGCATTGGAAACTCACCACTATTCTGTTATGAATACGGTACATCTTTCAATAGTTGGAATGAACATCACTCAGGGGTATTGTGAAATGTAATGTAGCTTTCTTGAGAAATGCTGTACTTTAAACTAAGATAGAGACCAAATGTTTATATATTCTGAGTCAAGAATGAATGGCTCTGCTTATTTTATTAGTAAATGATACGAAGTCCTTCAAACTGGAATGAATCCCTTCTAGCTGAATTTCGGCCATGACGGCTAATCTCAACGGAGACCAGCCAGATACGCAGGAGTTATTATAGTGCACAAGTGTGTGCGCAATACACAGATGCACTCTCTGTTTCTTTACTCTCATAGTCCGGTGAGACGGCAGTCCGACATGACCGGAGAGAGGTCAGGCGCAGGACCAACGGCTTCACGTGCTTTCCGAGGCACGGGGGTATCACACCGCCAACTTCCTGACTCCGAGCTGCGGCTGAGTATTTTTTAAGATGGAAAAACCTTGTCACAATAACTTAGGCCCAACCCTAGATTCGAACCCAGGATCTCAGCGCCATAGTCGTACTCGTACCGCGTAAACATTACAACTACGCCACTGATGTAGTCTCAAACTGAAATACAACAGTGATTGCACACCGGTGCTTGGCGACAGAAATATACAAAGCATGCCCGATCAAACTGGCCGATAAGACTAGACAGTCTTACCCAAAGTATTATACAGGGTGTAATTTAAGCCACTATTTCCAAAACGTATTTATACGAAAAAAATAGTGACATTAAGTACATTTCTCATCAAATATCTTTGATGATTGTTGTAATTTTAAAATTTTGATTTTGCTCTCTAAATGCTACATACTTGTAATATATTTTATAGACTTCGTATGTTTTGGAAGAAACAATTTAATTTAAACTTATGTGAACCTTAATCAAATCCGAAAACTAGATCGGCGACCTTTAAACCCAGTCAAGTTTAAACTTAAATCTAGAAGGTCAGACCATTCACTCCTGGCCACCCCTCGATTTGTACTGGGAATTACAGCCGGCAATTTTCAGCAATCATTCCATTAAAAGCTAGTACCACAGTGGTGAAGTGGGGAATGGAAAACACTAGTAATTAATAACTGTTGAACATAGACGAGAAAATACGCAAATAGATGATGGTCATTAGTTGTAAAATATTTTATAGCATAAATTACACATCGATGCTTGGAATACAATCATGTCTAACAAACATACCGAAATTAATGATATAAATATTTTGAATCGACATTTTTTTCTGCATCAATTGGTCTAAGTTTTGGAGGTCCAGGACAATTTTAATATCATTAAACTATTTTTTTATAAAATAAAATAGTTGAATTGTTATGAATATTTATGTTAAAATCAAAACATTAAAGCACTCTACTCAAAAATGTTATGATTGTTTAGATATCTTAGATATGATTGTCTCTCAAGCGTCGACACTCACAATTATACCAGAAAAATCATGAATTCGCTACCGATGTTATAAAAAAGCTAAGTAATTAGAAGACTAGACAGATTTTTGTGTCTGGAAGTCAATAATGGCCGTGCTGTAGAAGATTTATGATCATATTTAATTCATTGTAGTAAACCAGGACGAATTTAGTTGTCGAATTCAAAATCTCTTGTCTACCCTAATAATTCATATTAACACACGAAATCATATCGCCCGGTAGTAGCCTTAAAATCCGTCAATTACAAATAATGCTGGTATGGTACCTGCTGATTCTTCCATTGGAGAGAGCAAAAAAAATATCTCCCTTAATTCTCATTTTATGAAAATAACAAGCATTGATCTGATAAACGGAATATTCTCTCTGGATCGATATTGCTAAATTAAATATAATTGATCCCACAGGACGCGCTGTCCCGTTCTCCCCCGCCTTCCACGTCCAACACCTACCTGTTGCTGTTTGTTTACAATTATTACGCGAAACCGGTGGATTGTTCTAGAAAAAATACCATAAACACTTCAACATTACATTGGAATTTAAACATTATGTATAAAAGGAATAAGATTCAAACAGACTTGACTCATAAATGTGATTTACGATGCTTCGCCCTACTCTATTATGCAATGGACGAGTTCTTAATGAGGATTTCATGCTGATTTATACTCATTGGGTAGGATTTAGAGTTGAAATTCGTATGGTATTTGCAAATGATATGGGACACTAATGTTGAAAACGAGTTGCGCTCATGCGAGGAAGTAAGGTCAGAATGTGTAGTTGAAGGTATATTTCTATGATTCTATATTTTCTAAGAAAAATATTAAGCCTGTCGTAAACCGTCTAACTGCAATTAAAAGCCTTTGATGAACTATACTGACTTACGCGTTTATATTCGTTACTTTGAAAATGATTATAAGTAACTCTTAATATAAGCAACGATCATTATTGCGGGATATATAACATGAGTAAAAGTAATAACTTTTAAGGCAAAGAAATAACTTTTAAGATGGCACTCCGAGAATATGTGTTGATTATCAAACACCAGTGTGTTTACCATGTTGTTACCATGTTTGTTTCCCAGAGACAGTTCTCTGGGTAACAAACATCGTAAGGACATGTAGTGCTATGTAACTCAGAGTTCTTGATGATACTACTGCAGGAAGGCTTTTATTAAAAGCCTCTTCTGAGATCAAAAACCCCTTTGGAATTGATAAAGAGTTTACAAATGAATCTAAGACATGGTCAAATCCAAATTCGATCCGTGGTTTTTGGGTCAGTCGCTAACAAACATCCATCCAATGTAAGACATAACATTTAACACTGGCATGGTAAATGTTAAAGTTTATTATTGAAGCCGTATAATTTCACTTTTATTGCCGCGAGAAACTGGCAGCAAAACGTTGGCATTTAAGAACCTACTTTCGAAAAAACAAACAAAACGTGACCTGAAAAGTCTGAAATCTTCAAAATAATGCGCCATTAAAATAATCAACAAAAGGTACAGTCAACGCCGGTGACCCAGTAAAATGCACCATCCGCTTTTTGTGCTAACGGTACCTGCTCACAGGTTCAATGGCCGCTGTGTGTGTGCAAAGAGGCGCAGGAGTCGATAACTTTGGTGCATCGAGGTATTCAAACCGAAACCTTAAGCTTTTACCAGTTAATCAACGCCATATTATGTATTATTATTTGTTTAATTTTATAGAAGTATTTTGACTAGCAATGACCGTTAGAGTAGACAAAAGTTGTAATGTTAAATGACTCTCATTAGCAATATTTAAATATACGCAGAAAAAGCTAGAAAAATGCCTGCCTAAAGACGTTTCGGTACGGTCAACGAGAATGGTAGAAGTACATCAAAACCCTTCCACTTTCCTAGTATCCGTTACATGTTTTCAAAAGGTGACATCGAATGACGCAACTCCCAAAAGAGTACGGGTGTTTGTGGAATACAATATTTATTATCAATTAACCGAATAAATTATTTGCCTATCTTCCAATTAATACGAGATGAAAAATTGAAATATAAGTGTAAAATTCCAATAATCACTTATTTACATAAAACCAAATATTACTGAATCATATTTGTCATGTTCTATTTGGCACGAAACGAATATTAAATAAGGTAATTTCCACGAAATAATAAATAACGTAATGACTAATAACATAAACAATGTGTTAAAAGAAATTCTGGAAACTGTGAAAAGAAACTGCGTCGTATCATATTAATCGCAAACACAGCTGACATTTACAAATGTTTTTGGAAAAATGAAATGCTAATTAAGTAGAACAGTAAGGCTGAGTCAACGTGAGTCACAATAATATTATATCACATCTGCGTAAACAGAACTTTCTCGAACAAATGTTCGCAACGTCTGAACTTAAGCTGCGGTTATCATGAATGGTGCGCAGTACGTTCTCGAACACCCAAGCCTATATAAGAGGTGCGGTGGACCCGAGCGGCGTAGATTGTGAACGCGCGCGAACCAGAATGCTCAAAAAATTCCTACTCCTCGCCGTGCTGGTGAATGTGGCGCTGTGCCAGAGCAGAAGGCACAAGGTGGAGGATCCTTTCTCAGCGTTTGACCGGCACATAACCCATAGTCTTGCTTATCACTACCTCTGGCCATGGAGGCAACTCATCCGGGCGGCGGCGGCTATCGAAACAGAAGAAAACTTCGGAGAGCCACAAATATTGTCAACTGCTAAGAAATACACCGTCAATCTGAACATGAAGAGGTTCCAGCCTGACGAGCTCAAGGTCAAAGTGAAAAACCGAAGAGTCATCATCGAAGGTAAACATAAGGAAGACGAAAAGCAGATACTCTCAAACCATTTCATCCAAATGTTTGAATTGCCTGAAGCCTGCAAGCCTGAGGAAGTGACTGCGGTATATAACGAGAATGGACTTCTGACCATCACTGCTCCAAAGCATTACATTCCTCCACCAGTTGACAGGGAAGTGCCCATACAAGTTCTGTTGCCAGAAGACAAAACAGAGAAAAATGACGCAGCTGAAGCCTCAACCGAAAAAAATGTGAGCCAAACAACACCCACCCCAGTGGAACAGTTAGATCTCGTTGAAGCAACAACACACGCTGGCAAAATAAGGAAGAAGGAATTGAAGACCACAACAAAAACAGCAAAGGACAACGAAGTGACTAAAGGTGTCGACAGCAACGGACTGGACTACGCACTGGTGGAATCAGAAAATGAGTGATATTTCCAGACTGTAAAGGGAGTTAAGACTGAGTATGTAAGCTTTAAGACCGCCATTACGAGTCTTTAGTTTAACCAGTGAATCGATTAGGTTACTTATCAATTTAAAATCGATTGTGTTTATCGATAAAGTGAGTTTATTGTATTATTTTGTTTTTAATAAATCGTTATTTATTGAAGATGTATTTTTTCATTTCGCAAATTACAATATATCGGGTTAATGTCGGGCTACATTACATTAATGTCGGGTGTAAATCAAGTTTATATAGTCGATTGGACGTGAGAGCGTAAGCGCCTTTTGTGTTTACTGGCGTGCGGTGTGAGAAAAAATAAACAAATTATTCAAGAATATTACTTCGAGTGCTAGAATTATGACTGTCTTGTTTAATGCCGAAAACAATGTTTTATCTTCATTAAATATTGAAAAGATATAAAGATTGTTTGTTGGGGCCTGAGGAATACTCCGGATCTACTGAACCATTTCAAAATGTTATTTTATTGTTCAATTATATTAACTTAGTTATATGATTATAGTGTATAGGTTGTTAGGATAATGTAGCTTTAAAAAAACACGCATCATACCTTTATCCCCGAAGAGGTAGGTAGAAATTTAACCAAGGCACCCACTGCATGACTCCTTCGTATAATATATAACTGAAACAAAGGATAATGAATAATTATTGATACTTGTGTTTGGAAGAAGTTATTTATATGTCACACTAGAATCAGCTTGCTATATTTCTGCCGCTAAACTGTGTGCAAGTAATTCTAAATTTACTATTTTTTATGAAAATTTTAGCGTTTTTAAAATATCTCACACTCTGTGCCTAATGGTAAAATGAATAGAGTCCAGTTAGAATGTGAAGAGAGATGATTACCCATAGCCAGTTGTAACAGTTATGCCGGTCTGTTTGAAAAATATATAAACTAGGTTTCATTTCAAACATCTCAGTATGAACAAATTACAACCATGGCTACGATTTACTTCTCCTACACTCTGTTGTATAAATACACATACACACTATTTGAGGGGGTGGAGTTAAATCTTCGAAGGGGTAAGCAGAGGCACAGCAGGTGCATCCACATTCCCTCGTGTATATTCCGTCCATAAGGGGCGAGCCTATCGCCGTATCGAGCATAAATTTCAGACTCCGGGGTAATATTGAATGGAAAAACACGTACACAGCAACCCAGTTGTATAAATATATGAACACAAAGCTTCTTAAAGTAATTCTTAAGTTTAATATACTGTAGACGCTAACTAGCAAGCTATAAAACAGTAGTTTTACGAACAATACAGAGCTTGTAATACAAATGTACTGTGTCGGACAAAATCACTACTGAATAGAGAGACTTATTCATAAAGCAGTTAATAAAAAAATCTCAACTTTTAGTAGGATCTGTATGTCGCGTTCTATTACTAATATGTGTAAATCTGGTTTCAAACAAGACGCATAATTATGAGCACAGACGAGGAATAATCTTCTCTCGTCAGTCGACGGAATATTTATTTATTTGCACTTCATATACAAAAATTGTACATAGGCGGACTTAATGCCGTAGGCAGGAATATCTAGACCACACTCCGATTACCATCAGTTGGAGTGGGGTCACTTTGTTATAGACGTATTTTTTCATAATTAACCCGTTACCCTCCATTGGACATGGGCAGAAGCCTATTTCCAGCAATGTTTAGGAAAGCCCAAAGTACGCCACAGACTCCGACCTGCAGTTTTATGCATCCATTCGCTGCCGGCTCTTGTGCAGTCGTCCTGCTATCTGGCCAGAGGGCGTCCCACGCTATGTTTGCAAAGAAATACACATATAAATGACATAAATTATACAAATATTATGCTGTTAACAGGTACATACCTGAAACCCAGTGAATTATTCTCGTTGTAAACATTGACATTATTCTAGTGAGCGCAAGAGTAATGAAAGAGTTGACATATTTGAGTGAACTTCAACACTTTTTCCTCCAAGTTGACCGACGACGCAAATTAAAAGTTACAACTGTTATTAACGTCTGTGGGTTTGTAGTTAAAAGTAGTTTGACTAATTTACTCAAAAGTTTTTATGGTTTTAAGGTTGGTCCCTTTTTTATGTTAGAGGTTTAGGTGCATGTTCTTATAGTAAAGCATCCTAAGAAAAAAAATCATATTGAATCGAATAAACATTTCTAAAGATAGTAATATATCGTTACCCTAATCCTATATTTTTGTTTTGTAAGATATTTGATTTTTGGGAAGATAAATGTTCAGCAGTGGACTTCCTGCAGTTGATGATGATGACGATGATGAATTAATTAATTAATGTAGTTACAATGTCCTTCGAATAAAAAAAAAGTATTTGCACAATAGTTCTTAACAGCAAAAATAAAGTTTTTGTTTTAGAGTGTCGACTAACGAGAGATGATTACCCTTCGGCAGTCGACACAATTATGCCGGCCTGTTGGAACCTGATATACATAGGCTGATCCGGGAACGCAATACACTCATGTGGGCCGCTATGGCGGGTTTTAACATTTTGTGTAAGGTGGTCGCTATCCGGACGGATATAAAATATATCCTACCACCAGCAAACTCTTTTTAAATCTCGCAGTTTCAAAACCGGCAACGCATTTTCTAGTATTGTCAGTTTATGAGCACTGGAGACCATTTAAAATCTAATAATCAACCAACTCGATTGATTATGCCATAAAATGATTGACCCCTTCGTATAATAATATAAATAATTCATTGCCTAAACTATTTTTTCATGACGAGCAATATATTAAAAACAGAATTCCAAGCAATGCCCAGTGTCAAACAAATTTCCAAATCAAAAGCTTTAAGAGTCGCGGAATCAAATCCGCACTATAGATACGACCGTCCATTGTACAAACGACATCGTTTAAAATCAAGCTTCTGCAATAAAATACATTGTGTACCCGGCGTCGCTTGTTACTAGTTTTATGGCCGTAGATATCTTTAGGCAACAACTTTTTATAAAAACGTAAATACTAGATAGCCTAAATATACGAAATAGACTACAATATAGGCGAGACGAAAGTCTTCGATCAATGCATCGAGATGATTTTCGGCTTTATATATTTGTAAATTGGGTGTTCCTCGCGGCTTTGCCTGTCTGAAACGCTTTTCCCGCAACAAAGGCGCTTAAATCACGTAGTGATATTTGCGCCCGTTTAGGACGCCTAACGTGCTCAATTTGCTGTTGATAGGACATGTTTTATATCCGCCTGGATAGACCACAGTACACAAGGTGTTAAACCCGCCATAGGCCCATGTAAGTGTGTCGCGTGTCGGGATCAGCCTGTGTATATCCGGTTCTAATAGGCCGGTGTGATTGTGTCGACTGTCGAGGGGTAGTCATCTCTCGTCAGTCGACATTCTATTGGACCCCACTCCATTTACCATCAGGGGCAGTTGGATCACTTAGCCGTCCATAAAAAAAAACGAATTAAAAAATTATATTATTTCCCGTGTTAACAAACTATCGTGAACATGGGAAAAAATATTTTTTATTCAAATCTATACGTCTGTTTTTACTATAGTTAACACCAGAACTACCACAGAACACAGAGCTAGTTATAATATCACAATTATGCAATTATAAGTAAACTAGTTGACCAGACAGACGTTGTCCCGTCTTAACTATGAATTTGCAGCGCGCATTCTGTCAATCGCTGACAGTTATTTCAAACAATTGACAGTTATATAAAATTAATATTTTCGTTAAATTTTCTTAAATTATCTAATTTTCGGCGCAATTTTTTGTTTTTTTTCTTTCATAATAACCTTTTCCTGACAATAACAAACACAAAAAAAAAATAGTGATATCGGTCCAGCTGTTCACGCGTGATGGCGTGACCAAGGGAAATAGAGATTCATTTTTATATATAAATAGATAAATAAACATGTAAGCATTTTTAGAAACTATTACATTTAGAATATTAGTAAGTATATCACTTGGTTTATTGTTAAACGAATAATTAAAGAAGCTTCAACAATTCCCTTTTCAAAAGTCATCTCTATTTTCAAACTGGGCACCTTAACATTACCATTTATAGCCAAAATTAGATAGGATACTAAATAATGGGAGTAGTATCCCGTCTCCTTGAGGAGGTCCCCTAACGTCAATTAAGGATAAATGAATTCGACCTCACCGGCTCCCCCCATATCCGCTATCTTGAACATGATTGAACGATAAAACACCGGTCTATTTTTACTGACAGCGCTTTGTCTTAGCGCTGATTATTTATAAGATATCCCAAATTCGAAGGATTTAAATTCTATTTTGATAACAAGACCACTTCATTACAGTTTATAAGTTATTTTTATTCCTATTAACAATGTACACATTGTTCAATGATACGAAAAAATCTGCAGCCGTTTTTTTTTTTTGTAATTTGAATAACGAAACCGTTGACGGTACCTACTGATGGTAAGTGACACGACCGCGCATATACAGTATAAACACCATTCAGCACCTTGAATTACAAAGTATTTTTCAGTATTCCACTGCGCTCGCCATCCTGAGACATGAGATGTTAAGTCTTATTATATCCAGTAGTTACACTACCTACAATGTTCTTCAAACCGGAACACAAGAGTGACTACACACTGCTGCTCATAGAAATAAACATTGCGGTGGTACCTACCCAGGTGGACTTTGCATTTGAGAGACCTACCAATTTTATGTAGTCTGAAGGTTATTATCTAAACCGATTGGGAAAAATATTTTACTAATAGGAAACAACATTACTCCTAAGTGCTATAGGCTACTTTTATCCCGGATTTTTTTTTTCACGGGGCGGAGACGCGAACAAAAGCTAGTCAAAAACAAAAAAACAACATACAACTAACAATAATTTAATTAAATAAATAAATAACGAGGTATTAATGGCACTTCACTTAAATTAATTAATATCTCATCCACTCTTCACTGAATACGACCCATCAGCATCATACACTTGTCCAGAAGAACTGAATCCGTACGCACTAGATCCATAAGGTCTTTTTAATCCATGACCACTCGAGTCATAAGGTCCACTGGCCCCATAAGGTCCACTTTCATGTCCTGGCTTGGTCTCATACACCCGTTTCTTATACCCATGTTTATCATAACCGTATGGACCGTAGGAATCATGATCATAGGTCTCATAATGACCATGGTACGGCTCATGATCTTCAATATACTCGTGGTGCTCGTGTTTCTTCTCTTTCAGGTAGTGGATGAACCATAGAGCGAAGTGCCACGCTTTTGTAGCTATCACGTAGAACAGGGCGCCGTAGATTAACTTGAGAACGAACAGTTTGGTCGCCGCTACATAGAAGAAGTGAACTGGGGACAAGGAGAAAGCAAAGTTAGTTTTTATTTCTACAAATATTAAAAGAAACAAACACGCATCACGCCTTATCTCCAAAGGGATAGATAGAGGTGCAACCTGGGCAACCACTTTCGTGAGCCTATCACCATATCGGACTCATATTACTGACATCAGGTTGATAATGAGCAGAATAACCCAATATCCCTTTGCCCGATCCGGAATTTGAACACGAGGCTTTAGAGCCGTGTCGTATTGCGCACGCAATAGAACTACTTTCATGTCTCTAATATTTTTTTAAGGTCAGTAATCGGCAGTGGTGAAGATTTCATATAACTCGATTCCTGTCGGCTTCCTTTTCGTAACTTATGTAAAATCTAATTATCATTGGAACGATTTGCAAACCGCATTTATGCATATTAATATTACCTCTAAGTCATGTGAGGTTCCCTTTCGGTAAATTTCATCCTTCGCCAATAGTAATTGGTCCAATTTTATATGTATAGGTGCTGGCTTAATTAATATACCTACCACTATATTACAAAAAATATCGTAAAGTGGGTAACATAAAGAAGCGACATAGACGCTGTAAAATTGCATTAAACACGATAAACAAACCAGTTGTGTAGTTAGTTAATACAACTCAGTTGCGGATTAGTGTAGTTGTATGAAATTAAATATCTACAACTCTTTGTTGCTATTTTGTGTGGTGTATTCGGTGTAGTCTGCGCGGTAACTAAGGATCTATTTCACAACTTCTAGATAAATGTTACTCGTCAAATGAATGTATAACCCGACCAAATATACCAATCTATGCTCCCAAATAATAGTAATTAAATCAGTTCTATTTGCATTAGCTGGTTAGTACGATATGTGTAAAATAAAATTTACTTGAAACTAAAACCTGCCCTAAGTGCGTTAAAATTGTATTCGATAAACTTACGACCAAAATAAAATGCAGAACGTAATTAATTATAGGAGAATTTTAATGAACGTTATATTAATTAACAGAGCTATATAATTTCATCTTCTTTCAATATAATTTTATCAAGTATTTTGTGTTAAGATCAAAAATTTTCGTTAGAATTTTAACAGGCTTCTTAATTAGGCATAACATAATAAAATGATGTACAAAGGCATCAAATGCCCCGGTATTTGACGCTTAGGAAGTACTTCAAAGCATTTGATGTGAATTGAAATTATGTTTGATAGGTTCCGGATTAGGCAGTATTTGAACAAGAAAATACTTTTTAAAAAAAATATAAAAATAATAGGTGTTCAAGATTGTATTCCTCGAGAACTATAGGCGACATCTATTATTTGTTACAGGAATAAGTATTGACGTACAGTACATGTTTTTTATCGCGATTGGTGGATTGTTCCCCTCCCTTTTTACTCCACAAACGTTGTAACACCCTTGATTTGCTTTCTATTGTAACGACTAGGTTAATTTAAAAATTCGTAAATTCAAGTTCAAATTTCCGCAGTCTATACATTTATCCCACGAGCCTAAGTTCAAAATAAGTCTAAACCAGCACCAAGCCACAACAATATGTATTAACATTTTTTGCTACGAATTAATTATTAAAACTTAGAACACTGGTACCACAACGCTTGCCAGCAGAGAAAAATGTTCGTAGGACCCTATCCATAGATAATAAACTAGTTTTTGAAAACATTTCTTTACCTTCACCGCTGCCCGCCATAATTAACAAAGAAATCCAACGCATCCTTGCCAATATCATTCCTCACTCCATACTGATAATGACCGTGATCAAACGGATTGTAATGATTCAGCTTGTAATCAACAGTTTTGTAGTAAATGTACGGATCTGGGACATATTTGAAAATGGCCAGAGCCCAAGCCATGAAGACAAAAGCTTTAATCGTCACTATGACTGCAACTATGCCTAGAAATATCTTGATAAGTCCGACTTTCGCGGCCAACACTGTCGCGAGGTTGACTGCAACAGAAGAAAACAACTTGCTTTATGTTGGAAGATTTGGAGATGAATGAAGGGAGGTTATTTTTAGATGTAATTATAAAATGAACTCAACTGGTTGAGCACATGACACCTAAAATAATAAAACGTCTCACACTAGCGAAGGTGAGAGTAAAAACTAGTGTTTAATAACTAATGATATTATTTTAACTTTAAGGAAGGTGTCTTTTAACATCTGTGACCTCACTGGCAAAAGACTTAGAGGTCAAGCAAAACAACGCTGGATAGACGATGTTAAAAAGCTGGTGGGACAATTGTATAACAAACCCATTGGATAGGAAACTTTAAACATAGACTACAATCATATACATAAATAAATACACTAATCAGCTAATTAAGAGAGGCTGCTACTTCAGCTAACAATAATTCCTGAACTCTCTTTAAAAGCCAGGCATGTGAACGACGGATATTCGTACATAGGTTAAGGAATATACTTCCTTTTTATTTTTTTTAAACTCATCATCCGGTCTACAGTAACTCCATTATGCCAAAATAAAAGGAATCCGTGAAATTTTGTCCTACAATCAACTTTAGACCTAAAGACAGAAGAAAGGCAATAAATTCTGCGAAAAATATTTATGTTACAAAATAATCGTCTATTATCAGAAAATTTGCCGCTTACCAAAAATTAAGGCTGAATATTTTAATATCATATTGTTATTTTCTTTATACTAAACTTTTTCTGCGTATACTGACGGTCGGTTATTCGTGCTCAATATATATATTTTTTATATCATGACTTAAGTTATTTATTTATTTATATCTTAAGTCAACGAACTTTCTGTTTTGAACAATCAAATATTTAAAATTCGAAACAATTTATATTTATAAGGTACTTATGAAATATAACAAGAATTTAGTCAAACGTAAAATCAGGTACAATGTATATTTAGCCGTAAAAACAAACATAATAAATCAATCCTAAACAGATAAACTGGGGTATTTATTTAATAAGAAGTTTGAAATTCTTATTTTATAACCTTAGTGTTTTGTTCTTAAAAAAATGAAAGATCCCAATCCTTTTGTTCGATCCATCACGAAAATGAACCAAAACAGTTTTTTTAACGTGACGTATTTTATTGGATTATTTTCAAGATTGGATCGCAGATTAAGATTGTTTTGTTTTTTTTCCATCCTCAAACATGAGATGTTAAGTTTTATTATGTCCTGTAGTTACACTGGCTACAATGTGCTTCAAACCGAAATGTAACAATAACTACACACTGCTGCTTGGCGGCGAAAATAGACATTGCGGTAGTACCTACCCAGGCGGATCTAGTATAAGAGAGACCTACCACCAGTGAATTGTTTATTGAATAAGGCTGTTAGGCGTCATAGTTTTTGGATTGCAAATTTTCGGACATAATATAATGAAAAGCCTTACATTTTACATTATAAAACAGACTCTCAACAATACAAAACATTTGAGCAAAGAAATTGCATTCACGTTGACTTTGTGTCTTAGGGTTCTACGGTAAAGTGCAAAAACGTTTAATTTCTGTAAGTTTGCTAGTGGTAGGATATATCTTATATCCGCCCGGATAGCGACCACAGTACATATGGTGTTAAAACTCGCCGTAGTGGCCCACGTAAGTGTGTCGCGTTTCGGGATCAACCTGTGTACATCCGGTTCCAATAGGCCGGCATAATCGTGTCGACTGTCGAGGGGCAATCATCTCTCGCCAGTAGTGTGTCTTTGGCGAAGAGGTGCTTAAGCCTTGATATGTTTCACTAAATATTATTTTTGTTTTGTTCGGTTTTTACCTTAACTTATTTTTTTTAGTCTAAAGAGTTATGCTTACACTCAAATAAAGTAAATTACTTCTACAAAAGAGAACTAGTTAATAACTTCTTGACACCTTAATAGTTACTATTCCTAAATATCATTATTAGCAAGTTTTCTATGCGCCAAATAAATGAATATTATAAATATAATAGATAAATATCAGTGTGTCGCGTTTCGGGATCAGCCTGTGTATATCCAATTCTAACAGGCCTTTATTTTTATTGGATATTATCTTTATTGGACCACTCCATTCACCATCAGATGGAGTGCGGTCGCTTTACCGTGCCAAAATACAAAAAGTACCAAATTAAATAACAGCCCTGTATTACATTACTAGAGCATCGTTTTTTAACTATTTTTCATGACCTTGTTTATGATAGATGTTGGAGAGAGGGGACTCCCTAACAAAACCTTATATTTTGTAGGACAAATATTTTTTCACGTTATTTAGATTATTATCTTGATAATTAACAAAGAAAAATTCGGTTAGTAATAAATTTTTAAAATTCGTCATATCAACATATTTTATCCTTGCTACCCCTATTAGGCTACCATTTACCAACATTACTGTAAGGAAAAACTTGGGCGTCTAGTCAAAAGGAAGCTACTCATGAAAAATCAGCTTAATAATAATAAACGATGAAAAGTGTACCGTGGATCCTGTACTATTCATTTGTTTACTGTTTAAATATTTTAGGTATGCTATAAATAAGCCAAGAAAAGGTAACAAGAGACATATTAAGACAGAACCCTCGACTTTACATGGTTTTACGCTTGACATTCTTCCATTCTGTTTGTAAGACCGACACCTTTGAATGAAATGCGAATTAAACCGAGTTTCCACGCTGACACCAAGAGTATGTTTCAAATGTATGAACCACTTTAAACTTTGAAGTGTACTGTGTAACGTTTGTAAAGAAAATCTTCAGCTCAAATTAACTTTACGAAATGTTTCTAATAAAATGTAAATTAACTGTTTATTACTCTATTATACACGCGTAGATTTTATGCTCGAAGGGGTAGGTAGAGACGAAACTTATGCACCAACTTTCTGTCGTGTGTATTCCGTACCATGTGGTGGGGGCGAGCCTATTGCCATATCAGGCATAAATTTCAGACTCCTGTCTGATACTGAGTAGAAAAACCCAACATTATTTTACCCGACCCGAGGATCGAACACGAAATCTCAGCATTGCAGTTGTGCCGTAATACAACTACGCCCGAGGTAGTCTACTATACTATATCTACCTAAAAATACCTGTACATTTCTAAAAAATATAAGTAAGAATGTTTTAGTACATTTTATTTAAAACGAGTCCATACATTAGAAGCAGCCTTGTTTATCTCGAAATCTTTTGAACCCAAAAGGTTCAAATCAAAGGGAATGCGTATTAACTGAGGTCTTCTTTGGCTTGAAAATAGAATAATACACACATCAGGCCTATATACGGCGTAGGCAGGGGAGCAACTAGGACACCCACTTTTCGCCATATGTGATTCGTCTCATGATGTGATAGAGAGGCGAGCCCTATCGGCACAAGTCCCAGAGTTAGGGCTGACACTAAGATAAACCCAATCTTACTTTATCCAACCCAGGATTTGAACCTAGGAGCTCAGGGCAGTGTCGTATCACGCACCCAAAACATCTATGCCACAGAGGCAGTCAACAATAATAAAAAGAATCATATATATACTAATTAGTATATGTAGTTGAAAACAAAAACGCTTCTCTGACAAATTAATTATTAGGTACGAGATTTGATATTTAAAATAATATAAAGCTAAAGAGTTTGAATGCGCTTATCTCTAAAACCACTTCAACCCTTCCGCGAACAGGCACCGACAATATGTCTTAGTGCTATAAGCTACCTTTTATCCTAAGAATCAACTCGGTGACTGGTTTTACCTGGGCGGAGTCGCGGGAAGAATCTAATTATTATTATAAAATAACTTACTTAACAACGCAAATTTGCCGCCTTTTCCCCTGGCTTCTACTTCGTTTCCTTCCGCCAAACATACAAACAGCACTAATATTAATATTATATATTTAATTTTAAATTCACTCATTTTTGGTCAATATTTTTCTAACACCAGCTCTTTACAAGAACCTTTACTATAATGCCATTTCATCGATCACTCGAAGCTACATGATAATGCAAAGGTAAACAGAGTAACAGGTCCGGAGTTAGGTGACAGTTAGAGCGGGGCCCAATTTCTGCAACGATTGCTGTAACGAATAATATAAATACATGATATTATTTGGATGTAAATGTGTGAATTAAATAGCAGACTTTCGCAAAATATATTATTTTTATACTTGCAACATTATAAAGTATCGAATAACTTTGTTGATTTTGTTTCCCTTTCGCGCAGTAATCGGACAACAGATATTAATATTGCTTATAAACTATAAAAGCATAAATATAAAAGAATGGATTCTGTAGGCTCTATATTCTGAAGATTTTTTTAAGAAAATTATTGCAGGCGCGGCCGCGAGCAAATGCTAGTTACTAATTAATCAAAAGATAATAACCTACCTACCTACCCTACCTACTTTATAGCGAATTGTTTATCAAAACTCTCTTAAAACAATCATAAGAGATTTTATTTTCTATTATACATATAACTATCTGTTTTACATGAATAAACAGGCTTATTATATAACCATATAATATTAAAAATATTAAAAACATAGCATTAAAAACACCGACCGTTTTAAAATACGCCTTTATTTTAACTAAATTAAAAAATATATTATTATTTTAACTAAATTAACTATTTAACGCCTTTATTATTTTAACTAAATTAAAAAGCGGCGATAGCCTAGTTGGGTGTGGAACGGTCTGCCAAGACGAATGTCCGCAGGTTCAAATCCCAAGGGCACACACCTCTGACTTTTCTAAAAAATCACGTGTGTATTCTTTGTGAATTTATCGTTCGCTTTAACGGTGAAGGAAAACATCGTGAGGAAACCTGCACATCCGAGAAGTTCTCTATAGGAATTTCGAAGGTGTGTGAAGTCTACCAATCGGCACTAGGCCAGCGTGGTGGACTAAGGCCTAATCCCTCTCAGTAGTAGAGGAGGCCCGTGCTCAGCAGTGGGCAAGTATATAATACAGGGCTGATATTATTATTATTATTATTAACTAAATTTCCAAGGATTTGTTTTTCTTTATTCTATACTTTTGATATCTGACTATGGCCTGTCGAGGGTCGTGTCTCACGACATTTCCGCAAGTATGAACCCGTACTTCGAAGGTTTTCACTATTTAGCGCATTACATATTTGTTATCGTCCATTTTCACGTAATATTTACTAGAAAAGTGAGAGTTTTGTATTTCTTTTATTACGTAAAATATTTCACTACGATTATCTGTGAAGTGAAACGTCATTCAAGATGCTGTAACACATATTTAGTTTCACGCCATAATATACCACTGCCTTATTATATTTTTTCTTTGCTTCTGATTCTAAGGTAGATTAAAATGTCTCATAATTTGCAATAATTCTACATCAAACAGGTCTTGCATATCGTGCTCTGTGACAAAATATAGACCAAACGGTGAAACAGACCGACGTAACTAGATTTGTACATGATCAACAACTTTATAAAAACTTGATTTTAAAAATACATTTGGTTTTGACTTATCGCATTGTCGCAAATAAATTAACTAACTTCCAATATGTATTGTAATAAAACTATTTTGCTGATTTTATCTCGGTTTTGATTTTATATTTCTCCCGACGTTTCGAAGACTTTGTAGCCTTCGTATTCCGCCCCGTGACACAAAGGCTGCAAAGTCGGTAAAATAGTTTTATTTCAATGTTTTACATTCGCGTAAATATAAAAAATCATTATACCAGTATGTACCTAGGAAGTTTAGCTATGACTATCCCTAATTCAGGCCTCATTTTTTAAAAGTATCCTGCTTGTAAAAATATATTGCGAAAGCTTCGCCTCCTATCTCAAGGGACGGAAAACATTGCGAAGCGCCAGTAACCTGCATCTCTGTCCCTTTGGAGATGAAGGCGTACTGTGTACCATAAACTAATAACAAATAAATTTATATGCGTTTGTCAACTTATGGCAGAGTTGTTGCCACAGATCGTGGAATGAAAATATTTACGTAAGTTGGCAACCCGATGAGGACGCCAACACACCACTACACACACACACACCAACGGCTCACCATGAGAGACTAAATAAAACTAGAAACCAGGCTCACCATCTTCACCAGAGATTATAATAATAACTGATACCCAAAAACTATCCATACCATAAAATCAAGCCCTCTTTTCTGTGTGTCTGTATGTTATCGATTTTCTCAAAATTTACTGAACGGACTTTTATGAAATTTGGTATGGAGATAGTTTAAGATCCTGGGTAGGTTATAGACTTCTTTCTATCCCGGGAAAATATATAGCGGTTATTTTATCTCGGAAAACTTCACGCGAGCATAGCCATAAGCAAAAACTAGTTAATAAAAATCTCTTCTGTACTTCGCAATAAAACAATTTAAAGAGATAACTTGTCCATATTTTATCACGTTTTAAAGTAATCCTATTTCATTAACACATTCATTATAATTTTCATTAAAGTCCATGTTTACTTTTAATTATATGGGAGTGAAATGAGTTTTAATAAAAGTTAATAAGGTTTTAAATCGACTTGAAAATGAGGATTTACTTTTATACCGTCAGCTACAAAAGTGAATGAATCAATTCAAAACACTTCTACATATTAATTTCAAACGAAATATTATTTTTATATGTCTGAAATACAGTAAGGGCTTTGGAGTTTGTTTATTTGAAGAAAAAAATATTGTTAGTACGGTCGCAAGAGTTTAAAGGCGATTTAAAATTTTAATTTTATTCAGGTACTGTTATTGTTGACTGTACATCTATATAGAAAATAAAAAACCTCACCATGTTGCGGTAATATATGGGACTAAATTCTGGTACTAAAAACGTTAACTTTAAAATTAAAAAGAAAAGTTGCGATTGAAAGCAGGTTTTTTAATTTCCTGGTCACGATATAATTAAATATGTATATTTTTAATTTAAGATGAAAACAGGATCCGACAAAAAGCAGTCAGTTGTCATCCCCACATTTATACGAAACGTGTCATACGGCTAAAAAGGTTGTCAGACGTAATCTATAAGACAGAGTTAATTTCATGTTTTGAAACGAAACATGTTTATAATATTTTTTAAACGTGAGTAAAACCGTGTTGATTTTTCGACTAATTTAATATGTTTCGCGTAAGTTTTAATAATATTATGTTTATAAATTTCTAATTAACATCAGAAATACGAGTTCTTTAAGGTGTCTAATTATAAGCGGTCATCCAAAAATTACGTCAAACGAATTTCATGATTTCTGACCCCTACCTCCGTCCTTGTCGCACGAGGTCGCATTTACGGGACTTCCCTTGGTGTGACGTCACATATTTTGCACATACTCGTATTTTGTATGATTAGCCAACGATAGAACATATTTTAAAGTTTCATGTATACAATTAATATTCTGTGTTTTAATACTGAAGATTTAACCATGTGACGTCACAAAACTTATGACCGCCGCTCCCTTGTCACACAATTTCGACTTCGTTGTCCGTCTCTACTCTCTTAAAGTACGACGTAATTTATGGATGGCCCTGGTTTATGTTTGTGTATTAAACATATTTGCGAGTGGGTAAGTTTTTATCTATCTATATCTAACTAAGTTTATTTTTTTAAGCACACGTCCATGGTGTATAAGTCAGAAACATGGAATAGGGTTTGTTGGGGTAAAAGGATTATGAGCTAATCCCGTTCTTTCAAGATTACTGCTAGAACCGACATTTCCTTATAAGGATAGCAGTCTGAAGTTTCATTTTTAAAATACCATAATAACTGTATTGTTGATAGTTACAAGTAAGCAGTCATTTTGAAACTACGGGATTAACCTGTGATTCGGAGTTACTCCACCGCACCCTTCTATATATTATTCAGCTCCCTGGGATGGTGTGAAGTTTGAAATCTGTCATAAAAAGACTTAAACTTCTAATAAATAAACAAATATGGCCGAATTCTAAATTAAAGGTTTCGTTCCTTACTGCATATCCCTACACCTAAAGTTAAAATAGCGAATTATAAACTTTCAATGCAACACATTTGTCACTATTTATGTCATATTTTGGCCTATTGAAATAAATAACAGCTTAATAACTTAGTATTCTTGCATTTAATCGGTCGAAGAACATAACTTGAGAATATAATTCAAGAAAAATATTTTTAAGTAATAATATTTTTTACTACATAATAATACTCTCGGACAAAGACGGTTTTTTTTAGTCAGATTCCTGCGGACCAAGCGATTAGTAGAAAAATTGCTCAGTTTACCATTCATAAAATTGTTCGAGCCATATTTAGAGCTCGCCTCTTTATGTTGTAGATGTAGAATCTAGAAGAACAAATTCGTTGTTAAACTAACATATATTACAAACAATAAAATAACCTAAATACATTCATCAGCCAGCGCTACTACGGTACACGTATAATGTATATGTCTACAGTACAAATAGGCCAACCGATCATGATACCACTGTCCACAGAAAACCAACGTGACAACGTGTATAATTGGAAATAAAAGCATTAAGGCGATACCTCAAGGTCCATTTTCATACATTTTGTTTCACCTTTAATCTGCGTAACTAAACAAGTATTGGCAAGTAAAGAATTTAAATTCACGTCTAGTTAGTGATTAGTTCTCGCAGTTGAAAGAAAAACGTAAAAATAATTAATAATCATGGATATTTCGGCCTTTAAAATTTAATATGACGAAATTTTAAAGGCAGGCGAGAACTAATCACTAACTAGACGTGAATTTAAATTCTTTACTTGCCAATACTTGTTTAGTTACCCAGATTAAAGGTGAAACAAAATGTATAAAAATGGACCTTGAGGTATCGCCTTAAGCTTAAAGTAAACCAGACCACTGAAGCGTTGTAAAATAACATTCGATTTAAAATATTTCAAACATTGAAATTTAGTTTAAAAGTTAGCAGGGTCATTTAAAATTTAAAACAAATCTTTAAAAGTATGCCTGATGGAATCTATCGCGCGTTCCCGGGAGTCCGAAACCGGTCCGCGCCGGAACGACGGGAATTTTTTCACCCCTCATAGATATCCCTGTGGAGACTAATATCGCGAAATAGCCGGGAACGTGTGCGCAATCATCGTTAAATTTGGAAATAATGAGCAGTTCGCGTTTACGAGTCAGACGATATGACTGGCGTAGTGATGGGGTTAGTTATCGATAAAATCATTTTAGAATAATTTTAGGTAGGAATTTTTGTAAATATTGCAAGTATAAATTTCTATGTCAAATCCTTTTTCCAAAAAAAAATTCTAAAGAAAAGGAGACCGCTATACTGATTTAAATAGTAAGTACCTAAAGTAATTTATTTCAAAGTAATGGAACCACACAGCAGATAATTTTACTTACAGAGTAACATCTTTGAACGGATTGGTCCATTATTTAACAGAAAACCGGCCTAACGTACCAGCTTTGCTCTCTCGATTTATAGTGTGAATGAAATTGCCTGAAGCAAGCAAATCCACATCTGTTCTCCACTAATGTAGCTACAATATTCCTCCGTTGTTTTGTTTACGGGCTTTACTTAACATAGTCATTACGTATAAAAAACTGACTGCCCCTTCGCTCTACTACAACCGAAGATAAATATATTATTTTCCATTATCAAATAGATCATGAATGTTCATTCTAAATCTAAATTTCAAACTGCATTCTAATTCCAAATTCGAAAAATTTCTAAAAATATTTTATCGACAACAACTGTCCCCACATTGCCCCAGTCCGTAAGAACTGTAATGTGTTCCATTTGATGGTCTCCGAACTTATTCCGCTGAACGTGTGATTAAGAAAATTAATTTCAATAATGTAGTTCAGCAAACAATATTAAGCCCCGTATACTTACGTTTATAGCCTTGTTAACGGTTATTTTAATCATTTTCAACTCTATGTTATAGGCGTTTAGAACCAGATTTATATTAAACTGTGTTTTAGGTATGACCTAATTATGTCGGGGGAGTATTAGACTGTACATGTAGATTATTTTAAAAAGGATTTAATGTATGAGGCATTAAGGTATATTTTATGCATTATAATAAATTAGCATGCTCATTCGATATTTAAATATCGAAATAATGAATATGAATGCTACTATTATAAACAACTGAACGCTTGTGAAAATACATGGTTTTTCATTATGAGTAGCGTCGAGTTCACTCTCCGATTCGAGAAACAAATCGTAATATTCGCCTGCCATACTCTTATACTTTAACTCTATCTTCATTAGGAAACCCCGAGGCGCCGCACATTAGATCAAAATAGTGAATTTAGGGACATTCGATATCTCTTTGTTCAGCCACGATGTTTTATATCCAGTTTTGTTTCATAATCATACACTTAAAATTGGGCTACTTTCGTAGATTTAATACTGGCCAATTTATGTTGGTTAGAAAAATCCGTACAATTGTAGTCAGATGTAAAAATCCAATGCTTGGATTCGCAGTCGATATCTGCCTATAAAACAAAGGCATAAGTCAAAACGATGGTATATTGTGGCGATTCATTTATAATATCTATCTACCAAGTACCACGGAGAGGTCACAGATCATCTTCATGTAAAAAGTCCGTTTCATAATAAAAAATCTCGTATCAAACGTACTTTATGATACGCCATTATTTGAGACAGGACTTTTTGTTAAAAAATAAAATTTATAAGACAGTTAATTCAACGGCCCATTTCCATGGTTTCATTGTCCTCTTTGTTCGGTGTTGGGTAACAGATCGCTATCGAAAATGCTTGTTCACACTCAATTAATGAAGCACAATGATATTTTTAGTCATATAGAAATACCCGCCTATTTTTAAAATTGCGGAATTTTTCCCTGGCCCTATAGAATGCTAAGTAGACTGGTAAATCAAGTTTTATTATATAACTATGGCGATCAGTGGCGAAGCATCCATACAGCACGATTTTTACCGGCTTCCTCTTTAGTTTATTTACGTTTGTCTTATGTTTGTTTTCTGTGGAATTTGCCGCGATATGTTAACTAAGGCATTTTTTTTCTCGAGTAATCTTTTAAAAAATTTCACCCTTCGCAACTCATGGCGATGGAAACAGTACTGGCTAATGACATATAAATGCTTAATATAATTGGTTGCTTCGCTATTTGTCTTATGTACTTGGTACATCATTGTTCTGAGGTTCCGGGTCGGGCAAAACGATATTGGGTTTTGCTGCTATCAGCCCGAATTCTGGTGCACCTCTGCTTACTCTTTCGAGGACAAAGGCGTGATATGTTTTTATTTTTAATCATTAATTAGGCAAACTTAAAGCTCTATAATACAAAAGTATTTGTACAAAAACGTGATATAGGCAGCTAGTCGCCGCCATTTTGTTTCGTAATGTGGCAAGTCGACAGTCTACGCGGGGTCTTATAAACCCTGAAAAAGAAAAACACGAATCAAACCACGGGAAAAACAACACAAAGATTAATGTTCAGTGTTTTAAAGTTTTGTGTCTTTATTGTTTAGTTTGTTACTATCGGGAGACCAGCATGACTTTCAATAAACGCCCGAGCAGTAAAAGTAGTTAACGGTTAGAAAACAATTTGAGTTTTTACTGCTCGAACAGATGTGGGGACGACTAACCGATATTTCAATAGATAGAGTCCACCATATGTGTGGTATTAAATCTATTCAATCTTGCAATTCTGCTGTCCATATAAATTGCTATGGGCTTATCTATGCAATCTTGTTTATTGATATAAATCTTAAGTTTCGTAATGCCCTGTATAATTGCGATTGGATTTAGACGAACTCCTCAAAGTGAGTCCACTGCACCTGATGGAAAGCGAAGTAGAGTAAATACAAAAAGCCGACTAACGAGAGATGATGCCCATCGCCAGAATTATGCTGGCCTGTTTGAACTGGATATACATAGGCTGAACCCGAAATGCGACCCACTTACGTGGACCACTATGACGGGTTTTAACACCTTGTGTACAGTGGTCGCTATCCGGGCAGTTAAAATATATTCTACCATCATTATTCACCTTGCTCGTAAATTTTACTTTTGTAAAAAGTTGTAGTTAGTCATCAACAACGGTCACTATCCTGTACAACATAAGGTCCAATATACCCACTCGTCCAAAGTTTCGTCAAATAAAAAACTCATTTCGTCCGCGGCAGGCACAACAGATGTCGCCAACTGCACTACGCTGTTAACTTGAGTTTTATGTTACGGACGCTTTTCATTTCCAATATGAAGAGGTGCTTCGGAGGTCAAACTCGATAAACTTATCTCGATAGTGCAGTGGCGGTACTTCGACAGAGAATCGTAAAGTTTTTAATTCGCAGTTGGATCATTTGCGGTGGATTTTATGTCCGAGCCTTCGAGTTTTGTCGGATAATTTTTAATGGGTTTCTCGTAGTAGGGAATATAATTAGTAATTTCGACGAAGTAAGATATCGTCTCGGAATGAAGGCGTGACATTTTTATGCATGTTTGATTTTTAACCGTCATAAAAAAGGAGGGGGTTCCCAATTCGATGTGCATTTATCAAAATATATCTTACAGTCTTTTATTAACCGATTTGTTTTTTTTTATTTGATAGAATATACTTTCTGGACTGGGCTCATAGATTTTGTTTCAAAATCGGTTCAGTGATGAGTATAATGACGGCCAACGAGAATCATTGTCAATCATTTTAAGTCACTCCACAATTATTGGTAACAAAAGGATCCCTCACCGGGCCCTGGTAACGATTACAAGAGAAGGAGAAACTGTATATTACATGTGTTATTATTTAATTTTTTGATTTCTTTTCGTTTTAAAAGTTTTTTTTTACCTTTTTTATTTATATCCACATCAAAGCATATAAAAAAATTAATCAATCCCTTCAATGGCGCGTTCATGACTCAAGCCATCGGCGGTAAGAGATTCACAGTGAATCTCCTCACAATGCGTGCCTTATCCAGCAATATTGCCTTCTGCATCTGTCCTCTGTCCCAATGGCCCATTAAGAGATACTAGTGATGTACGTAGAAGCTCTTTGGTGGATGAACCGAAACTAAATTTATTTTATTTTTCATTATTACTTAGAACTAATAGCAGGTATATAAATATTCTCTAACCTAAGTGATGAGGTGATGATAATTAATGATATTGTATTCTCCGGTTGACAGAATTATATTAGCAAGATATACCTAGTTCGGACTACGGTTGTAGTATTGTCGAATAGCGAGTAACTTAGTCATTCGACTCTGTCATTCAGTAATGAGACTTTTGCAGGCACTTTTACAAACTTGCCTGAACATCGAAAATGTTGTCGAGTAAGTTCTCAACTCAATTCTATTTTATTTACTTCATTTCATAAGGCTTACCGATAAATTAAACAACATTATATTGTAAACAAATAATAATTAACCTCCACCTATACATAACTAAAGCACCATACATCTATATCCCATCACTTGACTGTTAACTGATAAGCTTCTGCAGACAGCTCTTTGAGGACGACTTTAATTACATGAAATATGGTCTATTTATGATAATCAATTTTAGACATGCATGCGATATTCATCCTTATTTATTTTTGTTTATTTTATTTCTGTGGCTCACAGCTGTCCATGACAATAAATATATTATATATTAAAATATACTACTAATCTTAGTAAACACGTTTAGTTAATTTCTCGTTACCCGACTTTAATACTAATAGTTCGAAATAGGCTTAACTCCATCTGTTTATTGGGTGTTATTTATTTATGTATTAAATTCACGTATTTCAGATTAAATTGTTACTAGTTACCAACTTTAAGTTATAAGTACTTTGGTTAAGTCTAGCCCGATGGGCAGGAAGGCACGTTCAAATTTACTTGTCCTCCACCGAGGTATTTATTCAGTCTATTTGTACAAGACTTAAATGGCGATGTACTTTGAAACTTGGTCGTCTGTCCGTAGTGTTAAAGGTCATATTCAGTTTTAATTAATTTTGTTAATGTAATGTTTTGGTGAAGATGCGGCGATAGCCTAGTTGGGTGTGGAACGGACTACCGAGACGAATGTCCGCAGGTTCAAATCCCAAGGGCACACACCTCTGACTTCTAAAAAATGATGTGTGTATTCTTTGTGAATTATCGCTTGCTTTAACGGTGAAGGAAAACATCGTGAGGTAACCTGCATACCTGAGAAATTCTCTATAGGAATTTTGAGGGTGTGTTAAGTTTACTAATCCGCACTAGGCAAGCGTGATGGACTAAAGCCTGATCTCTCTCAGTAGTAGAGGAGGCCCGTGCTCATCAGTGGGACACTATTATAATACAGGGCTGATATTATTATAGGATAGGTATATATAATAATATTTTGGTGTGAGATTTTTTGATTTTTCAAATAATAATTCAAATTTTGATTGCCTCGGCGGCGTGATTGTATTACAGTACGACTGCCGTGCTGAGGTCTTGGGTTTGATCCCGATAATAAATAAAAAACACTTAACTTTGAAAAGTCATTTTTTTTTAAATCTAGCTAGATATTGTAATTTTGTTTTTTTGGGACGATCAACATCTCTGTCCCCCGAGACTATAACGGCTGCAAAGTCTTCGAAACGTCGAGACAAAATATAATATAAAAACCGGGATAAAATCCGTAAAATAGTTTTATTTCAATGTTTAACATTCGCGTACACAAAAGAAATCCTTAAGTCACATTGCATTATTTCGTTTTAATTGAATAACATCGCAAGTATTACTGTTCAATATTTATTGTATTGTAGCTTGCAGGCACGTCCAGGTCGTGTTAGATCCGAATCTGATTGCCTGCAGAGGTAACCGTTGTAATATTTATGTTTTACCACCATCTTAATGGCAGAAATAAATTTACTATATAGTCTGGACGTGATATTATGCTTTGGAGGCACTAGGAAATGTAGATTTTACTTATAATAATATAATAATATCAGCCCTGTATTATATACTTGCCCACTGCTGAGCACGGGCCTCCTCTACTACTGAGAGGGATTAGGCCTTAGTCCACCACGCTGGGCTAGTGCGGATAGGTAGACTTCACACACCTTCGAAATTCCTATAGAGAACTTCGCACATGCGCAGGTTTCCTCACGATATTTTCCTTCACCGTTAAAGCGAACGATAAATTCACAAAGAATACACACATGATTTTTTAGAAAAGTCAGAGGTGTGTGCCCTTGGGATTTGAACCTGCGGACAGTCGTCTCGGCAGTCCGTTCCACACCCAACTAGGCTATCACCGCTTTTTTACTTAGGTTTTACAATGATGAGTACTATTTTTGGACACTTGAAATTTTAATTGTCGCATATGGTAGAATATTTGGTATTAATTGTAAAAGAGCCATAAAAGATATTTAGTACTATTTCGGAGACTGAATTTCGTGCCCGATATGGCGATACGCTACCCCTTGCCATGGCACGGAACGTAGATGGCCTCTGCTTTCACCTTAGAGGATAACGCCATGATATGGGTTCCTTTTTATAAGAAATATTGAACCTATTCTTGGAGTGACAAAAATAAATAATATACACATTTAGTAACTTTTTTTCACATAACCTACATGTCCATACTTCCATCACTTGTTGAAACCTAGCCAAGCTACAGCAGCCAATATTCTAAAGTTTTAAGTGGATTCCTAATGAGGTCAGACATTAGGCTCAGTTTCGTACATCCGATACCGTTTACTGCTAATTTGGTTTAAAAACTTTATGTGTGGACTAAATGTATCTAGACAAGAGGCAAGTGCAGAGTTTGTTTAATAGTAATCTAATTGAACATAAGGAATAGAATAGTGATAAGCATAAATTGCATTGCATTGCATTTGATTAGAAGTTACAAGAACATACACAATCTCCACATTGGTTTAGATACCATAAGGTTCTGAGATTGATTCCCACAACTTGTATTTTGATTTAAATATATGTGAGTGATATGCGATGGATTGTAGACAATATGAATATCGATCGTCTCTTATTATGATATGGGACAGATTTATTTTTCTTTGAACGACGGAACGAGCTTGCCGTTCGCCTGATGGTAAGCTATACCGGCCATAAACAGTAGAAACACCATCCAACACCTTGAATTCCAAAGTATTGTTTGGTATTCCACTGCACTCGCCATCCTGAGACATGAGATGTTACGTCTTATTACGTCCAGTAATTACACTGGCTACAATGTCCCGTCCAACCGGAACACAACAGTAACTACACAATGCTGTTTAGCGGCTGAAACAGACATTGCAGTGGAACCTACCTATGCGGACTCTGACATATGAGAGACCTACCACCAGTAAATAATTAACTAAAATTAGACCCCTTATGCTTATTCATTTTATGATAAAGACATAAACATATGATTTGAAATCACATAGCGTATAAACAATATATTCCCAAGGTGAAGGTTTTCTAAACTAAGATATTTCATGCCCTTCTGGAGATATTATTTATGGGTTTTGCTTCGTGAGCGACGGCTTGGATCAAGCGGTGAGGTGTCTGGGCCGCGGCTTATACAAATGGATTCGTCTGGAGGCGGACAGCGATAAAGATTATTGTTATATTGGTCTAGAAAGGTTACGAAACTGATTAATCTTGTGTTTACCATTACAAAATGTGCTCTATCGTCTAGAAAGCCTATTCGTTTGAATCCTGGATTTGAAAGTACGAACTTTTGGATACAAAAAAATATTTTGCGACTTGAAATTTGCTGAGGGAATAGCATTGGTAATAATCGTGGATTTACATTGTGAGATTGAACCCGTGACCTGCCTTTCATAGCTTTTCGGTAGACTATCGCTGCATCGTCGATTTTCATCCTAAAGTTATATTTAAGTAAGGAAAATGCTGTAACTTCTACGGCACTACTTTGTTCCTAAGTTACTTCTTAACTTGGACGAAGTTGGTAACTTCACAGAATTGGTATATGAACACTTAAACTAAAGATTAAAGTTTTTAGTTTAGATCCTGCGGTGATCACTATCTCTTATTAAAACTAATAGGTTTCATAGCTTGGCCTCGCTTCCTAAGTCGGTAATACTGTTTTTTTGTAACAACAATACCTGACCTACGGTCCTGACGGTCTATTCGACACTGTGAGCTCATTTTGCGTAGATCTGACCAACATCAACAAATTTAAAAATAATTGTATACTAGTAAAATGTTGATATTGTAACTTTTTTTTTATTTATTTAAAGGCTTTGTCCGTTAGCGGCTATATCGCCTAATAAAAGAACTATAATAATATCAGCCCTGCATCATATACTGTCCCACTGTTGGGCACGGGCCTTCTCTACTACTGAGAGATTAAATAAAAGAACTATGGATACAACGACTTCACTTTAAAACTAACTTATAGCTTTAGCTCTGTCGGACAGTGGATCGCCAAGAATAGTGTTGCATAAACCAATATCGTATTTGATTACTACATTATTTCTAGTGTCTTTATTTAGGACACACTCCATCAAGATATGATACAGATCGTCTATTATTCATCATTACAGTTTGGCTATAAAACTTTTTTGATTAAAAAAGAAAACTTATTCGATGGAATTGTAACGTTGGTTTTTGGGACGACCAATACATCAACAGGCTCCTCACGAGATGGATCGACGTCCTGGTGAGGATCGCCGGAGTCTGACGGATGAGGGCGGCCCAGAACCGATCCTTGTGGCGCTCAATGAGGGAGGCCTATGTCCAGCAGCGGACGATGCCGGATGAAAAAAAAATACATCAGTCTGAAGGCTGCAAATTCTTCGAAATGTCAAACGAAAAATTAAATCATAATAGCCGCTATAAAATCAGAAAACGAGTTTTATTTTGATGTTTAACATTCGTGTAAGCAATGTTTAAAAATAACTTTTTTTTTAATAGTAAGTATTTCTTGTATAGTATTACTTTCATGAACATTGTTACACAGTAAAATGAACAGATTACGTGTCGTAAAAATTAAGTAATTTACAATATGCGTGAAAAAGTAAGTAGCGCTTATCCACAGTGATCACATAGTGAAATCGTAGCCATAACTTCAATTTGGGCATTTAAAAAAAAATCACCCGCATCTTTTTTCAAACGAAATGTCCATTTGAGATGTCATATGAAATGTTTTCCAATTCATTGTTTGAAATTGAATAAAAACAAATTCTTTTCTAATATTTTCAGATCAAAAACACGAACAAATACAGCGTTCACAAAACTTTGTAAGTGGCTGGTGCAAAACAAGATTTTATTTCTTAAATTCATCGAAATAAGCCCTTTTGTGGTAAACGAATCGGATTAGAGTTATTTCTATCTTTAAATATATATAAGATGTCTAAAATGTATGAGTCTGGTGTTTTGGAGATCCGTGGAATGGTTCAATACAACATTCTTATAAACAGTGTGTTTTAAATTAGTTTTTGCAGACGGCAGCGTCAATGTGTCTTGATATCCCAAAGATCAGGATAGTAAGACAGGCAACATTTATTCGCATATTATACTGGAATGCATGCAAACAAGGAACAAAAATAATAAAAAATAACGGTGCAGGCAACGTGCATCAAGTGAGCCTGGCCCTGATAGTCGTGCTGTTACAATACAATTTGTTTAATATGTTTCTTCAACGATGATGCAATAAGTAATAAAAAAATAATAATACATAAAACTTGAGTTTTGGCAACTTGCAGCAGGTGTGCCTAGCGCCGATAGCCATGCTTTTTATGACCAGGAAGTTCTAATTTGTTTCTTCAATAATGATGCAATAATTAATCTTATCCAATCTTATATCTGACATTTTTATTTCTGCACCCACATAAGATTTACTTATGTGAGTTCATTATCAATAGAAGTGACCATTTAGCCTCGTACACCCACATAATAAAGTTCTATATTCCCACGCGCGCCATTAAAACACCAGACCCGCTAAATTATTCAGATTATCATAGGGATGGAGTAACTCCTGATTTAGTTTTATTTATTTATTTTATATTATTTATACATCAAAAGATACTGTATTAAACTTGATAAAGGAGAGGTGGTACTATTTTCGGTCTTATCGCTTCATCGGTTCATCGAATGTGCCACAATTAGGTACCTTAACGAATCATTACGTCAAGTTTTTTTTCATAACTACTTTATTATGGAGAGAAGTGAAAAATTAATATTTCCAACTCCTCCCAATCTTTCTATTTGATTCATTTCGTTACGGGATAAAGACAAATTAGTTTTCCCTGAGACTCGCCGAGCTTCACTGCTCGGTGTCATGAAATACGAGCCACTGCTGATCCTGGCTTATAGGAGTTGTAGTGGTGGGTGTGAGGGCGGGACAGTCTCTATCATAACTTGAGGTGAACGTATTGATATCAGATGTTTTTATAGTAAATGTTTGGGGAAGAATATATTGATCACTGATACAAGTTTCAAACTGGAGAACCTTTACCAAATACCAGTGACGAAGGGTCCATATAACCCCATTTCCGTCGATTTCCCTTTATATAGAATTTCTGAAGAATCTAATTATCATTAGAACGATTTGCAGACTGTATTTATGCATTAGTACCCATATGTTGTGTCGGGCTCCCTTTCGGCAAAGTTCAACTTTTGCAACTGCCGAACACTGTTTTTAATCTTCTTAATTTCAATTTATTTATTTATTATAGCCTGACCAAGAAAATAAAAAACCTCGTCATGTTATGGTAAACTTTTGAATAACCTTTTTGTAGTAACAACGTTAACTTTAAGTGAAAACAGAAATGGTGCTTCTAAAGTAGGTATTAATTATTAATCAGGCTAAAATTGAGTTTTTTTTTTTTTTATTATTATAGAGTAATAACAGCTGTTTAACAATTTCATATATATAACAGTTTAAAGGTGTAATAATAAGGTGTTATAAGTTTTAGGTGCTGTAAGTCCAAATATTCTGAAAATTAATCGTTTCAACGTGTAACAACACTAGCGTCTGTTAATATTAGGTGTGAATTTTATAGCTGGTCCAACATTGAGTCATATGAAACTGTAAAATAATTAAAAGTTTCCCGCCCGTTTGCCGGACCCTTATTAAGTATTTTCGGACCTCGTTTGGGCTGTTAATGAGTTTTTTGAAATAATTAAATACGGGTTTTCGTGTGTACGAATATATCATTGCATTTTGTGAAAGGTGTAATTAATTATAGTTTCATTTTGCGACGTTTTGTGAAATAATTATTATTACACTATCTTTTGCCTGCGACTCCGACCGCGTGATTTTTTTATCCCGGAAATATTTTTCCGGGAGAAAAGTGGCTTAATGCACTCAGGTAATGTAGCTTCCAATAAAAAAAAAAAATCGGTATAATAATTCCTGAGATAAGCGCATTCAAACAAACACTTAAGCTTTATAATTATTATTACATTTTAATTCCACCTATATGAAAGATATTTGGCACATCAAAGACCTATAACTTGGGTGATGTTTATTTATTTTTTTATTTATTTACAGACCTCCAACGAAGAATACACGGCATATAATAAATACAATGTCGTAGCATTTGTACAATTAGCAATGTGACGTGCCTCTTCAATTATAGGAGACCACAGCATGCAAATTTATATATTAGTACAGCTTTGAATACGAGCTTTGAACTTACGGTTTTAAAGAACGCGGCTTTCGGCTCAACGTAGGGAATCCGAGCCGATTAAAAGACAAGAAAAATTACATCTCAAACATTTGTATATGATGTAAAAACCATTTCTGCAGAACCCGTATCAAATAATGTTCCCACATAAAGTTCTAGCGTAATTGGATAAATCTTTATGAAAGGTGCAAGCGTTGCCTCTCAAGGACGCAGTTCGAATCACAAAGGACCTCGCACTTCTCAGGTCTTAACAATTTAATGCATTCAGATATTTTACGCTCAAATAGTTCATATAGCTTTTAATAATTTTGCAGTTCATTTGAGTGATGTGTAGATTATACATGTAAAGGTTTGTCAGTATGTTTGTAAAACAAACAATCTGGAACTACTGTTAATTCTGAAAATGATTCTGAAAATCTTTTGTTAACTGAAAACTTCTTTCTTTTTTCTACGTGACAAATATTATATTGTATTTCATTTCTTGTGACAGAATTGTATTACCTTTATATTGTGAAAGGACATATTTGACGAAGAACCGACAACCGATGGGATAAACGAGTTCTTAAGTGGAGACTACGACACGACACACGTAGTGTAGGACGCCCTCCAGCTAGGTGGAGTGACGATCCGCGAAAGGTCTCTGGCACGGACTATCCAGTCCACGTCGTATCCACGACAGGCCGAAAACAGGATAAAATTGCGCATATTGGAGGAGGCCTATGTCCAGCAGTAGACTAAGACTGGGCTGATGATGTGAAAGGTATATATGAAATATATTATAAACCTCTATTACTATATGTAAAAGTAGCTGAACAAACTCGAAACCTCACAACGCATTAATTTCAATCGAAATGTTTTTTTTTCTTTATCTAAAAAATAAACCCTTTGAACTTTATTTTAGTGCAAATTGATTATTGATACAGACAAAAAAGATTAAAGGCGATTTGAATTTTTAAATTTATTCAACTATTGTTGTGGCTGACTGTAAATATTTTGCGTATTGATGTGCAATATATTCCACGCAATATTTATTTCAAATCTACGTATTAAGTAAAGTTTCTTGTATAAACTTATCACAATACCTTTATATAGAAACAAGATTGCACAACCACTACGCTTTAAACGCTTACTTATCAAAACTTCCAGTACTTTAAGGTTTATTTCTTAAACAAACCAGTATTAACCGCATTGGAGCTGGAGCCTCGTTTTTCCCAACTCTGACGGCAAGACCCGCCAAAATTATACACAAAACTTTCTTATCGGTTGCTTGAATAACTGAATCGTTGCCGCCTTAACGTTACTGCACGTTCAACTTAGGAATTAACTTAACAGGCTCTCAAGTTTGAACTTGTCTTACACAGCCGGGCAGTGCCGGATAGAGTATAATTAATGTAGTATTTAGGAAAGTTAAAAAATTTAACGACTCGCTTCCTATCTTCAAAAAGAAAATATTGAACTCGCTTGTTGAAACCTAAATTTAGTTTTATATTCAGTCTTATATTTAGAATATACTGCACTTATGGTGCAGCCAATTGTTAATTGTTATGTATTTAAAATGTTCATGCTGTGACAGCCTGTAATTGAAACAGCACTGCAGAAATTACTTACCGAATTCTTAAAAAAAAAAACTATGTAAGGTGTATGTTTTGTTGGCTGTTCAAATAAATAAATAAATAAACACATACTCACGCCATTTATTCTACAAGAGGTAGACAGTCAAATTTTGTTGGAGCTGTTTTAAGCAGTGCGAACTTTTGAGCGCCCCCTTTTTTTGGGAGCCTGCAGTCTGCATTGGAGAAAGCCTATGAATGGTATACTGGATTACCCAGCTTAGCGACCGCAGGGGTCGGGAGAAAATTAGGAGGACATAATTCGGGAAGGAAGTTTGGGGGAAGGATGAGAACAGTTTTTAGGATGGAAGGAGGGGAAATGTTCGCGCGGCTCTTATAGGACTTAATGTGAATTGGCAACCATGGGGTATACAAGGTTTACTGTGTGCCTAAGGCTACAGCAAATGTCCCCCCATGCATGAGCGTGGATTCGATTTGAAAACCGATCGCACAAGATTGCGTCGTCAGGCTTGCGTTTTTAACGTAAGCGTGGACCAAGAGGGGCCCTTGAAACTCAGGGGCCACGTATCCCTGATACGAAAATGGCTACGCTTCGCCCTTGGCAGCTTATATCTTTACTCACCTAGTAACATCTCCATGTTTTATGCCGTTATAGTAGTTGAGTTTCAATAGGGTTCTAAAGGACACGGCCCTGCCACTGGACGGACACTGCACGGCAGTGTGCTAACAGCGCAGTGGAACTTTATCCAAGTATAAGTTTGAAGGTTAATAAAATACTTAAGTTTTAAGACCGTCAGTGCATTTCGAACTTTTCTTTGCACAGAAATTTAATATTGCTTTCGTATTTTGTGCGAAGTATCGTGTAAAGAATGTAGACTTTAATTTTCAATTTTAAATTAAATGGAATAAAGATTATAATGCATACACATTCACGCCTTTTTTCTCCAAAATGGTAGGTATAGGCGCACCCACTTTACGCCATGCTTATTCCGACCCATGACGTGATAGTGGGCGAACCTATCGCTATATCGGACATCATTTTCAGACTCGGGGCTGATACTGGGTAGAAAAACCCCAATATCACTCCAGGCCGGGTATCGAACCCGAGAACTCAGCACTGCAGTCGTACCATAAAACAACTATGCAACCGAGGCAGTGAGATTATGCTGGTGGTAGGATATACTTTCTATCCGCCCGGATAGTGACCACCGTACACAAGGTGTTAAAACCCGCCATAGCACCCCACGTAAGTGTGGCATCCGGGATCAGCCTGTGTATATCCAATTCCAACAGGCCGGCATTCTCGTCAGCAAACATTCTATTCGACTCCACTTCACTTTCTATCAGGTAAAGTGGGGTAAAAATATGTTATGCTTTGAGCTTCTATAGCTCGATGATGGAACTGCCCTATAATTTGAGCACTCAGCTAATGGTAAACGTCCGGACAATACGTAAACAGTAACATTACCATTCAGAACTAATTAAAAAACTTCTGCATTACATTGAACTACTCTGCACCCTGATATCTGTTAAATATTGCTTTTAAAACTGTTTGTAATGCATACAGTAAAGGTTTTATCGCTTAGTATTAGATTAATAGTAACCATTGAATAAATAAATAAATATTGAATTTTATACCTAACCCAATAGGTAATATGTCCTTTATAGAAAAACAACGGTGGTTTTATTATTTTTAATAAAAAAATATTTCCAAAGTCCAATATACGTTTTTCAATCAAAATTATGCTAGACAATGTTTCACAAATTGGGTAATGGAGGGGCTGTGTGTTTCCGCCAGTTGATACGTAGCTCGCTCCTCTCCCGGTGGTTGTATTTGTATCCACTAGAAAAAGACAAATATGGTTGTACCTCCACTGCAAACTTTAGGTTACAGACCTAGGAATAAGACATAAAGAGTCGAACCCAATACCGTCCTTACATCAATCCATTGCTCCCGCTACAAACGTACGAAATAAATCCTAATAAGGCCCACGAGGACTACCGCCATTTCTTTCTATTCCCTTTTATTCGTAATTGCTGGAACGATTTTTCTGTATATCTAATTATCGTATTGAGACAGAGGCTTAACTACTTACGATGCACCTACCCCTGTTTACCCACTTGTATTGAAAACACACAGTACCATATTTTGTACTGGAACGCAGCGCTTTTAAATGTTGGTATTTATGTGATTAAATAATGTGTAAAACTCACACTGTTCCATAAAACGTTTAAACTACACTCTACATCTTTAATCCAATATTCCTTTTTTATCGCCGTTAAATGATAAGACGAATAAGGCACTCGCCTGATGATAAGCGATAGATCGCTTAAAAATAGTTAAACACCATACAGAACTTTGACTTACAAAGTACTGCGTTCCTAACCTGAGACATGATATGTCAAGTCTCATAATGCCCAGGAATGATGCTGGTTAGAATATCTTATAAATTGAAACTCAACATTGCATGCACACTGCTGCTGCTCGACGGTAGATATAAGCATGGCGGTGGTACCTCCCTAGACGGCTCTTTGCTTACGAGAGACTTACCACCAATAAATGTGTCGTGTACCTGTTATCATCAATACAAAAAAATATACTTTTTAAAGTCAATACAATTTTGTTTATTAACATAGCTGTAAATGAGTAAACGTACGAAGGAGTAAACTAAAAGTGAGCGGTAAACTTAATTTATATAAACATGTTAGAAAAATTGTAATTGATTCAAGGGTGGAGGGGAGGGTCTCCTTTTCCCGCACTTAGTTCCCGTAACAAGTCAGGCCGTTGTTAGAAAAATATGCCAGCTATGTGTCTAGCCAGCTTAACTTCTGCCAGAAGTGTAGGATCTTCCCGGTTCCTCCACAGGCCTCTCGGAGTGACCCCGGTGTACCAAGGATTTCAGCCCGTTGTGCAGGTGGGGGGAGGGTAGCGGAGAAAAGGGTCTTATTGGTCTTTACAACTTACGTGTTTTAATATTTTAAAATATCGGTTTTATTCATACTGTCCCAGTGTTGGGCACGGGCTTCCTCTACTACTGGGAGGGAATAGGCCTTAGTCCACCACGCTGGCCTAGTGCGGATTGGTAGACTTCACACAACCTCGAAAATTCCTAATAGAGAATTTCTCAGGTATGCAGGTTTCATCTAGATGTTTTCCTTCACCGTTAAAGCAAGCGATAATTCACAAAGAATAAACACATCATTTTTTAGAAGTCAGAGGTGTGTGCCCTTGGGATTTGAACCTGCAGACATTCGTCTCAGCAGTCCGTTCCACAACCAACTAGGCTATCGCCGCTTTTTTTATTCATACCAAGTCAGGTGTTTAAGTACTAGATTGTAGAAAATTCATCGTATCCTTTACCGTTTATGGCTGACGTTCATAAAAACGCTCGTGCCAGCGTTCCGTGTGTTTCACTGTTAAGTAGCAGATTTGTATTGCTTTGCAGCGGGCGCCACACCGGGCGTACTTCTTATTTATTGCCTCATTTGTACTTAGTCCCACTGCGACCACGTTTTGCACTGGACCCAGTGTTTTTAGCATGAAATATTTACGTCATAAATTGATTTTAACGACATTGGCCGCCCTTTGATATCAAGAAGTATATATAAATATATTGGTGAATATTTTATAGCCGTCGTGGCGTATTAGGTGAGCCGGCTTTAAAGCGTTAGTTAGCGGCTTCTCTGCCGAATTTTGACAATAATTCTTAGGTCCATAAAAAATATTTGGGATGTGTTGTGGGACAGAAAGTTATTGGTTTCTGATACTCACAACACTAGTACGGTCACCTCGTGGTATGAGTTTCATAGTGTTGTCACCCTACATAAGATACGTAATGCAGATACCGTCGCTGCGGCGTATTCTTTCTTACAGCACTGGTTCGTGTAAATGACACAAACTCTTCACTGTTACCTGCGTCACAACACTAGCGTTAGTGATGGCGCACGTTTTGTTCACAATGGCGGCTATTATTTTATTTTCAATTAGTGTATACGATGTTGTTAATTTATTTTTATTAAAAACAACGAATAAGTTGCTAACATGATGGTGAGTTATAAATATAAGAGACTGGTCAGATGAAATGCATGCGATGGCAAAATTGATGATGGTAATTTCCGAAAATAAGATTTTTACAACGTCGACTATTTTCCTGTAACAGAACACCTACGCGTTATTTTTCTATGAAGCAGTGATGTCACCTCAATTTAGCCATCTCTTTATTTAGGCAAAATCGACAGCTTCCAAAAACATTTATGAGCTAGATTGCCTTGCTGCCTTTTACGCTGTGAAATTTATTTCTAGAGGTAAAAGTGCAAGACTGCACTCTGTTAGTGAAAAAATAACAGTCTAGCTTTCTAGTAAACAAGCCGACATAATTGTGTCGGCTGCGGAGGGATAATCATCTTTGAGTCGACACTCTATCTCCGTTTCGCTAACCACCAAGTACAGTAGGGACACTTTGCCGTGTAAGTAATAAAAATATATTAATGTAGATAGATAGTAGGCTTTCTTTTCTTGTTCATTCATATCTTTAAACTACAGTACACAATTATTTGTTTAAATGTGTTACATACAACACACGTTAATATTGCTCCTTTCTCTATTTGTAATGTATAATCTCAGGTTTAAAACTAGTTATTCTAACCGCTCAACCATTAACAATGGCTTCCATTTCCATACATATGAATATTTCATACATTCGCTCCGGACCTATTGTATTTAACTATTTAAACGTAGAACTTGAAGCCTGTTAGAATTTACATAATGCTTTTTGCACTAAGACGAGTAACTTGCTATATACGAGCTGTCGATATTTTTATAATATAACTGAACAAAATATAAATAAAGCCTTTATTTTATTAAAGACTTTATTGACCATAAAGAGAAGCCATTCTACCAAAAACTGAAAGCTAAAGCCATTTTGGCACATGTGTGTTGTGTTTCGGGATCAGCCTTGCATATCCATTTGCAAACAGGCCGGCATAATTGCGTCGATTGGCGAGGGGTAATCAACTCTCGTTAGTAAACACTATCTGAATCATACTCCGCTTGCCATCAGGCATAGCTTTTACAATTGAACTGCATCTCCTATTTTATACATGAAACATTACTGAATACTGTTTCTACTGCACATAAGTACTTGCATATATCTAATTTATGTTCGGGTTGTATTTCTATTCTGTTTAAGAGCAGCCCCGCCGCGCGCCGTTTACGGTCAGGCGAGTGGTTTGCCCATCGTGCATTTGTATAACAAAATAAATAATAAATCCCAAAACAAAACTAAAATATTACATTGTAGGTAAAAGTACCATTTCGCG
Source organism: Manduca sexta (assembly GCF_014839805.1). Lineage (NCBI taxonomy): Eukaryota > Metazoa > Arthropoda > Insecta > Lepidoptera > Sphingidae > Manduca > Manduca sexta. The sequence goes on from NC_051139.1 coordinate 16,519,758, forward strand.
GAGCTACTTTAAATAATAAATAAGGAATATCACAGAAATCAGCAAAGAATACAAAATCAGAACCTCCTCCTTTTTTAAAGTCAGTTAAAAATCCCTCATTTTGTAAATATCAAAAATCCAACAACAAATATTTACCGACCAACCAAAACAAGTAAGCAAACACAACTATCCATCAGTAAATAACTGATTTTAATTAAAACAAAGCTGAGGAAACCGCGTCAATCCGTTATAGGCTAGAGTTCCTGACCAACCCCGAAATGTCCCAAACATTCATTTTTACTGTTAAAAACTTTGGACATTTGAATTGAGGTAGGGACACACTGAACCTTATGACTAAGTTTGACTACGCCCCTGCGAAAGTATACCTGGAATGATGGTTCCAGTGTGTATTTTGTTCGAAAAAAAAGTAGTCTATAATTCTATACGTTAATACGTTACGTTAATACGTTATTCCAGGTCTATCTCTGCCTTTCTGCATTTATAATAATGGTATCGGGAATGTATTATACATTATTCTAAAACTATCTCTGGCTTTCCGCGTTTATAATAATAATATCGGGAATGTATTATGTACTGCCCACTGCTGGGCATGGACCTCCTCCAATACTGAGAGTGTTGAGTGTCCACCACGCTTGCTTAGTGCGGATTGGCAGACTTCACATGCCCTCTAAACTCTTATTGAAAATATCTTAAGTGTGCAAGTTTCCTCAAGATGTTTTCTACACCGCTAAAGCAAGCGAATACTCACACAAAATGCTCACATAACTTTAAAAAAGTCAGGGGTGCGCTGGGTTTAAAACCTGCCGACATTCGTCTAACAGTCCGCTTCTGTTTCTGCACTTACTTCCAACAAATATTGAAACAATTTTTTAAGTTTTACCTTTACAAAATTGTAAAGGTACCTTACCAATTACCTTACCTTTACAATTTTGAGTAAAATTACTAGAAACATAATGACCACTTACGTTTGTATCACCCATGAACCGCCAACAAACTAAACTTAAACTTTTTCAATATGTAATAGTAAAGTCAGATCCACGAACTTTTTGTTGATATAAAAAAAAACAGTTATTCTCTGACAATCTAATATAGCGCTACTTAATGAAGCATCATTATAGTTAAGTGTAACATCACTAATGGTATGCAGGGTAGTTAAGTTCAACTTATCTAATTTTAGAGATAAATGAGATGTCCCTTGTGAGAAATTAGGGAATAAACACTGGATTGTACCTTTATGTAGGAGGGAAAATTGTACCAGATTAATTACTTTTTACTAAACTTATTATGAAATACTTTGTGGTTATAACGTATTTCCGTTTTATTATCCTTCTAAAATTCTACGGGCCATTTTTACTACTTCTGAGTATAAAGTAATAATGTTACTCGTCACATAAATGTATAAGACGAGCAAATACAAAAGTCACCCTATCAATGCTCTCAAATAAATGGTAATAAAAAGATCGCTATCTAGACTAACTGTTTAATATAATAACTATCTAATAAATTTACTTATGACTTGTGAAATAAGCCCTAAAATAAATAAACTGTATTTGAACTTTTATTTTGACATTGGCAGATGCGCAAACCGCGCCTTGACAAAGAAAAAAAAATATTACTACAATAACATTATCATACAACCATTTCATATCGAACAATCTACACAGATAACACAATACATAAAAAATACAAAAATTATTATTTATTAAAAGCATAAATTAAATTAATATTTAAGATACATTTGTTTATATTATTGTATAAATGGCAACTTTACTCAACAGTGACGTCACCATCACGGCTTCAACCAACTATTAAACTTGTTACTAAACTCTGCTACATTCGGCAGATTATCTTGGAACACTTCGTGATCAGGAGGTCCGTAGCTGTACCCCAAAGTATTATACTCTTGCGGAGGTCCGTATGTCGGCTGCAAAGGCTGTGACGGCACTGGCATCGGGCTACCCTGACTCCGCATGAAATAACCCAGGATTAGACCAGCTGCTGAGAATATCTTTTGGAAGACTGCCATGAACATGAAGAATGAGGCCACCTTCACGATTGCTACTTTCGATATCACGAAGAGAAGGATCATTGCTGGAACAAGAAATAATTAAAGATTACGTGTGTGTGCCTAAAGATAGACAGAAGTGCATGTAAGGTTTCTAGTTGACGAATGTAATATCATCTTATACCAAAGAGACTTTTGCTGCATACGGTTTAATTCCAGTTCTGAGGCATTTAAGTAGACATTAATTTATAATAATTGTGTCGACTGTCGAGGGGTGATCATCTCTCGTCAGTCGACATTCTATTGGACCCCTCTCCATTTACCATCAGGTTCAGAGGGGTTACCTTGCCGTGCACGCATGAAAAGAAAAAAAATCTGACTACACATTAAATGTCTTGCCTCTTCTCCACACCCTATTCCTTATTTTTTGGAATTAATAATTATTTGTTATATTATCCAAGGCAGCTCTTTTTTTATATATTTCGGAAATGGATGTTACCTAAGAATCTACATAACCCTTTTTTATACGGGCACGGCAAAATGACTCACTGCACCTGATGGTAAGTGGAGCGGGATCCAATAGAATGTCGACTGACGAGAGCTGATTGCCTCTAGGCAGTCGACACAATTATGCCGGCCTGTTTGAATCGGATATACACAGGCTGATCCCGGAACGCGAGACATTTACGTGAGCCACTATGACGGTTTTTTAACACCTTAAGTACAATGGTCGCTATACAGGTGGATATAAAATAAATCCTAGTACCAGCAAAGTAACTACGCTTTGTAAATTGTTTTCAATAAAAATCCAGACGCGACTGCACCGAGCTTTACGTTTAATGACTCTTACATACCAATTCCAAAATCACTTCCACATTTCATGTGATGTGGAGAGTTAGGCGTTCTAAACGTCTGGAAACTAGCAAATTTATTGCAAGAATCCTAACTGTCTTAAAAATTCGTACGTACTACGCCTTTATAAACATATAAGAAAAAAATTAGAGCGTTATAGTGCATTTTATTTCATAAATATTTAGCTTTATTTTTCTATTAACTTTGGCTGTGAACTGTAAGACGCCAAAGATGTATCAAATATCTAATACTGCGGCTTGGCAACTCAATGCACTGTAGGGTTTACGAAGTTAAGAAGCTTTCAGGCGCTTTTATTTAACCTAAATTATGATGCTAATGTATTGTAAATTTTATTCGCTTTGTTTAAAGCAAAAAGATAGGTAGAGCTCTAATACTCGGGCCTTATTCTTTACAAACTTTATTTTGTCAGTACATAACAAGAACGTAACGCACCGCGTCTCGTTTAAGACAATAGGAAATCGGCATACAGAACACTATTCCACGCTAATTTCACGAAGATAATCTGATACGGCCGCGTGACGCGTTTACGGTATCATGGAGAATAAGGCCTCTCATCTCTCGCTATACATATATTCGATACTGATTAGTGGTAGATCTATCGCTATATCGGGCAATGTAAATGATGTTTCTTGTAACTAAAAAAACACACTAATTGCTATCTTGGGAATCGATCGTACAACCAACCCAAGTACTCTAAACCAATCAGCTACTATATACTATAATTGGACAATTCTAAACCCGGACAACCCAATAGTGTTTGCTTATAAGTAAAAAAACTCACACAAAATTGTCTGTCTTGGGAATCGATCTCATAACCCCAGACCAAGAACTCTACAACAATCAGGTGGTACACTATAATGATTAAAATAATCACTCACCCAAAAGTCTAATAGGACTCCTCTTCCTTTTAGCCCTAGATTCCTCTTGGACCATGACAGTGCTCTCCAGGCAGTAACAACACGCCACCAACATCAACATAATTGTTATTCTTTTAAACATATTTTACCGGTATGAAAATTCTGACAACTTTGTTCTTTGTTTCAGATTTTATAACAAAATTAGAAATTAGGTAAAATTAAATTTTTATATAAATATGTTTTACAAAAAATATAAATTTCGAATTCTGAAAACAGTGCAGATTTTTAGCCAAATTATTTTTTAACCAAGTAATTTTCAATTTTGATATTTTACTGTAACATAATTCTCCCAAAACTATTTTGCAAAATTATAGAAGCAACGAAGCCTTTCCCAGAATTAAATTAATTCGAAAATTCTGGAAACTCGTAAAATATCCGTCAAAAATAGTCTGTGTGCGAACGGATCGCTCGACTCGAGTTTCTGTTAATAAATAAGTATGAAATATTTATGTGCCTTCGTAAATTACCGAAAGAAAGCTAAGCTCATTGTTTTCAGAACGCTTTCCAGTTTTCATCTGTGACTAATGAGCCCCATTGAACATATTCTTTTAACTTTCTACCGACCAATTTCACCTCAAGAAAAGTGTTTTTAAATTTAAGTATTTACATATTCATGAATATTTGGAAAATTACATATTCGGCCATTCGCGACGGGCGTAGGCTTTGTTTTAAAAATGTTTTTTGGAAGTTACTATTGTCTTCTCAAAATGCATGTGCCTACGTCTACTCTAGGGTTTACAACAACATACATCATACATTTTTTTTTATATAACCCTTTTACTGTTCCACTCGTGTGCAATTCCTTCTGGAATCTAAATAGTCAAAACAAATATATTATCTACTATTCGCGGACTTTGTAGTTTTCACCGCAATTTTTGCTGAATTTTTATATAGTAAACTGAATTAAGAAGCCTGCCAAAATATTAAAGTTATCCTATAAAAGTGATCTCACGCTTTAAAATCAGCTCCAATAAATCTAAATGGCGAGCGAAATTAATCTACTACTTTTTTAATATTCCGAAATGATTCGTCACTACATTACCTTGTAAAATAAGATTTAAAATATCATTTACATGGAGTCGGAGCCAGCGCTGTGAGCGAAGTAAGCTAAATGAGCGAATAACTGGGTGGAATTGAACAAAAATCTGAAGGGAACCCTTCGTGGAGCGGTTATTACGGACGAAACTGGCGATTAATGATTACAACTATTTTGAGAGATTTTGTATCATGTACGTAGTAATATAAAGCCAACAACGATAGTACTGTTGTAGTAATTCTTTTCTCAAAACTACCGAATATTTTGTTAATAGATGAAAAAAGAGTTGAAGGACTTTTTTGATAGAACAAAAATGATCTATTAAAATTTGATCTAAAAACATCTTAATTCGGATATTTGGACTGGTCTCAGGTCCTAACTTTAAATGCCTGGTGGGGCAGTGATATTTATTGGGTTTTTCTCCTCAGTATTATTCCACAGTCTATAATGTGTGCCCGTTATGGCGATAGAATTCACACGACGAGAAGTGGGTGGTGAGTTGCACCTCTGCCTACCCGTTCGAGGATAAAGGAGTGATGTTTGTTAGTTTTTATTTTCCATAATCTACGCACTACTTTTCTTATATCTGTCATCGATATTGAAAATATATTACAACCAAATAATCCTCAAGTAATTCCAGCCTGCTACAAAATATCTAAAAATGGAAATATGAAAACAAACAATTTACATGCCTTGGAAACTAGTTGCAAGTTGTCTAATAACTCCGGCCGAGCCCGCCGGAGTGCCAGCAAGCGGTTGCATAATTTATGCTCGCTATTAGCTGGAGGAACATAAATGTAGCTACACTTCTTCTCGGATTAATGTGCGCCATTTTTGTTACTTGTGTTGATTTGGGAGTATTCCCAGAGGTCTTAAGATTCTTGCATTTCGCTCTTTTTATTGTAGAGACCTTTTGTTGCCAATTTGTAGCCATTGTAGACAGTAAAGGGTAGCGTGTACTAGCCTCCTTTTAAGGAGGGTTAATTGGTTTTGGATACAATCTAATCCTCAATATTTTTTGTACATTCAGTTCCAAACAAGCCAGCATAATTTTGTCGACTGGAAGAGTAACCATCTCTTGCCAATCAAATCTATATGGACTCTACTCGGGAGTCGGTGTCGGAGCCCGATATAGCCATAGGCTTGTCCCCTACTACATCAATTGACAAAAAACGCATGGTGAAAAGGAATTTCTCTGGTTACACTTCTGTATACCCCTTCTATAAAAGGAGTGGGTATGTATAAGCTAAAATAAATTCTCAATTAAGAGTGGAATACATCTACAACTATACTCTATTTTACTAATATTATAAATGCGAAAATTTGTGTAAATGGACGTTAGGATGTTTGTTAGAAAAAAACACAGAAACAACTGAACGGATTTGGATGGAATTTGGTACACGGATAGACCATATCCAGGATTAACACAAAGGCTACTTTTTATCCTGCTAATTTGCACCCATGGGAATTAATAGTTTTTCTTACGACACTATAAATCGCTAGAGTGTTTAAGGACTTCTGTAGCGAGAAAAGAGCCTTTTCAAGTGGGCAACACCGCGGGCAACACCTATAGTTCTATATTGTTTTACATTGAACGCAAAATACAGATCTCTTTATTTTAGTTCCACCCAAATAAAAGTTTGAAACTCAGACTGCACCATTATCAATAGTTATCTTCGCAAATCTCTGAACAGATAGTATCGACAGTGCACGATGGGGACAATATTTCCTCTTGCAAGTAGAACGGCCATGCGTTTAGAATTGTAGGGATTTGTCTTGACCGCAAAGAAGCGACCAGTAAAGATTTTAGAAGAATAAAAGGATTTCTTGATCAATTCCTAACATTTAGTGATGAAATCCTAATTTTCTAAATAAAAGTTTGTGTACATGTTATTATTTCGAAAGGTTAATCAGAGATGTAACTTGTGCACTCTCATTTCATCGAATTATCTATCCTATAATTTCATAGAGGGTAGACCTATCGCCATATCAAGCACAAACTGCAAGACTAAACAACTTGTTCACATTTTCTCAAATAGAAAATTTTATTAAAATATTACAATATTATTCCCTACCTGATGACCTCAAAACCTCAAGTTTGACATCTCAAGTACGCTGCCATGAAAATAAAGCGTCACACGTTTATCGAGTATTTCCAACATTATCCCGCATTCTTCTGTAACGCGGTCCACCTACTCACAAGTTGCACAGTTCGGAACCGTGCCCGACATAGAACCATTCGTCGCTAAAGTTCCGACCGTCCCATTTAACTGCTAAGCGTTTCCAACTTTACAGTTTTTAATAATCGAACTCTATTGAGTACTTCGAAGCGATGAAAGAAATTCTTATATTCTGTATATTATAAGTCGAGTAATAATCAGCCTGTGGGAATATAGTGTTTCAAATATTAGGTACTGTTGGGATAAAAGTATTATTTTAAGAGCATTTGTGATACCTTTTGATATAAACCCCGAGCATTTGACAAACTGTAGCAGTTGGTCGTAGAGGCAGTCCAGTCGGTTATAAAATAAATAAATAAAAATAAAAATAAAAAATAAAAAGCCTTTTAATTCTAGAAAGGGTTAGTACAGTTAATTAGTTTTTTTATTATATATTATGGGTTTTCCAGAATCCCTCCACGGGTAAAGGCCTCCTCCAAAGATTTCCAGCGTTCTCTGCTCTGAGCTTTCTGTATCCAATCATGACCTGCTATCCTAATAATTTCATCTTGCCACCTCGTAAGCGGTCTTCCTCTGTAGCGTTTGCCTTGAGGCCCGGTCCATGTCGTTACCCTTTTTGTCCAGCGGCCGTCTTGCAGACGCGCTATATGACCCGCCCATTTCCACTTAAGCTTTAAGGAGTGGCTTAAAACATCGGTTGCTTTTGTTAAGCGTCTTATTTTAGTGTGACGTATTTTATGGACCTTCCTAATATTGAGCATGCTACGTTCCATACCCCGTTGACATGTAGATATTTTATTTCTTGTCTTTGTGGTAAACTTCCAAGTTTGACAGGCGTATGTTAGAGATGCTAAGATGCATGTCGTCATGACTTTAGTTTTAAGTTTTATGGGCATATTGCTTTTAAATATTTCTTTATGACACCAATATTTATTCCAGGCCAGATGTACGCGTCTTTCAATTTCTTGGTCGTTGCTGTTCCTGTCGAGCTCATTTGTTTCCCCAGATATATGTATTTTTCAGTATACTTGAGTGGTATATTATCTATAAAAAAATTTCTATTTTCTTTGCTGTTTGTCATCAACATAGTTTTCGATAAATTCATTTCCAAGCCTACTTGTTTACTATGTACGTTTAATGATTGTAGCATGAACTGGAGTTGAGAGTATGATTCAGAAAGCAGAACTAAATCGTCCGCAAAGCGCAGATGGTTAAGGTAATGCCCGTTGATATAGAGTCCGCATTTCTGCCAGTTGAGTTTACTTATTATGGATTCTAGTACGGCGATGAACAAAGTCGGGGACATAGGGTCGCCCTGTCTCACGCCTCTCTTGATAGGGAAACTAGAGCCGATTTTTTCGAGTTTTACTCTACCTGTACTGTTATTATATATACTTTTTATTATCTTTATGTACTCCGTATTTACACCTTGTTCTTCTAGCGTATTCCAAATGCTTGTATGAGAAATTGTGTCAAAAGCTTTTTTGTAATCGATAAAAGCGATGTGTAGAGTTCTTTGTTTTTCTTGGTACTTTTCCATCAGTAAGTCCAGAGTGTGGATGTGGTCGACAGTAGAATAGCTTTTTCTGAAGCCCGCTTGTTCAATCAATTCAATTAAATCAACTCTACAATCAAATCCCATGCGCAGATCAAATAGTATATCGGAAGGAGTACTAAAACCAGGCATTCTAAACTATCTAGTTAATAAAAATACCAACAATTCAACGCCAAACCAAGACAACGACAAAAACAACAAAAATATATAGCAACTAACGTCCTCCTCTCACACAGATGGAACATACAACATACAAATTCAACAGAACTACAAAAATCTTCTTCCAAGACGGTTGGTCACCGAGGAAGAATATGACCATAACCCTCCAGAGATCACAACAAAAAATATAACAAAAAATATAACGGAAAAGAGTGATTTACTTGGAACTAAAAATAAACACAAACTATACTTATTAACTTATAATGTAAGAACTCTGTCATCTTACAGCCATTTATTAGAATTAAATGTAGCGCTCAAAAATGTGAAATTTGATATTATCGGATTGTCTGAAGTACGCAGAAGTGGGACAAAAATTGAGGAGTACGAAAATTTTATTCTCTGCTACACAGGAATCACACAAGGAATGTACGGAGTAGGATTCTTAATAAATAAATGCCATAAAGCCAGCATAGAAAGCTTTACAAGTATTAGTGATAGAGTCGCACTCTTAAACTTAAATCTACAAAGTAAAAAACTAACCCTAATTCAAGTGTATGCGCCCACGGAATCAGCCACAGAAGCAGAAATTGAACGTTTCTACACAAACTTATACAAAGCCATCAGCGAAGCACACAAGTTCTATATAATTATGGGAGATTTAAACGCAAAAATTGGACAACCGAAAGCTGAGGAATATTTGATAATGAAACCATACGGATATGGCGTGAGAAATCAAAGAGGACACAGATTGATTGACTTTGCACTCGAAAATAAAATTGCAATCCTAAATACCTTTTTTAAAAAGAAACCTAACCGCAAATGGACTTGGCGGTCGCCTAATGGTGATTATAAAAATGAAATAGACTTTATTATTTCAAACAAGCCAAACATGATACAAAATATAGAAGTTCTAAACCTTAATTACTCCTCAGACCATCGCCCAATTAGAGCAACAATAACTATGGGAAAAATTAAGAAGATTAGAACTAGCTACACTGCCAACCCTAACTCTATGCTAAAGACTTTAGACGAAATAAATAAATATAGAGAAAATATTGCATCGCATCTACCAACTCTACTTAAATTGCAAGATAACTGCTCAATACAAAGTTACTACGATAAAATTGTTAACTCTATCTCTGAGAGCCTTCAAAATTCAAAAATACGAAATACCAACAACAACAAAACAAATATCATCTTATCAGAGAATACTAGAGGACTTATAACTAGAAGGCAGTCACTCCAAAGGACCAAAAACAAAACAAGAGCCATGAAAAACGAAATGGCAGCGCTCTACAAACTTATAAACAAACGCATAAAAACCGACTACGCAATTTATAGAACGAACACTATAGTAAAACATATAGAACATTCTGGTAGTACGAAGAGAGCTTATAAAGAATTACAAATAAACAAAAATTGGATTGAAAGTTTCAAAAAGAAAGAAAACATTCTGAACAACCGAAAAGACATAATTAATATAGCAACAGAATTTTATAAATCTCTCTATAGTGACCAGAAGTACGACCATCCTCACCACACCAACATAAATTGCATCCACACAAAAATAAATGTTTGTAGAGTATCACCATTCGATACTGAAGAAGTGTCCAATAGTATTAAGAGACTAAAAATAGGAAAGAGTCCCGGTGCGGATCACATTACAAATGAGGCCATAATAACAGCTTGTATTTTACTGTCTCCATCGCTTACACATCTGTTCAACCGCATTCTAGAGTCAGCAGTTATACCTAAGCAATGGGCTGAGTCCATCATAATATTAATTTATAAAAAAGGAGCTCCTCACGACATCGAGAACTACAGACCAATAAGTCTCCTACCTTGTCTATACAAGATCTTTTCATGCCTGATAAACGGAAGAATTAGAGCTATTCTAGAACCGTCACAGCCGATTGAACAAGTCCAGTCGGTTAGATAGTAATATTTCCGAAATTATTTTTGATATTTATTTTTATTTTTATCAAAATCGCTTCAGTTCCTAACAGTACTATATTTGATACGTTTTTCTGGTTTTCTTATCCTTTCGTCCTTAACTTTTCGTTTCAGGGCAGCACACTCTACCTCGTCATCATTTGCTTCCGGAAGCTCGTCATCACTATGGAATATAAATAACTTCGAGTATACATGAGTAGAAGTTTACCCCTTTAGCATGCATGTGCGACCTTACACATGACCCACCAACGCACAGCCAGGACCCTAGAAGCTAAAAAACTGACATACTGCAAAATGGATATCCTTATAATATAAACTCTATCCCGGGTGTAAATGGCAGTACGAAGTTTGTATGGAGAAATAATATCAAAATAATGTATAACATTTTTACTGGTTCAAATAAATTATTCCAAATATACAAGAGGACATTCACAGCCGGAGCCGCAATCAAAAATTAGTATTTCACATGTAGGCCAGGGTCACAATGTATCAAATAGGCCGGCATAATTGTGTCGACTGGCGAGGAATTAACATCCCTAGTTAATCAACATTTTATCTATATCCCAATCCACTTAAAATCGTTTGCAGAAGGATCACTATTCCGCGCGCGTATAAAAAAATACGGTTTTGAATAGAATGCAATACGAGTGACTTAATACCTTTCAGTAAGTTGAGTTTATCACGTATAACAGGTGTCGATATTATAATGTAATCGGGTACACAGGCTAACACCCAGCACAGGGGATTTGCAAGCCCACGCACCACCATTGTTAAATTAAACAAAATACATACATCGCAGATAGGACAGATTGTGAGTTCATACCTAAATAGAAAGAATGAAATATTTTATTAAATTTTAGTAACATTATACATAAAAAACAAAGACAAGTAATTAAGAAAGGATTTAAAAAAAATACATTAATACAAGAAGAACAAAAAAGAAACAAACCAAAACCAAAATGGATCCAGCTCAGCTTAATTTTTCAGCTAAATCCAATACCGATTCCATCACGTAATAAATAACAATATAATGTAAAATACAGGTTGGGGGCATCGGGAAAATATTTACATGGTTACTTCGATGTCATGTTTACTAAGCCTACGCGAATGTTAGGCAACGGAATAAAGCTATTTACGTTTTGTTTCACGATTATTTACTTAATATTTACTCGTGGGTCAAATCATTTTATTTAAATGCATTAATGAATTTAAAGGTGAATTTGATTAAAATATTGTAGAATTGTTGTGTTGTGTTGGTGGTGAAGTATGGGAGTCACAACTCTAGCGATAATGAAACTCCAAGGATGGCACTGAATATATTATGTATTTCCAAAGTTCCAGAGTACGTTTAATACATAGCGGCGTACTTAGGTGGTAACAGTAACAAATCGTAAGACGTACTAATTAAACGAAGTCGTACGTTGCTTTTATATGGGAGGTATGGTGTGATACAGCGTTCTTGACAACTACGCACATGCACTTACATAGCTGCACAAGTGTGTTTCCCAACACCATTCTGCCCAATTACAAAAAAAATATTAATGCAACGCATAAAAACAAGTTTATAAAAAGAAGTAACTACACATAAGTACTGCTGTTGAACATTGCGATAAGCTCGACGCGTCAAAGGATACAGCTCGTATTACGCGTAGCTGTCTTTAGGTGGCGACGTGTTCGCTTTCGTTGCAGCCGTTAATACCTCTTTCCTTAACCACTTTTAACTCTGCGTCAACATTGTAACCACACGGTAGTAACGAACACGACGCCTTGCAATGATGCAATGACGATCAATGTTATGTTGTATCTTGCGTTTCAACTGCGCTATAACTACTTCTTTTTTACTATAACTTTTGTCCATGGTTACGATTATTCGTAACGTGTGGCTTGTTCGCGAGGTCTATAACGTATGAAGTTATAGTGCTATAAATGTTTCTTATACATTATGGCAATGTCCAAGTAAGCAAATAAAATGGTACCAATAATAATTAAAAATCTAGAGGATCGTTACGCAGTTTGTTCGCGATGGTAATGTTTGACAAAGCAATTTGTTTTAAAAAAATAAATCAAAGTTATAACGTTAATATAAAAGATATAAAGGTGTACGAAGACTGTCCATCGCGAACGCTTTGCTGATCGAGCAGAAACATGAGCAGGGGGCCTACCATCAACTTTTATCGAGCGACTCAGTTCAATATAGTTTCCTAAACTGAATCGGGTTATTTCATACCATCATGTCATTAACTCACTATCGCGTTTGAGTCGGAACTCGGTGGATGAGTGAATGAAATTTGTCTCTGGTCTGTTCGCTACATAACAAATTAAAAAGGGATAGCCCTATACGCACTGTATAAGTGTGTTTCGCTTGTTCAATACTTCGAGTTCTGCGTTCCGAAACCTTAGTTAGTTATTTCCCGATAAGTTGCTGTTTATTTTGTTAAAAGCAAATAAATTAAAAATGACTAATATATACGAGCTGTTAATAAGTTAATTGAAAGGCGGGTATTAACTCGCTACAAAATTAATTTAATACCTTGATTTAGGTGAAAATATTTTATCGTTTGTATTATTATAAAACTAAATTTACATTTCTGTTTCGAGTTAAAAACGCACCTCTCGCTTTTGACAACAGTGTCGAGTTGCGCGGTTATTGTTTATGTTTTAAATTCTTATAGTGTTAAACTGTGTTGTGATTAAAGTTTTTTACATTTGTGTTGTGTAATAAATAATGGCGTAAGTATGCGTGCAAGTTCTAATGCATTTTTAACTAATTATAATTAAACTGTGGAAAAAAAAGCAATTCTAAAAATATATAACTTTAAGAAATAAAGTTATTTAAGTGCCCTTTGTTTTATAATTTACAGTGAGTTGTCCCGTCGAAGAGTTAATTATACTCAATAGGAGAAATTATGGGAAATTTTATTCCAAAATAAATCATTGGCAACGGGATACAACAAAACTTCGTTTTTGCCCGAACGCAAGTCACAAGTGGCCACTTATACTTTCTAGGAGCACACATGCTGCAACACTATTACATTTTAAAACTGATATTGCTCATTTTTTGTGTTTAATAACAAACAAGACCAATCCAGGCACAAAAATACTAACTTGTTTTGAATCGCTTATTTTGACAGAAAACCGACTCAGTTTAGGTTCAATTGTACATAATGGTACGACAAAGAACGAATGATAGTAGATTCCGATTCAATATTAATATATATTATGTATTTCCAAACTTCCAGAGTACGTTTAATACACAGCGACGTACTTAGGTGGTAACAGTAACAAATTATAAGACTTAGTAAATTAACAAAGGCGCATGTCGTTTTTATATGGGAGGTATGGTGTGACACAGCGTTCTCGACAACTACTCACGTGCACTTACGTAGCTGCGCAACTGTGTGTTCCAACAATATAAATTACGCAATCGCTTGCAAATTTTTTTTAGTATTGACCCTGCATTCAACGACCAGGAAGAACCTGCGAATGGGATACTGGAATGCCCTGGATTAACGACTGCATGAAGTGTGTGGGAAGGGACAGGAATCATCTTAGGATGGGCGGAGGGGGCTGTACTACTGACTGTTGCTAGTAAGTACTAGGTGTGTAGAGCTCCTTCATCAACCAGCTTCAGTTGGTCCGTCGATTGTTTTACATCTACTTTCTTATTTAAAACTTACACATATTATTACACATCATTCTGTCGTAAAATATTGTAGTTATCGGCAGACGAATATTATTAACCCTCGGACCGGATAATCGGACCAAGACCCGTATTCCCTTGCATTGCAATCAAACGTGACACATTGTACTTATATACTTATGTAATAACTACAAGGCCGTAGCTAGGGGGGGGGGGTTGTGGGACAATGCTTTAAAATACTAATGCCCTACCTTAAAACTCAACTAAATTATACATAACTACTCAATCAAAATATATGTAGCAGCGAGTTTTTTATTTCACAATTTCGACGTTGGTCCCATAGTAACTGTTGTTCGTATTGATGGGTGGAATAACCCCTTTTTGAGATTTAAGGGAATTTTGTTACAATCTGTATATTACCTTAACAATTACGTAAGTATTAACCTGCCTCATTCACATACGAGTTAAGAAAGCCAAAAATCGATTGACCAGATCAGATCTAGTAACATTATTATTTCCGCCCTAGCTGTAACCACAGCTGCCCTACCTTAAATTCAAGTCTAGCTACAGCCCTGAATAACTAGTTTGACATTTGTGATCAATCCAATACATAAATAGCTTCCCGAATGGTCACTTCGGCTTACTTTTAACCTTCCAAGTTAAAAGGTTCACTATAATATTCGTTATAGTAACTTATTATACGTTGCAAAGTAACATGTACCATACTAACTGTTAAATAACGTACCATATTTCACGCGGAAAAACAAATTTATAATTTTTCATTTACCTTATATTTACGTTAAGCATATTTTTGCAATTAACCATTACTCAAATTTTATGCGACATTTAAAATTAAAACCTTAATACATTATCAATTTGCAATATTTTCGAATAATCTATGGCGTCCGATATTGCGAGCGTGAAGCGCGATGGCGGCTCGGTGGCGATTTATAGTGATTTTACTCGATGGCATTTCGCGCCATTGTGTGCTCACTTGCGAGTTACTGTAATGCATTTTTATACTGGACGAGCAAGTTGCTCGCATACAACTAACAACAACCAGAACTTGGAAAAGCACGTGTCACTCTTTAGCAAGATTGTATGAAATCTTAGATGTATCATAATGTCGACATTAATCGATTAAACTGACAACAATTTTCTAAAAATGCATGAAACTACGTTATAAAACCAGGTAAGCTTTTGCTCACAAGTAATCTACCATCCCGTAATTTAAATGGAGTAATTCATAAATGTGAATATATCATATACTTATAGTGATCACTCCATCACACACTTATGTTTTTTTTTTATCCTCGAAGGGGTAGGCAGAGGCGCCACTGGTGCATCCACTTTCTGCCAAGTGTATTCCGTCAGATGATGTAATAAGGGGTGAGCCTATCGCCATATCCAGACTTTAGGCTGATAAGAAAAAACCAACTATCATTGCCCGACCCGGACATCGAACCCGATTCCTCAGAACTGTTCTCGTACCATAATACAAATACGCCACCGAAGCCTATATGACATGTATTTTTAATACATATAGATATTCACATAATCAATAATTAAAGTTAACTGCAAAAATATCAAAAAACATTTCTTGATCGTTGATTAAATCTATCCTATGGAAAGAAATTTCGTCCGAATTTATTCAAACTCGGATTAAAGTTTATTCATGAGTGGCTTTAATCAATAAGCCATGCCAATATTTACATTGTATCGACATCGGCAGCCCGATTCCACTCGTTTCACACATTCGCAGATCGGTGGCTCGTTAATGGATTCATAATAGTTTGTCAACATTTTATTTGGTTTTTGTTTCGGATAAAACTGCAATACGGAGTGCGGTTCGTTTATCGCTATTTCACAGATATTCGATGGTGCAGAGATGGAGTTAGAGGCGGTTTTGGGGGAAAAATAAAAGTTGATGTTTGTGATATGATAAACTTCAGATATCTTGTTAAGATGAAATCAGTATACCAGAAGTTGTACTATTTCCACCTTAACAACTTGATACATATTGTCTCTTTTAGTGGTACAAGATGAACTTCTATTTTTTGAGTTTGATAAACAGGTTTTGTGAAAATGTTTATTTATTGGTTTAGACTGATTACTTCATAGATCAGGAATTGGGGTATGGTAATAAGAATTGTAAATACCAGAGAAACAAACAATACTTAATCTCCAAATTAGATTACTATGATTTATGAATAAATGCGTTCAATCATTATTTATTCAAGCAAGGGGTCTCCATTCCATTTGAGGAAAAAGCTATTTTAAATATTTTAAATAGCTTTTTCCTCAAATGTTCGCACTTCACACTTTTATTATGAAATTATAATTTAATCACGCATATAAATACGAGGGGGTCATACCCACACAATCATCCACATCCGTCCCACGCACTGCAGCAAACCCAGCAATTTCAGTATCAAATTGTAGTTATTACTACAGATCAGAGCGTTCGACGGAACACCTCGTAAATTATCACGAGATAGGAGCTGTGCTGTATTAACGTCATGCAGTCAAACATCATTTACGTTATTCTCACATGAATCTGGATATAAATTTACCAATACTAGAAATGTAAATAAATGTATACTTATAAGTGCAACTATGTTCTCCTGTATGCTGCATGGTGATTGATATGTAATATGTTGGTGATAGGATATATTTTCCAACAGGCCGGCATAATCGTGTCGAATGTCGAGGGGTAATCATCTCTCGTCAGTAGTGTCTTTGACGAGGATGTGCCTAAGCCTCGATATTTTTTATTACACAAGCTTTTTGTCTCCATTATTTTTTGTTATATTCGATTTTTTATTTAAAGTTATTTTTTTGTCTAAAGAGTTACGCTTAAACTCAAATAATACTTTATTTTAATTAATTATTTTTACAAGAGAGAAATAGTTATTGACTTTTTTACACCTAAATAATTGTTATTCCTAATATTATTAACAAGTTGTCCATCCGGTAAATAAATAAAATGTATAATTATTTTTTTTATTATGTAGTGTATCTATCTTCTCACTTATAATGTAGCTATTTTTTAAGATCTGTTAATTTTGTCTGAAAGCCGTATAATATGGTATACTCTGATCTTCTGTTACAGGCATTTTATTTATGAAATTCTCTTTAGCTCCCCATCCAGCGAACTGCTATTTCTACCGTCAAGGACTTTGCGTTATGCTTTGAAGGATACAGGCGGTGTGATGCTTGGACATTGAAACTTATCTATTTAATATCAGGGTGCAGAATTTAGTGTCAATTCAGTTTATCATTGAGACTTTTGGTTGGTGGTAAGCAATGAGGTAAGCAATCTGCCCATCATTTTATTTGCATGAATAAACAAACGCTACATACACAAGATCAATTTCTTAGACTTACCGCATAATACCTCAAATCCATTACGTAAGAGCCAGCTGTTATGCCTAGGTATTGCAAGATTTCGGTACAGTGCGCCCCGATGTCGGCCACAGAGGCCGGCTCGGCATATCCCGATATATTAATACAATTTACTCAAGATCCCCGTGCAACCGGAATACCGAAACGTCTTCCTACAGCCTACAACCGATCCGAGAATTGCTAGCATTAATTAAAATGTCACAAATCCAACTCCAATTATGGGAAGATGAATATCTCGGGTGTTTCGGCTGGATATTCTCCAAACGGTATTCTGGTTTGCGTAGCTTGCTTTTCCTGGTAAAGGTAGAGCGATGCTCGTGGGTCCAATGTTCGTTTATTTCTGTTCCAGTGTGAGATAACATCGCCATTTGAGACACAAATTGCAATCCTAATTTTCTGGGGTTGATGTTCAGCCAGGACAACAATAAATTGTTTGAAGTTCTATCCAAATTTGCGCCTAATATGGTGATAGGCTCGGCCCCTATCATATCATGAAAAGGAATACACACGGCGGTAAGTAGATGCTATTGTTACGTCTGCTTCTACAGAGATAAAAGATGTGAGTGTTTGAGTCTTTTCTACCCAAAAAAATAGATAAATTAAGATAAGACCATATTAAGTTCCTATAAAATTATGAGACAGATATAACGGTAAAATGTTAACACATATGGTTTTAACCTCTTCAATAAAAGTTGTAAAATTACGTCATCGCTCCGCCTGATGTTGCAGCGCTCAAGTCCTGCTAACAGCAGCTATTTAGCTAAACCAGCACAAACTGTCCGGAACGGTCGAGCCGGCGAGCAATTTAAACGGCCGTTGCAGCTAATCAGCTTCTAATGAGCGGGCACTTAGCCCCCAGGAGGACAGCCGGTTGCTCGCAAGTTTTGCCTGACTCGTATGGAATTTGTCAGAACTACCGCATAAATAAACGTTATAATAGTTATATTAGCGGCGATAGCTTAGTTGGTGGGTGTGGATAGGATTGCCAAGACGAATGTCTGCAGGTTCGAATTCCAAGAGCGCGTACTCCCGACTTTTCTAAAATGATGTGTGTATTCTGTATCGCTTGCTTTAACAGTGAACCAAACATCGCATCGTGTAGAAACCTGCGTATCCGAAAAGTTCTCTATAGGAATGTTGAGGATGTGTGAAGTCTACTAATCCGCACTAGGCCAGCATGGACTACTCTTCTCAGTAGTAGAGGAGGCCCGTGGTTAGTACTGAGACAGTATATTATTTTTATCTGTTTAATACTACCTACCATAGTAACAAAAAGACTTCACAGAAAAATAAAGTTTAAAAGTAAATAAAATGTAAGTTTATCGCTCGTGTTTTTCGGTGCAGCGCGAACCTCGATGTCAAGTATGGACGCCCTGGAGCGAGCCGATGTTTAAACGGCACATTTTTGCCAACTCCTTGATAAGAACTTATTTGCATTAACGCCATGCAATTATTTCGGAATGGATGGGAAATATCGCACTGATATCGACAGTAAAGGTATAAAAGAAATGTTTATTTAAATGAACGAAATTACAGTTAAATATGTAATACGCAATATTTAAAGGAGACGGGCGAAACTTCATAGAACCTTGGGCTTGGTGTTACAGAGATGATTTATGCATTATTTTATAGGAATAATAGAACCATTTCTAAATTAGAAAAAAAAATCTGTCTCTACAATGGGAGTAAAGAAATAATCGCTATAGAATATAGCGTAAAAAAACACTTTTCTGTGAATATCTTTGTGTTTACCCGATAGCCCAAGATGTTCACAGCACCTATTTATTGTCCATTGGATTGCCGTGTTGACTAATGAACAGCTGACTTAGATAATAACCAGAATTGAAATTATCGTATGGGATAGACGAGAACCGATATAAAGGTACTTATCGCAAGATGAAACGAAGTGTAGGTTGCATACCTTCTTTTATCTACTCCTTCATGGAATCAGGCATGAGTTTATACTGTTTTTATATTATTGCAAGAACTATTTCGTTTTCAATTGGACGAATTCCTTTAGTGTTACAACGCCATGTAGCTATGCCACATTTAACACAACGGTGTTGGTGGTTCATCGTTACTTTTCGAAACCGATAGAACAAGCAAAATCAGTCGAGCAAGCAAGAAATCAAAGTCGGTTGTTGAATAAGCGTGGGTAGTTCATTAAAGCAGCAATCGACAAAATATTCTCGAAAAGCCGTAGTCATTAAAATAAAAATATCAAACCAAAAACATTCACTTGCGCAGAAGTACAGAAAGCGAATAACAATAATAATATACGTTAATAAAAGACAGCCTGATATTCCCGATACCGGAAGTCAGTTACTTAATCATAATAAAAAAAAATATTTTCCCATTGTAATACAATCTAATATTTTTTAATGGCTGATATAAAAATAAAAGAAGAATATTGATAAATGTTTCATAAGTGTACAGTCAAGCCCAATTTCGCCCGTCTCCTTTAAAATAAACGAACAATGCTTTAAATATAAATATTACGTACAGTTATTATTGTAATGAAGAAATGACAGTTATTAAAGTACAGTGTTTACAATAAAGCAATAATGTTAATAATAACACCGTGGTAATTAGATCAAATAGAGTTATGATTTTTCTGACAATAGCGTATAAGCTGTATACGAACATGACTTAATTGCATTTACATAAAACGAAAATACATTTAAATGTTTTAAGACACTGGTAGTGGGGTTTGAAACGGGAATGGAAATAAGAAATTTCATATTAAAATATTGTAAGCGGCGATAGCCTAATTGGGGGTGGAACGTACTGCCAAGACGAATGTCCGCAGGTTCAAATCCCAAGGGCACACCTCTGACTTTTCTAAAATCATGTGTGTATTCTTTGTGAATTTATTGTTTGCTTTAACGGTGAAGGAAAACATCGTAAGGAAACCTGCACATCTGAGAAGTTCTCTATAGGAATTTCGAAGGTGTGTGAAGTCTACCAATCGGCACTGGGCCAGCGTGGTGGACTAAGGCCTAATCCCTCTCAGTAGTAGAGGAGGCCCGTGCTCAGCAGTGGGCAAGTATATAATACAGGGCTGATATTATTACATATTATTATTATTATATTAAAATATTATGAATTAAACATAAATATTATACTCAATAAATTATTACATATTTTTGCGAGCACGAAATATAATACTTGGCCATGAGATATTAATATACTTCACATAAAATATTACAGTTTGTAGCATATTCCTAGAAGAATGCTCGAGGATGACTATATTGAGTTTTATTGAGTCTTACCCGCATTTTCTAGTACACAGAGCTTGTAAGGGTTATTGGTATAAATATATTCAGTAAACATATTCGCGTGATATACTTTCGATTTAACTGTTATTCAAATATCACAATACTTTGCGCACCTTCCTTTTTTGAATTCGTCTAAAAACATGTTAGATAAAACTATAATTAAAATATAAGGTATTGAATAAATAATTTAAATAAATTATGTGTCTCAGTCTTAACAACAAAAATACCCTATAAATTATCTATCCTTGATTTTGCCTCCTGTAAGGTCCGTAGCCGTGACCATAACTAGGCCCGTATTCGTGGTGGGGTCCGTGGTAGTCGTGGTACTCGTGGTAATTATGCTTCTGCTCCTTGAGATACGTGGCGAACCAGGACAGGAAGTAGCCAGCCTTGTGCAACACTATCCAGAGGATGAACGCGTATACCAGCTTCAGGATGAAGATCTTCTTGAGGACCAGGTCGGCGAAGAATACTATAACAGAAAGTGTTAGTCGATTTGGAGTTTTTAATTTGAGAGGATATAGTTTGATTTACTAGTAAATAGTGTACCTACTTTAACTGTACATAAATACCAATTATTTATTTTATTTTATTTTATTTTTATACACTGCCATACTATCGTCACCCCGAAACATCAGATTGAAGTCTCAAAATATCCAAGTCTTCTACTAAAGCTAAAAATCGGCACAAATTTGGTTTTGACAGAAGTAAAAAAGCGGTTGTAACTACCAACGGACTCTTGTTGACAAAAACTTAACAGAATTATTCCCCTAGAATCATGCTTGCCATTTTAAGGAATGATTATTTACCTTAAAGATACATCATCGAAAGTAAATAATACTTATTAAAAGTCAACAATGCAGTCTAACTTATAGCCAGCTCGCAAAACAGTTCGAGAAATACAAAAGAATGCATATTATTAAACCAAGAGACGAGAACGACGGCCATTTTGAATACGTAGCTGTATCCGATAATGGGTTTTAAATTGTCGCCACAGTTCCAATTCCTTGCATTTGCATCAGTTCTTTTATTTTCATTTCGATTTAATAAATTTAAGCTTTCGAGGGAGTTGACGTCTCGCAAGCAGCTGGTTGTAGTTAAGGGTTTGTGCAACGTGTTTGAAAAATTGTATTGCGCGCTTACGTTGGAATGGAATAAGAGCAAGTAAAAACAGTTTATTTTTTTAATGATAGTCATAATGAAATAGTTAATTAGTAAACGTGGTGATATGCCAGTAACGTCACAATATTAGTGTCGCTTTTCGTTTAGCAGTAAGGTTGCTAAAAATCTAACAAAACAAATTCGGTTAATTGGCGCCTAGGTATATCTTATTATTTTATAAAATCTTGTAATTTTTCCGTTAATTACGTCAATCTAAATAAAATTTCACAAACAAAATCGCTTTCAGTAAAAGCTCTAATTTAATAACAATTACATTTGTTCAAGCGACAAAAGAGTATGTTTAAATAATTACTGAATATTGTTTTCATCTATTGACAAGTTTCTAAAGAAAGGCCGTTAAATAATGTTTATTTTTATTTGATACAAAGATCTAAAAAACTCACCGAACAACGCGATCTTTTTCTTCTTCCCTCTGGCTTCTATTTCTCCACTTGTAGCATCACAAACAACATAACATGACAATGTCAACAATACTATCACTGATTTTAAATGCATTTTTAAATTGAATGAAGAAGCTTTAAGGATTAAAAATGTGTGGACAAAAGCAAAAAAATGTTTTTTGTTAGAACCTACTGCTCCTAATTTTGAATTGTCTATGACAATAAAACTATGTCCTCCTATATTTTTAGTCTATGCTGTCCAAGCGGTAATGACACAATGTCCATACGCCATCTCGCGAACGTTTCGGTGCTAACAATCGAAAAGTGCTAAAAAACGAAAGTCGAAAACTCACTAAACAGATTATAATAGTGTTGTTGAACTTGAAAATGATGATAATTTTCGAAAAGTGTTATGTGTCCCGATTGCGTTATATTTTGTAACATTACGTAAATACTTTCGAAATCAGGAAAAAATTGGTAAAGTCGAAAGAGGATGTGTCATACTGATATAGCTTTATGAATATTTTTTTCGACTAGACTAAGAAGTCCTACGGCTTTATCTTGTGCGTAATCCCTTGAGTGCCGTGGTAGCCTATTTATTTGTTCAGCAGTCATAATTCATGTTGTGAATGCCATTCTTAAATTGGGGGGCCTAAAGAATGGTTTTGTCAAAGTCACTTTCCGACCGACAGATGTCACCTAAATGATCCGACCCAGAGTCACTCCCTGTCCCTACCAATTTTATGCCGTCATACTGACTAAAACCTGCGTTGATCTGCTTCTGCAGACTTAAAACGATTCTGAGGGGTCGAGCATCCCTTCGAATCCGCCGGACCCGTCTCCGCATAATGCCGCTTCGAAGCTCACCTCTTTAGAGACCCAGAGTTCCCTTTCCTTAATGGCAGTACCGTTTGTCGAACTGAGGCCACGCATTCTCCGGTGCGCTGCCACAACTCCCGATAGCCCCCTTTTAGTCGGCTCTTACAACAGGCAGGAGATACCATGAGGGAATTGTAAACCCCAATACCACAGGACGGCCATTGGTTGCCTGGATGACAAAAGGTCTCGATTCCCTAATAATTGAGGTTTCCAATTGCATAATTGCAGACAAAAGTAAAAAAAAGAGGAAACTGATAGCAAATCATGTAAAAGCTATTTATATAGTAACAAATAGTATTTATGCAGGCCAATTTGCTCCTTATATATAATGGAACCAAAAGCACTCCCTAATGGGGCACTGGAAATGATAGAAATTCTTTCCATCCTCATTAACCTCTTTCCTCAACAAGGTCTTCCTTCCTTCACAAGGCCATAAAAATTACAACCAATAACCTTGCCCAATAGCCATCAATTAATCACACAAAATCCGTGTAATAAATAAGTACACAGTAATTATAGGCCATTATTATAAGAAATGGGCCCTTCCAGTAATCCCAGCGTAATAAAGTATAAACATTATTCCCTGGCGAGTGTCCGATAACGTTATAACAAACTCCTTTTGCAAAGGTTCTCAAAATTTGTTAGGTCTCTCGTTTATAAGCGATGCCTATACTGTTGGTACCTAACTACAATTTCGATTCCAAAAATGTTTCAGTAGAAGATCGGGTAACCAGTATAATTAGTTCCCATGAGACTTATCTTAAGTCTCGGGGCGAGCAATGCAATATAGTATTTAAACAAAATTAAGGGAGCAAGGGTGTTGCCACGAACAAATTCCCGAACAATTTCGCCAACTAAACAGTGCTTTGCTTATGGCTGACCATTGTACACAAGGTGAAAAATCAGTCATAATAGGCCACGTAAGTATCCGGTTCCGGCCAGCCTGTGTACATGCCGTTTCAAACAGGCCGGTATAATTGTGTCGACTGGCGAGCAGTTATCATCTCTCGTTAGTCAATTCTATCTCGCATTCACCCTTCTTAATATCACGCCACGTTTTCGTGTTTGATTAAAAAAAGCTCGCAAATTATCAATATCCAAGCAAACGTTACTCACAAACCCGTTCGCTGGTGGTAGGATACATTTTATGTCCGCTCGGATAGCGACCACCGTACACAAAGTGCTAAAACTCGCCATAGTGGCCCACGTAAGTGTGTCGCGTTCCGGGATCTGCATGTGTATATCCGGCCCCAAGAAACCGGCATAATTGTGTCGACTGTCGAGGGGTAATCATCTCTCGTCAGTCGACATTCATTGCCATGCCCGTATTAAAAACACCTTTAAACTAACTAGACGATCTGTTATTAACTTGAATACTGAACGTAACACTTTAAAACCACGCTTTGGATCGACCCAAAGTCCCAAATCCTTCTATAAGTTACGGCAGGTTTGGTAAGACGAAGTTTCCAGTGCACTGATCTCGATGCACGTGGCACACGCGTTACATTCATAACCATCGGATTATATGACGTTATAAGTAAACTCCGACGAGAAAGAAGCTTGTAATTAACCTGGATACTTAGACTAATAATAAATAACGATTAGTTATATCAAACATTTTACATACTTAAAATTTTACCATATTTATCTATTATGTTTCTCTTGAGTAAATTTGATTTATTTTCGAAACAATTTTGCGTATTATAATGGTATGAGTTTTTAAAATGAATATTCAAGAGAAAATTCGTAGTATGAATTTTAACTTCTATAAATAAGCAGCTGAGTTAAACGCAAAAACAATAGAAAGTCATTATTACCTTCGTTGAATAAATAATGATATAATCATGAATCAAGCATTACTAATGTTTATTTAAAAGAAAAACAATTCTTGAATTCCATTTAACAACTTCAAGAAATAATTTATTTTATTTAGAACAATGAAGTCTGTGGTATCGCATGGATAGCAGTAAGTATTATCTATAGCCAAATGACTTCTAGTAGTACGTTCGTTAACAAAATAAAAAAAAATCACCTTTGGGCTAATCCGATTACCTAAAATTTTTATCAAAATCGCTTCATCGTTTTAAAGTCCTTAGGAAACATATAGCCAGAGGGGCACAGTCTAAGGGGGTGAACCCGTCTTTTTGCAATCACGGGCTTTCTAATTGACCTTGATAGTCATATAGGTAAAATAGTAAAAAAAAACATTATTTACCTATACGGCCATTAAAGCTGTCTTCCGATTAGAGCGCCCGTAATTGCTAAAAGTCAGATATGCCCCCGTAGAAGGAATGAGTCCCCCTAACTATACACACATTTATTTATATATACAAATGGACAGACGTTTCTGTCACAAAACATTTTTCTTGATCGGTTTTAAATCGTTTTATCAATTGGGAACCTCAGTCCAGCGTCTCTGTTCCTATTAATTTGTATTGGTTTTATGACCATTCTTTATTCAGACGCTGCCATCGGAGTGATCATTAGGCGTCGGGTGGATGTCCTTAATCTCGGGATTTGGCAACGAAATAATGGAGATATCTGAGTCTACAAACCTATTATTATGTATATTTATGCCTAAAAATATATACATTGATTATACGTAGATTTCGCGTATTTTTTTTATTTTGGCGCGGAAAATAACTCCACGCGATGGCAAATGAATGATGGAAAATAAATAATGGGAAATAGATTCGTATGTATAGTCTCTACGGTCGTCACAATTATATACTTACCTGATTACTTTTTTTAACTTCTGTTACAGAACAATGTTATAGGAGGGAACACGCGTGCCAGGACTTAAATAGCTTGATGTTGCGGCATAAAATATATACCTACTTAAACATATTTTTAATATGACCCGGGATTCTGGAGATTATAAATTGTTGTATGCGAATTAGGGTGTCTTGGCGGCTGGCATTTAACGCATTGTCTATTTCTGTAACCAATTAGGCATGATCCAATGTGAAAACTGTAGAGATATAATTAAATCTACGTGCTTACAAAAATGCATCACAAACCCCACAGGGACAACAAAGCAAAGCATCTGTAATTCTGCATCAGAATCTAGAGAGGATTGTCTACTCGACAGCTTACATGACACTTAATTTAAAGTTTCTTCAACGAATAAAATAAAGAAAGAATTAAAATATCATAACATGCATTCCAGGGCCGCCGGGCCGCTGCAGTAAATTGTAGGATGAAGCTTACCATACCACTGTGGGCAGAGACGAATTGAGAGAAGTCTGACAAAATTTATATAATATTTAACAGCCACGCACAAATTATAGAGCAGAATCGTAATACTTATAAACATTAATATATTTTTTAAAACATAATAAGTTGCAACTCCTTGATTAACTAAGAAAGGATATCGAAATAAAAATAATTTTATCAAAAAATTAAACCGCCTTCAAAAAACAAATCAACACCAAAAAATAATTTCACATAACAGGTATACATTGGATACAAATTTTAAAGTCGGCGCCTAATTAAAATTGTTAGTTAAGCTAGATAAATACATAGATAACCTCCTCCTTTTTTTGGAGTCGGTTAAAAATAGAGGTATTTATATTTTATTATAAAAAAATATGTTACTTCTCATTTCTTCAATCTATGATGTACATTGCATTCTTAACTCGCTTAATTTACACTGTTGATAAACTATTTCTGACTTTGGTTATGGCCACTTACAATTACCGACTCCATCCCTGATTCCGTCAGGGAGCAGCTGCATCCAGCAACGGGGCCGCGGGCTTGTCTTAAATTTCATAACGCGAATATGTAATTTCCGGTTAGAAAAGTTAAACATCCTTTTTGAAAGTTCATTTTGTTTTACAAAGAGGGTGCTTCTTTACAATGTTGTTACAAATATCTGTGATGAAGCGAACGTGTTTATTCCTTTGAGTGTTGAACAATATATTGTGAGAGTAGCGTACATGTAATCTCTGTTGACAGTTACTTGCGTTGCCATTCAAGTTTGTATTTTAGAAATTTCTTGAAAAAAAATGTATAGAATGCTTAAAACATAAAACGCAATATGCATGAAATGGTTTTATCCTCGAAGCTACCGCCATTTAAACCGTATTGATTGACAAATATATATATCGATATATCGACAAATTTTAATATAGGGCATCACTAAGGTAATCTACGCGATTTCTTCGTAGGCTTAGATAGAGGTAGAACCAGAGCACTAGATTTTTGTCATGGCTGTTCCGCCCTATAATGTAATAGGAGGCGAGGTTATTACCATACTGGACACAAAACCCCAACCCGGGAATCGATCCCGAATCCTTACGAGTGGTATCGTATCGCACTCGCTATACAACTACGCCATTGGGGCAGTGAAGAGTAATTACTAATTACTTAATATAAAAAAATGCATGTTCCAAAATATGGTTTAACTCAATGAAAACACAGTTTTGTATGATGTAATTATGTCTTAGTTAATACGATTACCTTCTCAGGGTCTCGCTTTAGATACTGAACTCGAAAGCATGGACGGATCTAGGAGGAGTCATTGGGGGTCATGACCGCCCTTGGCTGGGTCTAGGTGACTACTAATATTTTTTTAAAATGAATATTTTATTAAATATATCTACGAGACTAACTGACTATCACTAGAATATATGACCCCCTCAGACTTGAAAGTTGGATCCGCCCTTGCTCGAAAGAAATGTATTCGAGTAACTTCAAGGTGTGATGCACGTAGCAGACTTAACCTGCCCCTAATGTTTTCACCGGAAATTGCATTTTGGCTCAAGTTGTTTAGCTGCTATGATACAAACGCAGTTTTATTGTTTATAATAATTTATTTGCTGGTGGTAGGGTATATTTTATGTCCGCCTGTGATAGCGACCACCGTCCACAAGGTATTAAAACCCGCCATAGTGCCCCACGTGTGTCGTGTTCTGAGATCAGCCTATGTATACCCGGTTCCACCAGGCCGGCATAATAATAGGGTACCGGACTCATTTTCGTTCTTTACTATTATCAAATATTTACATAATATAAATTATAATACAGAAGGAATTATTAAAATCCAAGAAAAAATCAACAAGATATAAGTCTTTGAATTTCGGTGGAAAGGGTAATTAACAAGAAACAGAAAAGAGACGAAATACCCACATATGACGTCATCGGGAATTACGACGCGTGCGAAAGAAAGAAATGAAGCGATATCCCCACATCGCGCCAACTTTACGCATTACAATATTTTAAATATAAATTACTCGCTCATTTTTCGACTAATTTTTATGCAGTTTTCGTAGGAGTGCTTCTTTTTCGTATTATTAACCATTACATACAAAATAATGTACAAAATCAAGCATAGGCCGGTCCCCTATTATATGGACTACCGAGAAGTAATCGTCTCTCGTCAGTCGGTATTCTATTGGACTCCATTCCGCTTATCACGTGCAGTAGGAACACTTTAATGTACATGTATAAAAAAATACTTAACCGTTTAAGTTTTCTCCTACGTGCATTTATTAAACATCTACTTCAATACGAGTTATTATAGTCTACAAAGATTAATTTTCGTAAACTTTATTTGTCACTAGAAATATTAAATCGAATTAGGTTTATAAAATCGATGCTATGTACGAAATCTTTCCTATATTCTCAGACAGTATATTATTTTTATTTAAATTAATTACTAGGTTTTCCAGCAGACTTAACACTACGATTAAAATAATTAAAACACACTCGATATAAAAATTCGGCAACGAGTTGTCAACACCCAATATTCAATTATATGGTTGAGCTAAACACGAATTGGAGGCAGTTATGGGCATAGAAGTAGAACACTTATCATCACATAGTCTAAAACCCAAGATAAAAGAAAATCCTATACCCTACAATTACTAAAATGGCTACACACCGTTTCTTCGTGATTGTCAGAGGAACAATCGCAGTATCATTAAGCAGCCTAAGTGGGGTGCGCAGAAAAAAACGCGGGGTCAGCAGCGCGTGTGGGAATTAATTAAATAGTTTAATTAAATTTTAGACTGGCCATCTGAGTGCAGAGTCGCTAGTACGACTCTCATTTTGCGATCTGGTTCAAGTTGCAGAAGGTTGCAAATTTCACAGCATACATGCAGAGTATGGCTACCGTAAGGGCAGGCGATGCAGTAGCATCAGGGCCTCCGAGACTATAGATCCTAAAACCCTGACTAATACCTAAACTTCAAACTGAACTTGTGAAGATTTCAAAAGGGGCATCTGCCCGGGGCCTCGTGCGGGAGTTTAGCTGTCGCAAGACCTTTTTTAGTCACCAACTGTGAAAGATAAAAAATTAAAAACGGCGACCTTCTTTGTGCTCACCTCCGAATCATCGGCTCGGATATCATCACTGATACACGGGGCCGGGGGACAATTTTTTATGCACCTGGATCCTTAGTTACCTAAATAACTTAGATGATAAGGTGTTCGCTCCCACTTCTAACATCAACAGTGTTCTCAAACCATCTAACGCTGTCGCCTCTTTCCTGCGGCGCTGCAGAGGCGTTGATTACGCGCAGTGTTGCCAGCGACCGCGACGCAACACCGTCTATCTTACAATTAATTAAAAATATATCTTCCGCCGTGTCGCGCAGTTTCGGTTCCCGCGCGACGCCATTTTTAATTCTTTAGTAATTGCGTCCCTGAGTAACGCTTTTGATTACACCACTAATTTCAAAATGCTTTTGTGAATTCCGTTGTATAGACAAAATATAATTTAATGTTTTCTTCATTGCATTAACAAGTATAAGGCAAGCGAATTATAAATACCTACTTTATTATAAAAACGTTATATTTCATTCATTTTGCCAGCTGAGATAACACAATGCCAGAAATTCATTCCTATTCTTATCGTGAGCACATTAGTAAAAGGATTTGGATGGGCCTCGTCAAAGTCAGCATGTTCTGCGACAGCGGCAGATATCGGCTTACGAGGGAGGTGTAATCGCGGCGGCACTTTGTTATCAGAACTGGCAGCGTTGACAGTAATCTTATAATTAATTAAATCCCGAGTCGGTGTGCCCCGTGAATAATAACAAGGTACGCTTCCCGGTAGTGGGGATGCGGTGTCGCTGCAGGCGTTTAGCTATAGTATGATATAGGAACGGATGCATAGTGTTCGTATAGATAGGGAAGATCTGCAATTAGCCTGGTCACAATCTAATGGAGAATGATCGTTTGTTAGTCTTATTAGTATTATACTGAGAATCTCGATTTGTCACAATTATTCAAGATCGACTAACGTTTCCTTTGACAGTCGCCAGAGCGTGCCTAATACCGCCGCAGTTTAAAAATGTTTATAGTTCCAATAAAGTTCATAAAATACAGATATAATTATCTTCAACAACACATTGATACTGCCAAATATCATTATCTAGAGACACCTAATCACAAAAAGGCGCGATTTAAATTCTCCGATTTCAAATACTTAGTTTATTTTTACCAAAAATGGCAACACGCTACTATCGTAACGGTCTACTACTTTAGGTAAATGAAATAAACTCGTAAAACTATGGTTGCATTTGGTAAACCGTTTCTCCTTCACGAAGACGTGGACAATCGCTACAAGCCTCGCTTACAAAATGACCACGGCTCCGTCGCTGCGCCAACTACAGGTAATTTTAATAATACCTTCTATAACTAATTTCCACATAACTTAATATGAACTGTTCTAGCGTGTCACGGTATTACTTGTTTGGCACAACGCCATGTTGAAGATTAATTTAGATCTCATTTTCTTTAAAACATTATTCAGCATCTTTGTAAAATACCGAATACCATGTAAAGCAAAGTTTGAAGTAAGAAGATCAAGTTTATTTTACTAAAATTAAAAAAAAAGATAGCTCTGGTTGATTTGTAAGAAAAAGCCCTAATGGTGTTTGTTTGTAGCTGTATTGCAGCACCTAGGACTGCTGCCCTGAGGTACCGGATTCAAATCCCGAGTCGAGAAAAGTAATGAGTCTAGAATTTATGTCCGTTATGACGTTACGCTCGCCTCCTATCAGATCATAGGAAAATGAGTGCGTGCACCTCTCCAAACCCCTTCGGGGGCCAAGGCGTGAATTGTGTTTTGTCATTGATAGAAAAAAGCAAGTTAATTAGTTGATTTTCGAAAATTACATTTCTACACAAGTCCAGATACAAAAGCATAGGTCGTAGTGCGTCAATAGTACCACACGGGCATAATTGGCAATTTGCATGTTTTAGCGCGGTGGGCGGCGAGCGGTGGCGATTTGGGCCACTCCGTATGCAAAGTGAGGTATTTAACACGGCGCTTAGTGTCCTTGTTAATTGCCTTTTTATATGTATCGGGAATTGCTCGCATTGTTCGGTTCAGTTCTGCATTTTATATCGTTTTAAAAACCAGTGGATTTTGTTGCGGACAGCTAGCTGTGTAGCATTGGCGAATGAAGTGTTCTGAAAGGGACCCGACACAACTTGTAGGTTCTAATATTATGTATAGATACGGTCTGGAAATCGTTTTAGTGATAGATTTACATAAATTACGGAAGGGAAGCCGGCAGGAAACGAGCTATATGGAGCCTTCGCCACTGCCGTGTGTAGTAATTTGAGGATAGAGTAATTTTAACGCATGTTAATGTTTCAACTTTCTTTTGACTACGTCGTTGCCAATAGCAAATGAACAACTTATTTTGTTAAGTAATCTAACATAGGTATAGTACCGTGGACTGTTATGAACGGAGGTCAATAGGGACAATATTGTGTGAAATCATTATATCTACAATCACTTTAGTCTTAATCTATACTTCTATATAAAGCTGAAGACTGTTTAAACACGCTAATCTCAGGAACTAGTAGAGGTTTGAATTAAAAATATTAGTACGGACAATTATTTGGTAAATAATTGTTCGTAAAATACATAAAATGTAATATAACATTCCTGCTAGCGTGAATATTTCCGTGATGAGAAAGTTACGTTTAACGTTTAGATAAGTAATATTTTTTTTAAAAGCGCCCCTTGCATGTATTTGGAACTAAAAACTGGCAGTATGAAAATTGAGCGCATGTAAACTTTGAGTAGTAAATCGTTTATCTAGCCATAGATCACAGCCATTAGCAAGCACAAATTTTTAGATTGCGGCATACCTATGTCATGGTTTTACTTAAGTAATTTTTTGTATGGGAATTTTAACAGCGTGGGCGTATCACGAACTTAAATAGAGCAGTAGTACAGCTACTACTGCTGCTACTACTTGCCCAGCGGCAACATGAGCATTTTGCGCGTGTATAATTCGAATAGTAAATTGTGCGACCTTAATTAACTCAAACTAAATGGATATCGGCAGCACGAATCTCTTTTTTAGCGTATAGTAT
This sequence comes from Manduca sexta, assembly GCF_014839805.1. NCBI lineage: Eukaryota > Metazoa > Arthropoda > Insecta > Lepidoptera > Sphingidae > Manduca > Manduca sexta. Next base: position 16,552,539 of record NC_051139.1, read on the forward strand.
TGTCTAACAGTTGCAGACAAATACTTAGCGGCACTGCACTATTTACTATAATATTTGGCGCAATTCTTTATTAGGTATTCGTGCTAGGGGTGGTTGGGTCAAACCGTGTGTGTATGTGATTTAATTACAATACTAATTTCACTCCCTTACACAGTATTTACCTTATGTTTTTATTTATATATAATAAATAAATAAATGTAGAGAAGCAGTCATTAATAAATGATTGTGTTCGTAAATAAACAATGAATTACCTATCTATAGGTTGGAATTTCCGAAAAGGACAGGTCAGGAGTGCGCAGGTGCACTCTCTGTTCCTCCAGTCTCATAGTCCGGTGAGAAGGCAATCCGACATGACCTGAGAGAGATCAAGCACAGGACAAACAATTTTTTTAAGATGGAAATACCCAGCAACAATTATTTTAGCCCGGCCCGGGATTCGAACCCAAGTCCTCAGCGAGGTAGTTCTACTCATGCCGTGTACAATTTCAACTACGCCACCGAGGCTGGTTAAGGGTTAAGGGGGTGAGTGTGTAGGTATATATTATGTATATTATCAATTGGGTAATAAAAAACGGTATCATCAAATAATCATTTATTTGTCATTGTTATAAACAAATCGTTTAAAAAACATCGCTTACCGGCTAACAGCGCCGCGAGCGCTCTCTCCAGCCAATTAGGGATACATTTCGTGGACATTCAAACCCACTACTCGTTAGAATGGTTAAAATAAAATATTGCGTCAATTAGAACTTAATTGGCCAATATTGGAACTTAGTTGGCCAATATTGGAACTTGATTGGCCAATGTTAGGAATTGTTGACCTAAGTTGTTAGGCTCATATTCAAGCTTCAATAGCCAATGTTAGAGCCTTGTGTCCAAAAATTGGAACTTATTGGCGAGATTGCCATTTTTTTATTAAGATCGATGAAAAGTCTTTGAAATTCGACACCGAATAAACGGTGAAAGAAAAATACAGACCTAAGATATAATTGGAAAAGCAACTGAGGGCCTGAACCGTGTCTTCACCAAGTCTACCTAAATTATTTAATAAAAAAATCTTCGCTTACCGTAATTACTAAACGCGAAATAGCGAATTTGCCAAGCGTTATTTCGTACCAACTATTACAAAATAAATGTACTTTTTCAGTTCTTAGCGACCATTTACTACTTAATTTAAGCTAAATTAGTTCTAAAAGCACTAGATTTCAACTAGAAGTGGTGAATAGATTAGTATGAATATGAAACGAAGGTGAAAGCTTACTAACGTAATTGTAGGATTTCCAAGGGGATCAAAATGCTTTCAGCCATTTTCATAGGCTCAAAATATAAAAATGTTTAGATTTTCTCAGGAGTTGGGAAAACTTTCATAATAGAAATTTTAAGTACTCTCACTGTAAAAAAATATAAATATTTTCTATATTTGAGGAATTAAGCTAACTACAGCACCGATTGGATTGATTACAAACCAAAATTAAGTAACTTTTACAGGCTTTCAAAACAACTCTATTCAAAAACGAGCCTTATTCCATTCTGTGTATGTTTTTGAAAGTCATGTAACATTGCTTTACGAAACAACTAGTGTATTTTTTTTGTAATTGTAATTGTCAACACGAGAAATCTTTACGATCTAATGAATCATATCGCACCGATAAATCGTAACGTGTATCGTTTCATTCAATTTTTGTTACTATTTCGAATTGACTTTTTAATTGAAACCACTGTAACATTTGATAGTAGAGATTTCTCGTTACGTATATGACATAAATTCAAAATAAAAAATCAAAAAAAAATTTTTTTTAAGGAACATAAAATGAGTTCACACGAATTAAATTATATTTTAGTAAAAACATCACGCAATTCATTCTCGCGTCGACCGCTTTACATCGAATTGTCCACAAGATTTGTCTAGAAATGCGATTATTGCTGAGCAACTTGTAAATTAGTTTCTGGTAAAGACCCTTCCATCTTACAGCCGAAATTAAAAGATCTTCATCTAATCTTCCCTAATTCTAATTGATGAAATATGAAATAATCTCAATTTTATTAGTGAATTAGAGAAAAGGCCATCAAATTTCGGATAAGAAAAGCAGCCATTCCCAGAAACTTCCTTTGATGCTGACCACGTCATTTTCGTTACATTTAATTTAAAATAATTTCCATCCATCATAACATCAATTCACAAAATAAAAAATACTTAAAAAATCGAACTGATAAAAAAGCCTTGAAATTCAATCCATTACTCTGGTCTAGAATAACCGTCGAGGCAAAACTGACCAGAAACAATAAAATAAAGATTACGTAGAAAAATAAGATTTCAATTAAAACCTAACATCTCCCACAAGCAAAAGCACGTAGCATTGGACTATTTTTTTTTATCGTAAACTAATATTAAGCACTCGTGTGTAGCACCGTTTCACTGACATATGCACAAGCTATTTACTTTATTGTTTCCCGTAACAGCACTATTCTAATACTATTTTATGTAGCGCGATTTTCATACGATTGACAGGCGTTTTCACATGAGAACTCACGTACCAGAGGCCCTAGCCAAAACGCCTTTCTATAATCAATTACGCTAATAAGAAACCAAAAATATGTATGGGAATTTTGCTATACATTTTTTTGTGTTCTATCGGCATTCATGATGGTGGAAAAGCGTCGTGACTACTGCCGAGTATCATTAACTCTAAAAAATATACAGGAGTATATCGTAGAAAATATCGGAAACTTTAATTGACTTGAAATTATGGTATTGATATCAAAATTCGTGGCTTTATAGCACACGCCAAATATTTAGTTCGCTCTGAAGTTACAACGGCCACGTCATTGTCTTATACGGACAATGGATGCTCATGCGCAGGTACTATTGACAACTTCAGAGCGAACTACAAGTTCGCAAACAACTCCACTAGTTGCAATACTTGCTCATGAAGTGAGCGTTTGTAAATGTAATTTGTAAAGGGACAAATATTATTTGCTATCATATACAAATTGCGGCACCCAAGACCAGCCAATTGTATGACCATCGCGCGTATGAACACAAGTATTCCTGACATTCAACAATGTGAACTAACACAACACGGACTCTACTGAAAATGGGTACAAATTAAATACTATTGAGTTTAAATTACTATTTTTAATTACTTAGATATTGTTTTTATAGATTTAATTGAAAAGGAGCTGGGAAGTATGTAAATATGTTTAAAATTATATAAAATCAGTGAGGATAAAATAATATGAAATTTTTATATGTATGCATTTTTACTTTTGAACAAAATATCTGAATAATTTTAGAACAGTGTTTTTCTATTCAGAACTTGTCATGGAACTGTCACTGCGTCATATTATATGAACTTGTCATCCCTTTAAATCATAAATAGGGTCATGTTCCTTTGAACTTGCCTACGTTGTAGCCGACGTGATACGTAAGTGAAGGACTCTCCCACTACCCAGCAAATATATTTTTAAATATCAACAACATAACCTAGCACTGTAAAAATATAATTTAAGCAATATTCACCCCTTTTGTAAATATCCAACGAACTGCTATACTTTCAAACACCTACAATAAGCTGACAAACCGTATGACTAAAAATACGCACGTGGCGTGGCCGGACCGTGGACTGAACGTGCGGTTTTTTTTATTGCTTTGAATGACGAGACGAGCTTGCCGTTAATGGTATAATGACCGCCCATAAACAGTACATCATCCATTACCTTAAATTACAAAGTATTGTTTGGTATTCCACTGCGCTCGCCATCCTTAGACATATGATGTTAATTCTTATTATGTGCAGTAGTTACACTGGCTACAATGTTTACGATCAGACATTTTGTTTTGGCCACAAACGGGCAAAATGTAGGTTGTGGAGAACTGACATTTTATACGAACATTAACTACCCACAACGACGGACGTGAAATCACGTTTATATTTAATGAACCCCTCTTAAACATGTCTGTTATCGCACGTTCAGGCCTTTGCAAAGCTGTACCCAAAGTTTCATCTTGAATTAGAAATGATGTTAAAACACGTTCCAACCACGGACGTAAACCTTAATAGACTATTGAATTATCAACAACTTTGTACCCATTTTAAGTGGAGGCTATGTCACTCCCACCCCTCAGAAGGGTCTGTAAGTGGAGGGGTATTTGATTGGGAGCGTCGCCTCGGTGATGCGCGCCAGATGATGCCAGCCGATCTGGTTGTACGCCTCGATCAGCCGCTCCTCCACCTCCTTGGACGGACGGTCCTCCAGGATCTTCGTGAGGAGTTTGATGGCCCTGCCCCACTGTTTCAGCGTGAAGCAGTGCCAGACGCCGTAGTTTATGACCTTGGAGGTTTAAATAATAATTATAGAATAAGCTAGTAAGTCTTATATGACAATTAGGTTAGTTACTGACTAGTGTTCTCATTCAGCGAGTTCATTAGTCAGTAGACAAGTGAATTAGCCAGTCAGTAAATCAGTTGCGTATTATCGGCTGAAATGAATCCATGAAAGTATTGGAAATTAAACTTTGATAAACGATCTCAATAATCGCCTTCGATTTGATAGAGCATATGTACGAATCAGAGTAAAGAAATACACTTATTCTTGTCTTATTCCAAAATTTCCGATTAAAAATGCCTGATAATGTTATCATAGTGCGTGTTGTACCTTGGCGTCATTGAGGTCTGTGAACTTGAGCAAGTCGTTGATGTTGTCGTGGAGCGCGTCGGCGAGCTTGTCCCTGGCGGCCGGGCTCTGCGCCAGCGCGTGCAGGCGGCACAGCGCCGTGCCGCGCCGGCACAGCGCCTCCACCACCAGCCCGCGCTGCTTCTCTTGCTCTCTAAAAACATCGTCATCATCTTTTGACGTTCAATGGGTCCAGATCTATTGGCGATTTTGATATTGCCAATAGTCAAATAATATTTTCTTACTCGCAATGGTGTTGTACAACCAGAGAGAACGTAAGTGGCTGTACAATATCTTTTATCGACAATAATATAGTGGCAACAATAGTTAACACACCATTAATAATGCTTATGCATCATCGTCATTAGAAGCGAATGACAGTCACGTGAGGTTGCTTAACCTCATACCACTAGTTGAGTTGGTGTGCATTGTATTTATAAATAGAAAATCACTCACTGTTTAATTTTACTAGCGTCGCTCCTCGTGTCATTCTTCATACCTAAATACGCTAACAACTTGTCTTGATCTATCGCTTTTATTACCTGGAAAATATGATACATTTTACTGTTATATACTTTTATTTTTTTCTTGCATTAAGAATCCATCGAAGCGCATCGCTTGCATAACTTGTTCGGCAAAGCTTTGTCAGCACACAACATACTATCATATTATTATGGTGTTAAATAGTAATTTATGTTGTCTTATATTTTTATAAGCTGTCATATCGCTAGCTAAAAAGAATTAATATTATGTTAATGAATGCGTACCTTATCTGCAATAGCTATTAATTGTTCACACCACGCTGTGGTGAAGTCAGGCTCTTCGTTTACATGAGGTAGTCTGAAATAATATAAAATGTGTTAAGTATGCAATATGGGATACGAGTGAAACAAACGCTGGCTCGTAACGCACTAATTTATTAGCCCATCGACAAGGGTGTGTACGCAACACGCTATACTTATAACTACATATATAAAATAATATAAAATGTTTTCATATAATTTTAAAAAAAAAACATTTCAATTAAAGAAAATATTATAGTATATTGGGATTTTAAAAAATATGGCTACAACGTAGATCTGTTGTTTTGTTAGTGTTTGAAAAATTCTTACTTTTTAGGGTCCGTAGGCGAATCCAGTGCCTGCAGGTAGGCGACGTGTGCGCCAAGGTATCCGGGGAACTTCTCCACCAGTTCTTCGTACACTTGCTCTAGTTTCTCGCCTTCTGTAGTTGAAAATGGATAGTTGTAATTATAGTTGACAAGGAGTTTGTTTATGACTGAGTAAAAAAATAATAATCCAACGTGTATATGAGATAATTTGATTGGGTGCTTAATTGAATGAATGATGATGTAAATGAAAGATAAATAAAATAATACATTAGACAGTATCGGGAATATAACTAACAGTGTAAAACGTGTGAATGTGTAGTTAAGTAGTGGTTAGCGCACCGAGTTTGGCGAGCCAGGAGGCGGAGAAGTCGGCGAGCGCGTCCGCGTAGTCGTCGGCGCGCTTGTCGCGGGCGGGCGCGCGGCGCGGCGGCTCGCGGCGCGGCGGCTCGCGGCGCGGCGGCTCGCACGGCGCGAACAGCAGCGCCGCCCCGCTGGCGCGCCGCGCCGCCTCGTCGCGCGCCAGCCACACCGAGCCGCTCAGCGCGTGCCCCACGCACAGCCCCGAGCGCGACACCCTGCACGACACGCACACCTCACTGTCTACACCTCTTGCTTGCACTAATATTGGACTAAAAAGGCATGCAAATATTTCACCTCCTTTTCTCTTCTGCCCGTTCTGAAAACCACCTCAATTGCGAACCGATGTTTTAATAAAATAGCCCAACAATAACCGCAGCAATTTCCACCAAAAACAAAACTTTGAATATACATTCCAATTTACATAATATATTTTACTCTTGTCTTGCCTAACCTGAAATTCAAAACTAAGACTTCCCAAATCTTCTACAGCCATGTATACTACCACATGATAGACAGTAAAAAACACTAAGGACTAAACTAAACTATTTCTTTTTACATTTTAATCAGCACTCACTTGTCTGAAGGCACTGCGGTGAAGTACAGAGGTAATAATTTGCCGCTAGGCAGCGACGCTGAACTGAATTTCTTGCCGCCGATGAGAGCCTGGAAATAAAAAAATATTACTTTGTATCTCACCAAACAGCAACTACAATGCACACGAAGAAACGCTATATTTCCATGTTCTCGAAGTATATTCAAAAACCCATACAAATTTTATTTACCAGGTCTAAAATTAAAACCCATAACCTCGAGTTTCAAAGCCCAAATAGGCTACAATTTAGTAAATAGATTAATCATAACCAATTTATAGTTGAATATACCATCTTTTTGTGACATATTTACACTCCATAAAATATCGAAAAAGAATCTAATTATGCATGTATTAAATAACATAGACCTCACCTGCGCTCTCGAGCAGTACGCATCCAACGTGATCGGTTGCTGCAACCGTTGCTGTATCACGACAGGCAGTTCCTGCAACTTCTCCAGCAACGTGCGCGACTCGTGACGCACGTTCAACCGCAGCACATAGTCGCCTTTCTCTAACTTTACTGAGTACTGTGAACCAATGTAAATCATTAATATCGATAAAAAATAAATAATCGATATTAAATAGACTGATCGACACAATTTTTATTTTTTTAATACAAAAAGACTGCAATAGAATCTAGCCTCCGTTGTGTTCATTTTAACTGAAGGGAAACTCCAAATGAAGCTGAAATTAACAGTAGACGTTGCAGAAAAACCCACCCTGATAGGTCCATGATCAGATTTACAGTATGAGAGGCAGATATTATTCCGAGGACCGTCGAACGACACGTTTATCGTCAGCAAAATTTATACCATCAGATGCGTGGTTCCCTGGGAATAGTAGAAAATCTATACATATTATAAAACAAAGTCCCCTTTTATGTCTGTCTGTATGTTATCGATATTCTAAAGAACGATTTTTTATGAAATTTAGGATGGAGATAGTTTAAGACACTGGAAACATTATAGGCTACTCTCTATCCCAGGAAAATATATAGCGGGTCTTTTATCCTGGAAAACTCCTTCCGGCGAATCCGCGAGCAAAAGCTAGTATTAAAATATAGGAAGCACTCACTTTGGACGGATAGGCATCTCCAACGGCCATGAGCTGTTTACAACTGTTGTACAACATCCACATCTGCGACTCGAACTCCGATTCGTACAGCATGTCGCACAGTAGCGACACGATCGGCGACACCTACACGTCGAATACAATGTTTATTGATAGAAACAGGCAATATTACGATAATGTCTTTAATTTTGGGTAAAATAAGCTGTAAATTAGCAAGTAAACTTGCAGAAGTTTTTTAACAAACAATTTTTATCATGTAAGCAATCATTGCAAATTGATTTGTGCAAATTTTGATGTTTGCAATACTTGAGAAGAGTCGCATGTATAAATAATTGTTACCATATTGCTAGAGTATAAACATAGTTGTGAGTTTTAAACTAAGCTTAATAAAGCTGTTTTAGATCTCTCAAGTTCCAATACGTACAGAGATACTGTAAAACTTCGCAAAATGGGGGCGTCATTCGCAACTACAACCTACATCTCGTCATTCCATTCTACCCTCGTAAATCTCTCATTACTAATTTGACGTTATGTAATAATAAATATAAAATGACTGACATCCGTAGCCTTTGCTATGTGGAAGTTGTAAGTGTTGATGAGCTGGTAGATCTGCCTGCTGGGCGGGATCACGTCGCGCGCCGTCAGCGGCGTCAGCTTCGTCTCTGATGGCCTGCGCAAATTACAACTCTATTACAATGCACTATAGGTTTCAATGTTCAATATTTGTGACTATGTATATGTATTTTTTATGCCAAGGTGGAAAATTATTTTAGATCAACAGATGCTTGTTGGTGTAGAGTAAAGTTATCTGATTACACTAGTGCAATTTCATTGTTTAATAAATTACTAATATATAAAGAATAATAATAATAAGAAGCTGCTCGATAGGCCGGCATGATTGTGTCAAATGGCATAAGATACCCATCTGTTGCCATTCGATACTTTATCTGGACCGCATTGCGGTTACCATCAGGTACAGTGCAGTCATTTTGTCACGCTTTAATAAAAAAAGGAGATAGCTAGAAACTAAACGTCTGATTGGTTACATAAGAAGTCAGGTGGCTTGTATTGAATCAAATAGACTTAATCTAGAATAGGGGAAGATATTTGTTAGGAAACGTATCTATGGTTTTTAAAACAGTTGATGACACTACACGCCTTACCGATTGAAAACACTATGTATATCGAAAATCCACCCCAACTGACCTATACACAGGCTCGGAGTACTTCAACTGAGCCGATGGCTGGACCTCCTCGAGCCGCAGCGAGCTAATCATCACCGACTTGATGCCCTCGCTGGCGAACATCACCAGCTGCGGCCCGTAGTCAGGCTTCAGGCCGTGGAACTCGATCGAGTAGTCCACCACCATGTCGCCTATGTTCGCCCAGTACTTCGCCAGGACAACCTCCAGTGTCACGTCTCCCTGGAAACACGGTACTGATTTAAGATTGAAGACATTACATTATAACCGTTTATGCAGCGCACGTAACGGGAGCTCTCAAAAGTAATCAATTTTCCCCGTTTTTGCAACATGTCATTACTGCTCCGCTCCTATTGACGCGTGATGATATATAGCCATCATCGATAAATGGACTATCAAAACTAAAATATTTTTCAATTCGAACCAGTAGTTCCTGAGATTAGCGCGTTCAAACAAACAAACTCTTCAGCTTTATATAATAGTATAGATATATCAAAATAACATGCTGAACCTAACTACACAGTGCCACCACCGACGGCGGGAGACATGCACCAATGTATCAATAATGAATGAGTAAAAGAACGAAGGAGTGAATAATGTACTGACCACGAGCGGGAAGTGCAGGACGGTGGGCGCCTCTGCGGTGACGTTGACCATCTTCTGCATCTCGTGCGAGCGGCAGCTGCGGCGCGGCAGGATCTGCATCGTGTGCACGAGGAACCGACCCGTCTTCTCCTTGTCCTCCGTCGAGATCTTCAGCACGCCCCACGTGGCTTCCGTCGGAGCTGGAACATAACATAATACAAATGGAAATTGAAATTTATAACTCATTTATGGAAACAGATGTACAGATCATTCAAATTGAATATTAATTACAATTTTCGTGTAAACCAACGAGATCTTTCTATAACTAAAGATTAAAGCCTACATACATAATGGATTTGAATATTTAACTATTAAGATACATTACGTGTACAAATAAAAGTAAGTTAGCACAGCTCGACGCATACATCTATATGTTGAGCAAAAGTTAATTGTTTTGAAATCAATAATGATACATAATTCATTCATACATAAACTGCTGTTTAGCTTATATTATGACGCTATCGTGTGGTGAATGATAATACTGACGTATAACAAAGTGCCTGCGTATGTCGGCGGTGTTGAAGAGCTCCTGGCGGCAGTGCAGCGCAGGCGCAGCGGCGGAGGGCAGCAGCGCCTGCGGCTGCAGCACCGTCACCGGCACGCGGAACACCGGGCCCTTCTCGATGCACGACACGTCGTACGCGTTTATACTGCAACAGTTATCGCCTGCTAGTGAGAATCTACGTTATAGCTTGACCAGAATAATTAATATCTGTTTAGCATTTTCTTTTCAAAGTTAACACTATTAGCACAAGAAATTAGTTCGATATTTTACAAAATGAAGTTTTTTTTATTTCTTGGTCAAGCTTTATCTTTATATCTAAAGGTCGATAGTCTACACTTGATAAATTATATGAGCGTAAGTACTTTTTATAGACGAATATATAAGCTATATATATATTTAATTTACAGATCTACTTAATGTAACCATGATGGTAACTCAATACTTTACCTATCTCAGACACTATTAATTTATAAACCTAATTGGTAAACTCATTTTTTTTTTTTACTTAAAAGAAGGCTTAGAAAGGATTTAGAAAGTGCATCTGTAACTTTTAGAGTGATATTTTCACACATGGAATCAAAGCAATTGAGCAAGAAGTATGTGTGTTTCGGTATAACCTGGTGAAGTGTGCGCCGGGCGGCAGCTGCCTGGTGTCGAGGCGCACGCTGAAGGGGCGCGCGGCGTTCATCATGTCGAGGTGCGCGGGCGCGCCCGCCCACGCCGCGCCGCCGCTCAGCGCCAGCCGCACGCCGAACGCGATCTGCCGCGCCGCCACCGACTTGTCTGCACAACGCAACCAAACGCAATGCACTCTTGCTCGTCATTTTACCAACAATAATTATAAAATACCGACTTAATATTCATATCGTGTCACTTAACATTTAAGTATCTCACCATAAGTCAAAAAAATCGTGCTACTCTTTCCCATACATTTTGACACACAATCGCTACACGATTTATTATCCAAAGTTAACACTCGCACAATGTTCATTGCTCTCATATTTTAGTTCCAAATAGGCTCACACGAAGCGCTGTTTAAACTACGTATAGAAATGTACTTACTTGATGCAACTCAATATATACTACAACGTAAATATTCGTGCTAAAGACACAAATAAAATATATCACGATATAATTCTCTGTACTCAAATTATACTACTACATAATATTTCATATTACTTTATACAGAACTTTTACTTTCAATTTGATACCTAAGTAGGTACATACCACAATTGAAAAAATATTACGCACGAAATTTTCACTTATATAAATCTAAATTGTAATAAATTTTATCAATTTCATAAAGACAACAATATTTGAATATACTTCACTTAACTTTCACGTACTACTAGATACCAGAAACTACTAAATACGTAATTAGAAACATAACATACCATAGTTACAACACCACAACTTTATCATATTCTGTTCATTGATGGAGCACAACGATTTCTTCTCTAAGAAATGCAAAATATACTCGTAAAGGATTTTATCTATGACTTTTTCACTACTTTGCTAGTTATGGCATATATGTGATATCCGCCCGAATAGCGACCACCGTACACAAGGTGATAAACCCCACCATAGTGAACCACATAAATGTGTCGCTTTCTGCTATCCAGTTTCAACAGACCCGCATAATTATGTCAACGACTATTGGGCGCCACTCTACTTACCATCAGCTGCAGGGCGTAACTTCGCTGTGCCCATTTAAAAAAGATATACTGCGTCCATAACAAAGTAACAGACTTTCAAATTTATAATATTAATAGGCCTAAACCATCTCAGTAGTAGAGAAGGCCGATGTCCAGTGAGACATTCTATAATACAGGAATGGTATTATAATTCATTGTTTAATAATAGGCTAACTCACTCTCCACATCCTCGTGGTCGTGTAAGAACTGCGGCTCGACGGTGATGCTGATGTCCTTGGGCACGTCGTCGATCCGCGGCCGCAGGAAGATGCCCTTGCCGTTGCCCGGCCCGCACTGGATGCTGAACGTCACGTCCCGTTCCGGCTGGTTGTGGTAGTTTGTCAGGATCTCAAATGCCTGGAACGGGTTGGCAGAGATTGTCAATTATGTAGTGGCCTGGTTTTTATCCTTAATGTTAAATGAAGGAAGTCCAGATTTTATGTTTATTAGACAACTGTTAGATTACTGGTCTATTCCAAATTTTATAATGTCGACTGCCGAGATACTCTTGCAATTAACTATTTCAACGATTGATATTATGCATTTCCTAATAAATATTCATTGTACAATGAACAACTGCCTCTAGAAAGCGATTTACATTTTATCTTATGAACAGATTGCAACTCAGCCTCCATCTGATAGTGTACAGTATGGTTTTTTTATGTAAAATAGCCTGGTGCAATGTAGCTGACAGACTCACCTTCTCTATATTGAGCAGTCCGCAGCCCTGCGCCCACGGCTCCACGTGCGCCAACACTGTGGCAGAGTTCTCCAGCGCGCGCTTTAGCGAGAATGGAGAGTACGGCAGATTCTTATCCTTCAGACCGGATATAAGTACGCCTGAAAATAATGTAATCACTCACTTTGTAAATAATGTTGACTAATTGTTGGTGTTAGTTTTATTTTTCCCTTAGTCTTTGAAAGTTGATGTGATTATGGATACACAAACTCACCTAAAGCACCGGCGACGTGTGGTGCCGCCATTGAAGTGCCGTTCATCAATTGACAATTTCTAAGAGTAAATCTGCAAAATAAACAATGAGTCAGAATACAGTGAGTGAGTCAGCCAGCGAGTCAGTGAGTGAATGTGTCAGTGGAATAGTGGGTGAGTACCTGGCGACGGGTGCGACGGCGCCGCCGGGCGCGCAGACGCTGATGGCGAGCGCGCCGTCGGCGGCGGGCCCGCGCGAGCTCCAGCTGAAGGCGCCGCCGCGCGCGCGCGTGCGCAGCGAGTACGCCGCGCTCGACATCTCCGCCGACACGTACGCGCCCACGCCTTACAATATGGTACACATCATTTTAAAATGGACCGCATACAGTGACACTTGTTTAGCAAAATAACTGATGCACTCATGACGAATTGTATTTCATCCCAAGCTAGCTACAAAAAATAAAGGTTTACATGACAATTGGTACACTACCCCTAAGTAACTAAAACACGTAAGTATCCATTACTAATAGTAGTAATTGTTATTCATTAAGTATAGTTACCAATAAGCACTGAGTGCGCTATATCCGGCGGCGCTCCGACCGTGCACAGAGCCGGCCCGTGGTTACCTCCCGACACCACCCACGCCACGCCGTACCGCTGCACCACCTCCCGCATTATATCACCTATACGCCTGCAATCACACCAACACAATCCAGGTGAAACCATTTTATTTATCCTGACATGCGGAAGATTGATGAACTAACTTTAACAATAGTTTTACTGATTAGTGTTAGCTAAGAGAACATGAACGGACCCAGCATTAGCCCAGTGCGCGTGCTCGCCGTAGCTCATGTTGATGACGTCTATCCTCATTTTCTTGCTGAGCTCCATGACCTTGATGCAGGCCCGCACCAGCGCCGCGCCGGTCTCCATGGAGCCGAGCCGGCCGTCGCCGATGGTGAGGGACACGAGCTTGGCGCCGGGCGCGACGCCGTTCCGCGCGGGGTCGTCCGCGAAGTAACCAGAGGCTATGGCTGCCACGTGCGTGCCGTGTGTCGCTGGGAAACATGGGCAATACTTCTATCAATATTGTTACGTTTTAAAATATGTTAAGTGACAATTGAAAATGTAACATTAATATGTTTGTAGACTGTAGAGGAATAGATGGTAGTGTTCCTCTATTGAAGGGGAAGATCTCCAGTCAGGCATATGTTGCACTTGGCTGACCATGGTATCTCTATAAAGGAAAGCAACTATCTGCTCCTCTACTGTCGTGACCCCGACGTTATGTTGATGAGATGGTGATGAATACCGCGACATGTTACTTAAATACCCATTGATAGGGATATTTTAAAGGATAATAAAATAAAAATCACATTATAAAAAAATATAGACAAAGTGAAGGCTACATATTCTAGACATATGTTTATTTTTATCATAATTTCGAAAAGGTTATCGATTACTAAAAATAACGTTAGCGCGGAATTTACTATGGTGAGACATTAAGTAAGTTGACGTTAATCTACCTTAAGTCGTCTGAATACTTTAAGTGACTCACAGCACATGCCGACGATCTCCAGCGTGTCGCCGTCGTCGTGCACGTTGATGCTGATGGTCATCTCGTCCTGCGGCGTGAGCTGCGCATGCTCGTGCGTGGCGCTGTACTCGCCCAGCAGCGGGCCCGCCGACAGCGAGCCGCACTCCGACGTGTCGATACACGCTCTGCGCACATCATTTATTAATCATCAAATTAAAATTACAACTGTTCTTATAATATAAATAAAAAGGTTTAATTGTAAAATGTAGATATTGTAATTTTGAATTTTCGGATACCAATGACTCATTCCTTTTCATGACCATGAAGACTGCAGTCTTCGAGAAATCGAGAGAAAATTATAATAAAAAAAAACAGCGTTAAAACCCGAAAAAGACATTCATTTTAATGTACTTTTCCGTATTTCAATAAAACAAATGCTATATATACTCTGCTCGCAATTGTACTGTATCCACCTGTGAAAACTATATGAAAATCCGTCCAGTAGCTTCAGAGATGTATGTCAACAAACAAATAGCAAAACAGACATACCTCCAAACATCACCATCATGGAAGAGGACACAGTCATATGTGGGACCCAGATCTGTGAACTTCTTCTCGGCAGTTTGCAGTACCTCCACCCGCGCCTCCAACTCTTCCTTCAACAGTTTCTCTTCGGTGGTTAACGTTGAATTCTTCGAAACTGCACAAAAATATGAAATGACAAATCTTATGTAAGATGTTGCAACAAATAGCTAAAGTTGTGTCAGATCTACTGTAAAAGGTACCTTTCTGAACAATGTTACCACTTTGCTTGCCTTATAAATGATAATATGTCTTATGATATTTAAAAATTACATAGCATTATATAGCTTGGCAGTGTGCCTTACTCTATGCCCCATGTCTCTCCACATTGTTTTTGAGTTATTTTTCAAATTCATTTAAAACTTTTCAACTCACTTTTGAAAAGCTTATCAAGCAGCAACAACTGGCTCAACAACCATAATGATACTAACCAACATCATTTTCAAAATCCTGCAACTGTTTGTTAGCCTCTGCGAATACGGGCTTGTGTCCTACGTCCCAAATGTGCTCCTTCCGGTGCTCCTGTATTCTCTCCTTCAGTTTTGAGGGATATAGGCTGAATGGGTGCACTACACCTATGCGCCATTCTCCTGATGGATTTTTCCATGTCTCTGGGATCTGCAAAAAATGGTCAATATTTTATTTACTCTTTGTGTAGTTAGGTTTAAATGTATGAGCTTCTTAGAAACCACCTATCATCAGTTGAACTAATTAAACTGATTCACTAGTTCTGCCTGCTACAAAACATGTGAAAACAAATCAAATCCAATATCTATTTCTGTCAAACACATATGACTCATTTACTTGGTAATAACCTAAATGTCCTCATTTATTTATCAAAATTTAATTCAGACACACTTGAGGTCATCAAGATTTCTTGGTATAGTCTTTAAGATAAAAATAATAATCTCAGTATAAATGTGACCTATTTTAAAACATAACTCTAATATTAAAACTTTTTCCTCATGTCACTTTTCTTAGAAGTATGTAATATTAGAAATGACTAGTGATAATCAGTAGAATTATAATTAATGTAGTTTGTTTTGTGTTTAAGTACTGTAAAATACATAATTTATAGACAGACTATAAAGATTTGTTGAGTGGAGAAACTCATCTCAGAGCACACATCACTTGACATTAACTATCAGATGGTGGATATTGACACATTGAATGTGGTCACAAATCAATTAACTATTCACCATTTAGCACACCATGACTATTTGTTAAAACATTTTTTTCCTATGCCCAACTCATATTTCTGTGTATTTTTTTTATACAGGCAAGACAATGTTACCCCCTGCACCTGATGATAAGTGAAGTGGGGTCTAATAGAATGTCCACTGATGACAGATGATTACCCCTCGGCAGTTGCCACAATTATACCGGCTTTTTGGAAGTGAATATACACATATAATACATTTTAATGTGTGATTTTTTGTCAGTATTGTGGATGTTGTCCATAAGTAACATATCAAATACTACATAATAAAGTTGCTTTATTTACCATTTGTATGGAAGAATCTATGATGTTATTAATATTGACATTATATGTTTAATAATTTTTTTCACACCCTTAAATGCATTAACTTACATAGAATTAACTTTTAGTTGAAAATATACCTTCATACTGTAATAGAGGATGTAGATATGGGACAAATAAGCACTCACACACCCTCTATATTATACAGCAAGATACATAAGCATATATGTATACTTTACCTCATCATAACGTAAATACAATGTCAATGTTGAACATAAATGAAGACGGATTGGTAGTTTGAGACAATACAAGCTTTGTTAACATTATTAAATTAATATAGAAAATTGCCAACCCCACTTTTATGAATGTTGGTCTGAAAAGGCAACGTTCTACGGTTACAGGAACCCACCCGTACGAGTTTTTTACCTTTAATTTTCTGCCAGTAATGCCAGTTACACAGCCATCAACAACTTTTTTTACAACAGTGCTAGTGTCAACATCTCCACAGCCGCTGCAGTCGAACCTCTCTATAACCTTCGTCTCACCCGTGCTGGTCACCTGCAAGCTCAACAATACTATAATATCGATGGAAAACACATTAAAACTCCAACCAAACAAACGTGACAAGACAGAAAAAATACCTTGAGACCTTCTGCAGCTGGGTCGACGCCCGAATCAAGAATTGCTATAACAGTGCCCCGACCATCGTATACAGGATATTTGTTTAAAAATGAGACGACCCCCGTCTCTTTTTTTGGTAATAATCCCCAAACGGGGAAGTCACAGTCGATCGGGACGTCTGCCATTTTTGATGATCCGATGTCAAGTGTTGAAATCGAAAAAAATTATATCATGGCATTAAAATGTTGCTAACAAAATAAATATCAGAGTCACAGATGTAGCGAACCTTCTTTTTTTATACATATGTGATATGTCTTGAATTTTAAAAAATAATAAGTACCTATTACTCACTGTGTGAACTTTAAAGTTACTTTCACAAACTTAATATTAATATTAGTAATTAAGTAGTACAACAGGTTTTTGCTCACGAGTCCTTAACTCCCACGTCTAAAGAGAATATTATGACCGCTACGTTCCCACGTCTGTCAGTCTGAACCAAACAGATTTTAATACGGTTTTTATTCGATCACCAATGGATACAATAATGCGGAAGCTCTAGGTAACATATGTGTATCATTAACAATTAATATTTTGTATATATTTTTTTTAAATATGACGATGATCGTTGAAGACGTTGGACACAATCGAACAGACTGGGTGTTTTCAATGAAAACGCTGCTTGAAATATAACAAAACAATGGTGGGATTGTTCTTCTCTTTACTTTTATAGGTGTATAGAAAAGTCCGCGATGTTATATAAATCTATCGTAAATATAAACTCACTATACTCATTCTAAAATCAAAAGGGCGATTTTTAGAAAAAAATAGAATTTTTTTGCTAAATTATGATACTTTTACAGTGGTTATTCCTTCAACCCATCTTCGCCTTAAGTCTGTCGCACCATTTATGCGAAAATCGGTATAATATTATACAATAACATAGATTTAGTTTCTAGTAATATTATAAAATATGCTTTTTTGGTTCGGTGGTTTATAAATTCTCTTAAAAAAGTATATAAAGATATTTTTTTCTTGCAAATATATGTTAACAAAAAACTTTTTTATTTACAATATATTATTCCAAAGAGAAATAAATGAAATATTATTGTCACTGCAACTGCGACACGTTGGTGACAAGGATAAACAAGATCGTGGCTTTGCAAAAAAATATATAACTACGGCGATTCGGTTTGGATTCGCTACTATATGCATTACTATTTTCCTGAATCAACAAAAGCATGTGGTTTAATATATTACCATCATTTTTTATCATAACTGCTGGTGTTGCAGCCCCAGGTTTTGGCCTGTGGTGGATACATTATTTCGTCTTGGGGAACGTGAGATATTTTAATTCTTAGATCATTTATCTTATATTTACATAACATACATACATAACATCACGCATTTTATCCCCGAAGGGGTATGCAGAGGCGCAACTAGGGCACCCACTTTTCGCCAAGTATGTTCCGTCCCATGATGTGATAGGGGGCGAGCCTATCGCCATATCGGGCACAAATTCCAGACTCCGGGCTGATACTGAGCAGAAAAACCCAAATATCACTTTGCCCGACCCGGGATTCGAACCCAGGACCTCAGAGCGCTATTGTACCGGACATGCAATACAACTACGCCACCGAGGCAGTCTTATTCTTATGTATTATCTTATATTTATTTGTTATTTTTTCTATCTGATTTTGAGCTATTATTAATCTACTAGTCCTAGCTTCACGAGCCAATCAAACCAAAATAGACTTGGTAATCGCGTCATCATATATCATAAAATAGCTAGCTGATCTCTGTTCGTGGTATGTTGCGTATGCCGGCGAAATACTAGATACTAAGTACTTAGGTTTCGGTGATCAACAGTGCTACCGGTAGCTGCCGTTCCATACTGTTTCTGGCGACGCCCATATATCACAAGTGAATTTCGATAGTTCGTACGCTCCTGTCACGATTACTTTTTGGCCGGAGTCAAAGATAAATGAATAAATTAGTTTAGATAGCTAATGAGTAGCAAGGCAACATTAACACCGGTTGTGGATCAAGAACTAAGCTAATTTATTTTACGCTTATTTCGTATAGATGACATAATTACAATTAATTACATATAGTAGATAGGTACAGTCAGCTACAAATATAGCTGAACAGATTTAAAACGTAAAATCGACTATTAACTTAGCTTTGGGTCTATAAGCGGCATTAGACTAAATAATCATATTAATAATGCAGACCGCTACTAAATCACATTGGCCTAACCTACAAGAATATTGTAGACACCATATTTACCTTTTTCTTTCTGCATCTTTTCCAAGCAACATTGAGCCTGATGGTACAATCTGAAGTTTATTTCTGGCAACACACAGTTAACTGTCACCTTTCGCAGAGTGCTTGTGTAATATTTTGTACGAAAACTCAATAAAATGTGGTATGAAATTCTGCCTGCCTTCGGCATTATTACGGGGGCGTTGTTTTTGCCAGGAGTCGCCCTATATCACATTCACAATCTATGTCTAGGCAACGTGAGTAAAAATTATAATAACAATCGTTAGGTAACACAACTGTGTACTATGGTTAAATTTTAATCATTACAGATAAAAAATCTTGTTCCAGATAGTATTTTCTTCTTAATTGATACATAACACTCATTACATATCTACAACTTTTCGATGTTGTCTTAATTTTGTTTAAACAACAAAAAAATAGTGAAAGATTTGTTAATGGATGGTCAATATAATATAGAGACAATTTTTATGAAAAATAGTCACTCCATATAGGAACATAAAGTTTAAGATAGGTTAATATGTTATGTGTTGAATTCTACAGCATTACAGGCGTAGCCTACTGGACAGATGGCAGAGACACATGTACCAGAGGGACACCAGAGTTACAGGCAGCCCTTATCAAGTCAATGTATGTATAACTATTTTTAGTAAAACTTTTTATTAATCTAAATAAACCTTACCTGTTCATAATACTTCAAAAGCAGCTTGTGCAGTGCATATGTAAATGAAGTTTGACTTCCTAGAGTCAGATATTTGTGTATGCTAAGAATTTTGTTGTGTTTTCTTGTCAGACAAGTAAAATTTGCAAATGGGCTCAGTGTGTATCCTACATACTAGATTATTACAACTGATAAACACATAAATCTTCTATAAAAATTGAGGATGACTCCAAGCTGTAAGATCAATTTGAATAAAAGAGATGTTATACTTACCATTGTGTTTACTAGACAAGCCCAATCACTTCTTTGGTACTATCCCAAAAATTAACCAATCAGAAAGAGTTGTACTTATATGCTTACAAATGAGTTATTTTGATTGGTTCGATTTTAGAATCAGATTGAAGAATGAAATTGGGATTATTTATTGAAAAGTCAACAATTGTTATATTTAGTATGATATTTAAATATTTTTTTTTTTCAGGGTTTGGAGTCCATCCCAGACAACTGAGGCATGAAGAGGATAGTTAATTTATCAAATTAGATGTTATTGAGTTAATAAAATTCATTTGAAATATTTTGTTCGTTTTTATGTAGTTATATCTACAAATAGTTTGATAGTAATTTTATAAAAATAAAGATAAAATTAGATATTCAAATAATAATCTTTCCATCATTTCATAGGTGCTGCAAATTTATGGAATGAGGATAAAGTCCTTATGCAATGTTACGAGAATACAGAAGTCCTTATTATATATATAAATATAATATACATAATTAATTTAATAAAATATTTTTTTTATTTGTCTGGAAGTTTTCATTCCAAATAGAATCTAAATATATTATATACTGAAAATCTTGCGTTATGAAATTAACATTAAGAGGCTGTATATGTTTTGTTCCACTGTTTATCTCCTGTAAAAGCTATAGATGATTGACATTTGACAGTGACGTTTCACATGTGACTATTGATATTTACTTACGTTTGTTTACCTTTTCAGATACTGTTCTTTTTTACGATTCTAAGTTCTTTCTAAATTCTATATATTAAGTAAAGGATATGGACGCCTGTTTTGTCGATGTTACCATAGAGTTCCTAGCAGTAGCATTCCACAGTATCCTATACTACACATCAGTTTACCCAGAGAGTATATTCGAAACAAGAAGGAAATACAATGTCGTGGTCTACCGGTCCATTCATCCAGAAGTGAATCAGTACATAGATTTATGTTTAAAAACTGTCGCCGAATGTTTAAAAGCAGGTCGCTTAACCCGCATAGAGTTTGCAATAACAGACGCAAATTACAAAACGATTTACAAGTTTATTTTTGATATAGAGAAAAATGAACATTACGAGGACACGATGGATGCATATTTGATTGAAATTGAGCAGAACTTGCGGGCGTTCTGTTTAAAGTTGCCGACTTTAATAGAGAGAATTAGGGATTTACCGGAAGATTGCAGTTTTAGTATATACATTCATACTGATGAGTCTGCAGCTGTTAGTATTGCCTGCAATGCCGACTTAGAAGGCTTTCCCATGGTTGAGAGAGAAGAGAAACAAGAGGAATGTGATCAAATTATACCATTGCGGAGAATCTCAATCAGAAGTTATAATTTAGACACTTATATTGAAGTTTCATAGATATAAGTCTTACTCAGCTGGGTCATTTAACAAAACCTAGACACAACTTTGTCTAGTTCTGCTATCAAGTAGCAAGAGTACTATGAAGTTTTAACATCTATATTCTCAGTGATAAGTATGGTCTCAGACCTTGCTGTATTAATTCATAGCTCTGTATAGTCAAACTTAATGAAGAATATTGGTACATGAGGATTATATTTAAAAGGATATGCTTTTTAATTTCATTTCCTGGATAAAACATACCAGCTGTTACTTTAGCTAGTTTTCTGTGGCACAGTTGGTTGAGATGCCTTGTTTGTACTGGAGATAATATATTTTTTTTTACCACATGGATTTATTATTTATACAGTGAGAAAATATTAATTATATTAGATAATCTTGCTTTAAACAATTGTGTAAAGATATTAAAGATAACAGAAATAAAAACAGCCAAAATTATATTTTTATTAAATTTTTATTCCATACTGTAAAGCAATATCGGGTTTATCTTCATTGTGGTCATAAAGTATTTAAAAAAATCTCTTATAATTAAAATACAGTTAATGACTTGATTACCTTTGTGTATAAAGTTATGTAATACAATGATTATATCTCAATTATAAAAATATTACAAAAGTCATTGGTCAAAATCATAATCCAACTAATGCACAGTACACCACAGCTCTCTTACCGAGTGCTTAATACGTGGTATGTGTAAGTAGCCTTCTATATAGAGGTATAACCGTGGTGTAAACATATTCTTTTCTAATCTATAGACAACACAAAATAATATGTTTTTCGATGACCATAGGTAATTCATAATTCATATTATATGAATACCCAAACTACACACAATGTTACTTATATTACTACTTAATAAAAACATGGTGGAAAATCATGAATCTGAACCTTATATTAAAATAAATGAATAAACAACTTATACCTTAATAAATACAAATTTTACTAAGAAATACCTACATTATAAAGTTAACAAATCCCTTCCTCATTTCTCAATTTGACCTTCAAGCACCTTAAACGCGAGTATATCTCGTCCCAATCCAAGTAAGCCCCTATGATTTTCCTAACATTATTGGTGTCATCTTCGTACGCATTTCTACCGTGCAGTAATCTGATATTATCAAAGGCGAGGATATCACCCGGCTGTGTTTTAAATTTGGCGGAAAACTGATGATTTAAATTCAAGAATAAGCTGTGAGCTTTGTACCATGGCACCACTTTCTCAATAGGCCCTGGGAAGTGACTGCCTCTTTGGGGAATAGAGAAGTTTATTCTTATAATTGCCCCATGTGAATCAAGGCATATGACGGGCGAACGGTAAAGTTTGAAAAACTCGTTGCCGTGTTCTACCCCGACGTCACTCCACTCTACTTCTGTTTCTGTTAGAAGAGTGTATTCTTCTGGACAATTCTCTTTCATGTACCGCGCTACGTGATGGCAGTCTGAGAGCAGATTTTCTCCTCCATCACTCGCTGTCTGGACCAGGCAATGAAGTAAGTTGGTGCCAGGACAGTATTCATAGTATGGCAAATCTGTGTGCATTTGCAAATTGCTCGATAAATACGCTACGTTGCTCGTATTGGGTACATGTTGAACTACAAATTTAACCCCATAGTGAGTCCTTTTCGTGAACCCAATTTTTTCAACGATTTGGTCTACAGCAGTTTCGGAATGTGGTGCATTTTGTATCAAAGCGACTCCGTATACTGAGAAATTGTGAAGCCAGTTGTAAAGAGCTTCATCCGATCGCAAAATCTCGTTGTAATCGTGTTTAGTAAAAACTTTTTGGAAGTCTTTGCCGTGCCAAGTCACTTTCTTCGGCTTGTAAATCGTGTCACTGTACTTTCTCTGGTTCTCAGGAGTAAAACTTCTGAATTTTAGCCATTCGATATTGTATGAAGACTGGTGGCCATCAGTCCAACTGACGCGTATAGAATTCCCTTCTCTAGTTACATCTATAGGTTGAACATTTACGTCAAAGTTACTCCAGTCAAGAATCCGGCTCTTCGCCGATTTATGGAAGCATTCCTCGCATTGGCAATTGTCCCTGAGCCACACGAAAGGGAACTTTAAAGAGTGTCCCTTTATGTCTATATTGAGATGTTCTGATTGTTTCAACAGTACGCTGTGGCTGTGGATATGTCTCGATAATTTTGGTATGGCAGTGAACTTTGCACTTCGTATCCGCCTTATTACGAACATGGTAGGTACAGACGGGCTCGCTCTCAGCCGGCTGCCGATAAACTGAGATAAAGTTAGTTGACTCGTTATACGGGATCCCACAACCGGTTCATTATCTTCACGAACATTGTTTTTATTTTGCAAATGAGATTATGCCAAAGAATGTTAAGGTAGATATGTTCAGACTCGATGTTCTAATAATGATAGAAAGTAAAGATTTTGTACTGGGATGAATGACTCTGCAGGGTTAAAGGGGTCTGATTTTTGGTCCCTCCATCAATCAAAAGATATTATCCTTTAAATTGTTTCGTTGCTAAAAAGTTGAGCTCCTGCCAAGAATTTTGTAGCAATTAACCCGCACAAGCCGCACTCATTTCTTTTACAATTTATTTAAAAAGTAACCTTTATTGTATCACGTTTAATTAGTTTACAATAATAGATCCCAATCGCTTTTTCTGATCCATCGCAAAATGCACCATCAGAGCAAATGTTTCTTGACATGCTTGCAATTGAATTAATTTAATTGATTTATTCTGGAGATCGGATCGAAGATTTGGGATTATTGAGAACAGCCGTAACCGCAACAGTGTCCTCTCTACCTAATATAACTATAATCTTTATCAGTGGTCCCAACTCTAAAATATTAATTATGTAATTAAACAATTAATTGTAAAGATAGGAGTATGACGTAACCAGCTTATCTTTGTGCTAATACTGAATAATGTGCTGTATGTCTAAGCGACTGTCAACAAAAATCCTTACATAGGAAAGTTGTAGATAACTGCAAATCTAACATTATTATTTTGTGTAATACAAAATACTACTTTTGTACACATAATAATGATAGTATATCAGATCACGCAGCCTAGATGCATGTCGGTAGACTTCAAATATAAATATATTGTTGTGTAAAATTTTTGGGTATGTCTTCAGATTCCTATCGCAGTTACAATACATCCGCCTTCTGGGGTCAGATGAATTTTAAACCAATTTATAGACAAGATAAAGAGGTGAATAAAAATAAAAATTTATATTAATTTTATTTATTAAAACAAAAATATACAAAAAAAAACATAAAATAAATAGACAACCATTTAATCTCCTTTGCCAAAATATTAAGTAAATATGTACTTGCACCTATTTTATGTAACAAAAATATAAAAAAAAATATAATTAACCATAACAACATTTTGTAGAGATACCTTTGGTACCCCACATTTGTTCATGATAAAAAAAACATAACTTTAAAAAAAACATCTAAGTGAAAAAAACTTATGTTTTTGTACCTTCATATTTTTAAAAGGTTGGTCAGACTTTATGTTCGTTACATGTTAAATGTACTTTTATGTATGTAAATTAATCATAATTTAATAATATTACTACATAATTTATGCGATATTGTTCCAACATAATAATAATTTTCTTATATTATTGTAAACACTGATAAATTAAGAAGTATAGATATGCCATACCTTTAAAAATGAAATGAAAAAGTGTTCCGTACGCACACATACATATTTTTGGCATTGATGTGTAAAGTGAAAGAGTCGATATACTTAACCAGTAAAAAAAAAGACGGCTACTAACATCCATATTCAATAATCGATTCCAATTTCGACTGTTAATCGGCTTCCGAGAATCGCAATAACTCATTTGTTAACATGTCAAAAAATACTTTGTTCTGATTAGTCCATTTTAGAGATAGATTTAAAAAAGCGATTAGGATAGTTTATTGAAAATGGCGGCATGTGTAATTTACGCTTCGTGTATGTAATTGTCCCGATTGAAACAATTTTGAGTCTTCAGATTGTGCGTACAAATGGCATATCTCAGTCTGAATTAAATATATACAAGTGCAAAATATTGTGTGAAACGTAAAAAACACCTTAATTACCCCTAATTTTTTTTTGTGAGGGAAAAAGTAAACTTGGATATGGAATAATTAGGACTAGTGACAATAATAAAGGTTTATTATTGTTAACCCAAAAGTGTCCAGGAGCCCTTAAGTTTGATGTCATTTTGTCCTCACTTCACCTAAGTTATATCTGTCCAATTCAGTGACCAATATACCTAAACATTTCCACGCAAATTGCAGATATATCATTCGGCTGTTTTTAGACTACCTAAACTGCAACCTGTCTTGGTTGATCCGATCCCGACTAACCGCCGTTGTCAATAAATGATCCCAATAGTTTTTATCATTCCATCGCTAAAATAAAGCAATCAGCACAAATATTTTATTGCCATGCTTAGGAATGACTTATTTGCGTTGCTTTATTTACGGACTCGAATTGAAGATTAAGAATGGAATCATTTAATGAAAAAAGTCGTAAATCATGCTAGTCATAAAATATTGCCTAACTTCTTCGAAACTGCGACCCTTGAGTCTTCAAAATAATAATTATGCTACCAATACTAAGGAGGAAATATTACTACGTTGTTCTGATAAGGAATTCTTTTCTTCCTCACTGTCGCGAGATGGAGCTTCTCTCAATTGTTATTATTGATTATATAAATGGGTCATACATGCAAGGTTCTATGTCATATTTGATATGTCAATTAAATTATATATATTATCGCAATATTCAATTTTTTTTCCATTGAAATTTTTTAATAATCCCAAATTAATTGTTGTCTTTTCTAAATTTTTTACCAAGAACATTTTTCATCAAAATTTTGCAAAAGAATTAAAAAATAACAAGATCTTGTAACCGTGGCCCTATATGTTAGTCACTCATGGTTTACATTGCATTTAAGGTACTATATAATATTATAATCAGTCGTTTCGTACACATAATAATTATTTATTTCGAATATCAGAAAATTCTTAGTATTTTCGAGAGTTCTAGAATAGGAATGGCGAATCTTTTTTAGGGCAATGGCTGATACGTGCAATCATCGGCCAGTGTTAAGGCGTCCTTATTTTTTAGTTTCTACAATATTTTGTTTGGCATACGTTTATTTTGACCCATGGCAACACTGGAATGCCTGCTTTTAATGCTCCATTCCTGTCACATAATTTCCATGTAGCAATAAAATATACTTTTTATGTACATATCCCAAGCTTAGTGCATTTCATGTAGTCTGTTTTGTATCATAATAAATACTAACTGCCGATATCTTAATGTTGCAGTTTGATTTTGATTTTATGGTAAGCGTTGCTGAGTATGCCTCTAATGTTCCAAATGTCGTCGAACTTCTCCGGCTGCGTGTTGAAGTTACTGTCTGTCGCCTTTGCCCACAGTTCCAGCTAAAAGAAAGTTTATCATGGAGTTGGTAAAAATAGTTATGGGAATAAATAGAACTTGTTTAAAGAAATAACTATCAACTCTTGAAAATACAATAACTCAAAACAAAATCTTAAAAATAAAAAATGTTGCCAATAAATTTCATGACCCAGAAAAACGTTATAGTGTTATTTACGGCGCATGAATGAAACTCATGGGGTAGGGTGAGGTTGAGCCACTTTAGGACTATATTAATAGGACTATACTTATAGCCACTTTTGGTCCGTTCCCTCAGCACTCACCTCAGACTGTCCCTTGCCCACCGGTACCCTGGCAGTCCACAGCGTCCACCCGTAATGTGTGTTAGGGGGCGCGTCGTCGCTGATGAGGTGCTGCGCCTCCACCCAGGTCGCGCCGCGGTCCGCACTGATGTCCACGCGCATTATCTTCGCTCCGCCGCCTGAGTACGCGTATCCTGGAGGGTGGTCACATATTCGATAAAATACGTTTATTATAAACTGTTTTAAATTTTCGATTCCTATCTAAATATTCGATCCGATCCCAGGAATAAACCAATCAATATAAATAATTTTTAAGTTTATTCTAATTGGTCCATTTTCGCGATGGTTTGAAAAATGCGATAGAGGTCGTTTATTGGAAACGTCGGTAAATGAGAACAAAATATTTAGCATTAATTGAGTTTTTAACTGAAATATTTATTTCTTTGGTTAACTAGTCAATTTAGCGCGTATTTTAAAAAGTAAAAACTGAAATATCTTACATGATTGTAGCAATTTTTTCAACCTCATTAATTTCACATAACCACCTTAACTACATCATCATCGTCATCCAACTCACCTTTCACCTCCACATGCCCATTCTTGACTTTGACCTGCTCGCCGTCCCCGGGGTCACAAATAGCGGAGGTCACGGGCAGGCTGTAGACAGGCGGCGCGGTGGAGAAGTCAGCGGTTTCCCAAGTCTTGGACGGGTTGAACGCGCGGTAGTCCTTCTGATGCCAATGTGACGGAGATTCCAGTTCTGATACTGTTATAGATTCTGGAAAATATCTTTAATTAATATTAACTTACAGTGCATTTGGGGTATACATATGGGTATCTTTTTACCTTCGATGATCAGGATAGGTAAAATTAGTGTAATTTTAAAAA
The DNA here is from genome assembly GCF_014839805.1 of Manduca sexta. NCBI lineage: Eukaryota > Metazoa > Arthropoda > Insecta > Lepidoptera > Sphingidae > Manduca > Manduca sexta. The sequence continues at coordinate 16,580,701 of NC_051139.1, forward strand.
GTGTTTCAAACACATCATAGCCATGCAGATGGATTGCTTTTGTTTGGAATTGATTGCCTTCTTTCAAATCATAGGACGGATATATTATATAGCGATTTGGCCTTGCGGCATTAAAAATAAATAGTATAACCTACCCAGCCACTTGACGCTGCGCACGGCGGGCGCGCCGGGCACGACGGCGCGGAGCGGCGCGCCGTGGTCGGGGGGCAGCGGGGCCCCGTTCATGTGCGTCACTAGCAACACCGTCCGCTCTTCACTCAGCGCCGTGGCCAGCGGGATAGACGTACTGAAGTTCACGCCCGTCGCATCTATGTCCGCGCCTTGCAACTGTACATAGGATTATTATTATTATTATACTGCACCTACTATAAGTTTTCTCGTAGTAAAATGAATGTTAGGCTTATTCCCTATCACGTCACAGGACGGCGTACTGTGGGGGTTTTAGTTAGTTACGTCTGATGCCGTATGAAGTAAATGAAACCAGTAATTGCCCCATTGTCAATATACTGACTGCTTTTGGTTTTGATTCTTTATGAAAGTAATTTACTAAGAAGTTGATACTATTCATTGTTTAAGGAATCAAATAATTTTTTGTAGATATTGTTGTCGACTTACATATTTCACATACTCACAATGACATGCTTCCCTTTGGTATCTGTGGGATCAACCCCACACTGCAACAACACGTCTCTGAGCCTCAACCCGGTCCACGTCGCGTTGCTGATGGCGCCACCAGCCCAATCCAGACCCTTCACTGGCTTCACCTGCTTTTCACAGCAGAAATATTTTTGTTATAGTTATTTTACATGGTCTACAGCTATTTTCCTTAAAACGGTAGGAAAATATTTGTGTTAAATCATTACTGTAATCAAATTAATGTATTATGAAATAAAGTTATTCCATATGAATTTACTCTATAATAAATATTTAGTAGAAAACTCATAGGTATTCTGCAGTAGCGACCTTAGGTCAGGGGGGGCTTTGTATTAAGACCAAAAACCTTTAATTTAGGTCCCACCTAGGACCCGTGCCGGCACTGGCAAGGGCCACAAAGAAAAAGGCCTTGCAACTATCTGCCGCCTGGAGCCTCGCGTTGACTAAGGATGCCACTGGATTCTTGCATAAGTACCTAATTATGCTAACCTTAAGTTTAGTCAATAAATGTAAATTATTATTGACCAACTTCAAAATCACAGGATATAGTATTATTAATCAACATTAAAAAAGGCATGCATGTTGGGTTGACGAAATTTAAAGATTACACAATCAAGTTTTTCTGAGCTTATGCTCTTTGAACCTTATTCATTTCACTGCGCCTGTTCCCTGCACACATTAGCGCCGCTCGCAGTGTCACGCGCGGGAACTGGTCGAGTTGCTGCAGACTGAAGGTGCGGGGGTCATGACCCCCCACCGACACTTTCACGCGGTGAGTCGCCGGGTCCAGCTCTGGAACAGGCATGTGTTGACGGACGTAAAATAACTCGCTGCAAACAAAAACACACTCAATGGGTTTCTGTTAAGGTTATATTAGTACGGACAATCAAAAAATTGGAAAAAAAAAATATAATTTATTTTTTAAAGCCATAGTTATCTAAATAAACATTTATGAAGCTCCCAAGGTCAGCTCTTTCATAGTCTGTTTACTGCGTGACGAAGGCTGTTTGACTCTAATTTCATAAGTTCTCGATTTGGATGCATTTTGCTAAACAACTTAAAATTAACTATGATGTATTGTAAAGTCGGTGCGCAAGTTACACTGCTCACGCCCGCATGCATAAGAGACGTGATGGTGTGAGTAATACACGTGTACGTACTTGGGCGTGTCCAGGTGTTGTATCTGCAGCTTGGGCGGTATCTCTGCGTTGAAGGGTCGCGCGGTCTTCACGACCAGCCGCCGGTCCCTCAGCGGCTCTCGAACCCACATCTCCTCATCAGAGTGGTCCACCACGTCGTCGTCGTGGAGGTTGCCTGCAAATAATAAGTTTGCCTGTGTTGGATATTATTACAAGACTTGTCAGTAAGTATCGGCCCTGTATTATATACTGTCCCACTGCTGAGCACGGGCCTCCTCTACTACTGAGAGGGGTTAGGCCTTAGTCCACCACGCTGGCCTAGTGCGGATTGGTAGACTTCACACACCTTCGAAATTCCTTTAGAGAACTTCTCATATGTCTGCACATATGGAAAACATCGTGAGGAAACCTGCGTTTCCTCACGATGTTTTCCTTCACCGTTAAAGCGAACGATAAATTCACAAAGAATACACACATGATTTTTTAGAAATGTCAGAGGTGTGTGCTTTTGGGATTTGAACCTGCAGACATTCGTCTTGGCAGTCCGTTCCACACCCAACTAGGCTATCGCCGCTTACAGTTAGTGAGTATTACATATTATATTATAGACAGATATTGCTGCATCCATGGGAAATCTTTGTATTAACAATAACAAAATAGGTGATGTAAGTTCGAATTCATACTTTACCTTTCCAGATTAATATTGAAAAGACAAAGCCTGACCTGGGAATCGATCCCAGTACATTATGTTTGACCCACAACACCTAATATCATGAAATTGTTATACACCACTCATTACTCACCAACTCTGTATGATTCCAGCAATGCATACACCTCAGGTGTCTTGTGCATTCCATAGACGTTCCAAAACGGCTCGATACTGAGCCCGGCCGCGTTCAGGATCTGCTCGCCGCCAGGGTGCGACGGAAGGAACTTGGTGATGTCGTACACTCCGTGCTTGTACGTTACCCAGAAACTTTTACTGGGAAAACATTGTTATTTTTTTAACATGTAGCTGACAATGAAGCTGCTGAGTTATCTACACTTATCTCTTAATATCAATATGAACATAGAGGGTGTAATGAGCAATGTGGTTCTTGTGTTAGCAAAATATCTTGTTAATGTTTTTACAACAGACAGCATTTGAACCACCAAGTTTGTGCTAGAATTTCACTTACCACCATTTTCAAATAACGATCCCAATCGATTTTTTTCGATCTATTGCAAAAATAGACCAATCAAATTTTTTTTTTGACCTGCTTACAAATTACTTGTTTTGATTGGTTTATTCTCGGAATCAGACTAAAGGTTTACAGTTCCAGGCAAAAAAAAGTTCATTGTAGATAGAAGAAAGCCAATTCTTAATATTTACCAGTATTTTATATTTGCCCAAAATGAACAATTATTTTAATTTAAAGTGATTGTATTTAGGTACGGAAATGATTTAGATGTTTCTGCTCAGTATTAGCTTGTAAGTTTGGTATTTGTCTACAAAATTATGATAGGTTCGCCCCATCCGATAATGGGGTTGATACACATGGCGAAAAATGGATGTCCTAGTTGCGTTCTACTACTTCGGGGATATAGGCTTGGTGTGTGTAGATAGTTAGATACAGACTAAAAAGAAACTTACATATTATCATGCTGGCTGACTTCCTCCGCTCTGTATGTTGGTAAGTCAGGACGCTTCCCACCTGCTTCTACTATGAGATCATCCGTTATATCTTTGTTCAATCCTTTGTTCCTTACTTGATCTGAAAAATATTTCTTATATTTAAATTTTAGCAGTATTATATAGGGGTTATTCATATGAGTCAGATATACATACTTATAACAAATTTTGTTAACAATATGATTGTGTGTTTTGTGCTACTTATATTTAAGACAATATCCACAACAAAGATGGTGCATAGATGAGTAACAAACAGAGGATTGCTATTTCAGATTTGATGAGAAAAAAATCTTGTTACCATGAGTGAATGTTAATCAATGCTTTGTCCAATTTGGTTGAATGGTTGTCATTTGTAGAATTAGGAATGTTCAAGACAGTTCAAAGTGAAAGTAATTAAACAGGAAGTCAGCACTAGGTCCAGGTAACAATGCAAAAAACAATAAACTTCAACTTTATGATACTAATTTAAATGGCTAGCATAACAACACATGCCCAGCTAATTTAGATGAGAAAAATGATAAAGAGAACAATGAATACATTTTGTAAGTCAAAAAAGTCTGACGGAATCTAATATTTTGAAAAAGGCTAATATCTGCATTTAAAACAAAAAAAAAATACAAACATCTATATAAAAAAAGTACATACTCTTTTCCAAATAATGTTTTATGACTGCAACAATAAAAAAATATATATTGCATTGCAAGGAGTTTAAAAATGAAAATATTTAACCAACTCTTAATAAAAGATGAAAAATTGTTTTTGTACTTTAAACAGACATTCTAGAAATAACTTTGCGTTCCATTAAAATTGACTAATAGTTTAGATAAGTTTGTTTTGACACAAGTCAGTACTGCTATTGCAACATACTATTTACATATACACTTGTTTGTTTAAGATAAAATCTCAAACAGCCTCAATAACAAGAATTAGGTTTGGTGGTATAACAAAAATTATTAATGTTATCTAGTTGAGATTTCAATTCCAAACATTGCATAAACATAAGAAATTACTATGGACTTTTTATATTATTTGGGATGTTTGGATTTTTGGTATAATACAGAAATTTGTTTAATTATGTGTATAATTGATGGTTGCATTCTGCAGAAGGAGACACATATTAGATGTATTTATATGCAGTTAATAGCATATTATCTACACAACCTCACACAGATTCACTATTCTGTATTACTTGAGCAATTATTTCTTATACATACACTACTCATTGGTTTAGGCTTCTCCCAAACGTTGCTGTTAATAAAATTAATATTTAATAATCTTTTGAGAATTTTCTACATGTATCAGCCCAGAGTCTGGAATTTGTGGCCGATATGGCCTACTGTTTGTCTCATATCACTTAATGTAGACAGAACATACAATATAAGAAAACTGGGTGGGGTAGTTGTACCTCTGCCTTCTTTTAGATTTTCTAGTTTACCTGCCACAGCTGAACCCACAAGCACAGAGCCCAGTACGGCACCAGTGACCACTCTCCCATAACCTTTCTTTGATTCATATTTGTTCTTATCGCCCTGCGGATGTTCATTACGGGTAGCTATTGAAGCAAAGTTTATAAATTTGTTCTTTCTTGTTATTGTTCTGAAATGATAAATAAATTATTTCTTCTTCTTTCCATCTTAATTCAATGAATGATCATCGCAAATGTATAGAAAGTTTAAAACCAGATTTTTTAGTGTAAATTTGCAAATAGGAAAAAATGCTTTGTAGTGACATTTTACAATAAAATATGAGAATTAATTAATTCACTAGACCATGTCAGATATTGAATTGGAGGCTTCTGGCATGAAGCCTTTATGATTAAAAATAACGTGCTTGAAGTTGATTTTCCTAGTACATTAATTTTTTAACTAAATTTTGGTTATTTAATTCCCACAATTTACGGTGCAATGTATTATTATGAATCTATGAAACTTTTCTTTTAGTAAGAAATGTAAGAAGTGTTAATAAAAAGTGCCAATACGCAGAATATGCCGAATGATATATACTAAACTTAGGTTATTTATATGCATTACTATCTATTAACTATACCTTCCATTCATTCAAACTATATTATTGAATACTTCGTTAAACCGTGATGGAATTTTGCCAACAAATAATTAAAGAGATTATAAAGAAAATCATAAGGATATATTCCAATCGTTTTTACTTTAATATTATTGAAGTGGAATAAATTATAATTTGGAAACCGGATTATACAAATAACTGACCTACCTTAGCAACAAATTTCTGAGCGACATTTTTTCGAAGCTTCCACCACCACTAGTCACCACACACAAACGTAGCCGATAAACATCGGAAAAAATGATCTGTATCGAAAATATTTTGACCTTGTCCACAATCTACCGACCCGTTATCAATTTATCAAACATCGCAAACCAACGAAACCGTAAATCGCTATGCGTAGACCGACTACTGGACTCGACAATAACAAATGGCGCGAGTTTTTGCCTTTCAAACAGTGTTTCCACTTATAATTTTGATTTTACACTGCATTTTCCAAGAAAATTCTTAGAATTCCATTAAGGATCTTAGAAAATCCTATTTCGAGGAACATTATAGCGTTTCACGTATTTAGTAAAATAAAATAGGTACCTAAGTGTAACTAGATCTTCTTATAAGGGTTCCAAACCTGTAAATGTTTTATATTACCTAAAACTATCTTTGTAATCTGCAATATAATAATTATTAAGTAAAATTAGACTGAATAGATAACATTTATTACAATTTGATTAAATTTCCTTCAGAACATTGGCGCTATAAAATCTTTAGTGATAAGTCTATACAAAATTACCATTTCGCCCCGATAATGGAGTAAATGCCTCAAAGTGGAAACACTGCATTACATTTACCCGTTTTGTCAAACTCAATAACAGCTGTTTATTACGTCGCGGTTAGGCAAAAGTTTATAAATTATGCAGCCGGTATAACCCAGAAGTACCTATATGATTTACTGTTCTACGATTATTTAAATGATTTTTTAAAAATAAATATACGCTTATCACCTATATATAAATAAATTTATATTCATTAAGTAAGTCTCAAAATATTTCAAAAAGACTAACACTACAATTTTTCGTAATATTATGAGTAAGTACAAGAGTGTCGCGTTCAGGATTCCGGTCCCATTTCATTTACCATCGGCCTGTGCAGTATTGTCACTTTGCCGTGCCCGTGTATAAAATAAGTGTAACTATACAATAAGACTCAACCTATTAAGTAGGTACCTACACCTGACTGTCTAAATTGTGATGTACATACAATTATGTTGTAAATTATAACTCATAGATAGATATACCAGCAGGTCGAGCACACTGTAGCCCTAGTAGTTGAGCTACATGCTTTTTGTCATTCGGTTGTTTTTCGGTATCCTTTTTTAGGGTTCCGTACCTCAAAAGGAAAAATGGAACCCTTATAGGATCACTTTGTTGTCCGCCCGTCCGTCTATCAAGACCATTTTTTCAGGAACGCGTGGAGATATTAAGCTGAAATTTATATCAAATACTCAGGTCTACTGTCCGTTGCAGCTGTGAAAAAATCAAACTTCTAAGCCAACGCAATCAAAAGATACAGCCGCTTATGTCGCAAATTTTCGAAACTTGCAAGGGAATCAAAACCTACAGGGTACTTCCCGTGAACTCAGAATCTTGAAATTTGGTACAAGGCAACGTCTTATAGTAAAGAAAAAAGAAAAATTGCGAAAACGTTAAATTTTTAGACATACTTATGTCTTTAATTTATGCTCCTGCAGCTTTCCATATTGTAATGTTATGGATTTCATTTTGCAATAAAAATACTATAACTATGACTCGATTGTCGCGATGATTGAATTTTTACTTACCTACCGGTTTTTGTACGGAACCCTCGGTGCGCGAGTTCGACTCACACTTGGCCGGTTTTTTATAAATACAAGTCACAAAATTATAATCGAAAATCGTGTTATTAGAGGTAAAAAAAAACGACATGCAAATAATTTGCTTATTTCTTTTATTATAATAATAATATTCTACAATATATTTTAGTTCATAATGAAATACATTACAAGTTATTCTTCACATTGTAATTGCGAACACTACTGCTCGCCGTCACCCCTTTCTCCGCTTATGAGTTTTTAAAGACTTTATGCATTAGTTTCACTGGCATTATGGTTTTAAAATATATTATAGGGCAATTGTGTTATAGATGCCCCACTTTTTGAAATCGAGGTGTGATTTGAAAACGATGAATATATTACACATCAAAATAATTTAATAATTAATGATAGCCCCGTCCTTAAATATTAAACCGGAAAAGGCCAAAAAAAATATTATGTACTTTCGTGAAAATAAATAAAAATATATGAACCCTAACAACATATAAAGAGACTTACAAAGAAGATATATAAGGTGAATGTGGATGGAAGTGCCGATAGGGGTCGACCGCACCAAGTCTTCGAAGATGAGATAGATATCTAAAATTCTTAGTAAATGTCAAATCAAAAGTACCTGAACCGGCGGGAACGCATAAAAAGATTAATAGTGCAGGAAGCGAGAGAAGTATGCCAGAATCGTGAAAATTGGCAATCCATAGTCTGTCTATTCGTATGGGATAGAGGCGTGATACTATGTATGTATAAGGCGAGTTTTATGGCAAAATTAAACATTATATTAAAAAGGTGCATGTTTGTTAATTGTTTTCATTTGATTAAGTCATTTTAACTATTAGGAATAGTTTTTCTAAAAATTATTAGATTTTTTTTGTGTTCAGTGTGGTAATGAATTTTAATTCATATTTTTTATTTAAAACAGTAATAAAGCTATTAAACATAAAAATACGAATTTGATAAAATCTTCGGAATCCACATAAGAATTTACGAAATTCACGTTCTTTGAATGCTACTGAGGACACATAATCCTGTTTACTGTCGAACACGCACCGATGGGGAGCTCATCGTATTGTCATAATATGGAATTAAACTTTTCAATGCATTTCTTTTAATTAATATATGTTCGATAATCGGGGCAGCTACAATCGTATAGAACGATGGAAACATAAAGCATTTCGATTTAGTATTATCACGTAAAAATCAGGTTTTATTTATAAACATTCATAGGTTTTGTTGTTTAACATCGAAAGTACTACAGGCGTTATATACTTCGGAATATTTTTACTATAAATAAAATCTAAATGAATAAAACTCTTATCGGAAACTACACATTTGGAAGCGTTGGATAAATACGACATGAGCGTGTCTAAATCCCTCAAATCAGATACGTTATCATTCTCGCTTCCCAAGAAAATCCACTGCATAGTAACATTACCTAAATTGATCAGTGGAGGTTTTGCCTGCCCATATTTCTCTAGATTCCCTTTTTCTCCAAAATCGTACTCTGCAAATCCATTTTTCTTCATTTGACCCCAACGGTTAAAGTTCTTCAACGAGGTTCCACTGGGAGCGTGGCCGACTATATCAATTAACACATTCGGTGTAATTTGAAACTTATTGTAGCCAAATGTTGCAAAAATTAACGATGAACATAATGGATAAGCTAATACGTTACCGCAAAGCAATTGTATCACTTTCTGAATGCTTCCACCTCTAGGAAACAGTTCTGCATTGAGACCAACGTCGCTTGCAAGTGTCATTAGAGGGGATAGTTCTTCTTCTAATGCAACTATGGAGAATTTAGCATGGTTAAGCCATGTTGTACTGGAAAGGCCAACTGCGAAATTAAATTTATCGTTGTATTGAGGTTGCTTCGCACAAAGAATTAAAAGTAAGGCAACTCCTTGTGCATGTGCTACGTAGCCAAGTTGTGTTGACCCAGTCACATCCAAAATATAGTCTATAATCACTGGTAAATCCTTGAGAGCCATTTCATCTATGTCGAAGTCCCAGTAATCTACGTCTTCGTCAGGATTGTAAGTTTTGTGGCTTCGGCTGTAAAAATTCCCTCTTGAATTTGGAACCCAGACATCATAGCAACTTTCTGCGTATATGTAACAGTGTCCTACTCCTGGACCTGGTATTAGACAGTCATCACTGCTTTCATACATTCCATGCATGTAAACGATTGGTATTTTGTTCGGGTCAGCGGCACAAGTTTCCTTCGGAGGCAGTCGGTGTACAGTAAGGATATAGTCGTCTTCGGTCTCAACTGTATGGATCTCAGAGGTATATCCATCATACGAGGCAAGCTCGGGGAAGGTTAAGTCGATTCTGGGAGATGCCTCGCTGCAGAAAGGCGCACAGATACATAGAATTATAAAGAAATACATTATTTAAGGCCTTCTTCATATGTGTGCGCTGGATTCCGTTCGCCGCTTCTACGTTGAGTATTATTTTGCAGAATGAAAGAGATCGCATTTAAATTATCTTTATAAATACCTGAGATAAATACTCGATGACGTATTTTATATCTTGATTTCATAATTCATGTACTAGCTTATTACGCGCGGCTTCGTCCACAAAAGTATTTTTATTCAGCTTTAACATTCTTGTTACTTTGTATATGTACATTGGCCTGAAATGAAATATATTTCTAAGTGTTTGAATCATAAGGTAAACTTTAGTCTATACTGTCTCTTCTGAGTAAAACCATGATTGTTTCATTATTGTGTGTCCATGGGCGTTGATGGCCATTAATTTATTTACTAAGTATCATGAACGATGGCGACCGCTCGCACCAGCTAGCCCGTTAACTAGTCTGCCATCGAAGGCAAAAAAAAAAATATTTATTCCCTTGACACGACAAAGTGGTTTCAGTAAACTGGTGGGGCAAAATAGGTATATTATTATTGGCCCAATTCAATTGCCAGTATTTTGCTGGCCTAGTTAATTTGATGTCGGCTAAATTTAGAATGGATAGGCAAACACACCCTTCTTATTGCAACTACACGTCTTTGCTTATTTCAACACAGCATTCATGAAATTATAATTTTTTCTATAGGACAGCTCAGAGTTGAGTGCCAGACAACATTGCCAAGATGCCTTTTTACAATCGTTTTCTATAAACGTTACGAATTGTAAAAAAACTTCTATAATTCGTAACGGCTACGGCTTCTGATTTGCAAGATTTTGTTGGGCGGGTCACGGTTCAGTCAAATTTGGGAACCACTGCTTTATACCATACAAATTTTAAATAAATTATTTTATAGTTCAACAGAACCAAATCTAGGAAGTCCTTAGTTATCTTTAAATATTTTTTTTAAAGATCGATTTAGCGTTAACTATGTTGGAAGCGTTGTTTTGCTCATGATAATAAGTAACGAAAGTTAAGAAAATAAACAAAAACATGAATAAACAGACAGACATTTTTATACAATTTTGTTAAGAAACGAAAACAATTATTATTGACTGGAAAAATTTACCTGAAAATAAATACTTAAACCTGAATTTATGATAAATATCACGCAACAATATATTTGTAGATTCCATATATTTCTTTGTGGTATTACCTACTCATAAAGTTTTGTTTAATGTAAACAGTACAGAATTACTTGCATTATGTGTACTATTATATAAAGCTGAAGAGTTTGTTTGTTTTTTTTCAAATTCTAATTCAAAGTTTATTGCACTCCACAATCATTTTATACATAAGATGTTACATTATAATACACGTGACATATTCAAGCACGCTGTTGGGCACGGCAAAGTTTCAAGAGAGGGAGAGATTAAGAGAAGAGAGGGAGAGGTTTGTTTTTTTGAACGCGCTAATCTCTGGAACTACCTGTTGGAATTGAAAAATTCTAATTTAGTGTTGGATAGCCCATTTATCGAGGATAGCTATAGGCTATATATCATCACGCTATGACTAATGGGAGCGGAGCAGTAACGAAAAATGTTGCAAACTTTATAAGTTTTTCGAGCTTCCGTTGTGTGCGCTGCGTAAACGGTTAAAATTATGCAGTAGTTATATATGACGGAATTGTTCCCCTTAAAAAAAAAACAAAAAAAATATATTATAAAACAAAGACCCCAGCCACATCTGTCTGCCTGACTGAATGCGATAAACCCAAAAACCATCCAACGGATTAAGATGAAATTTGGTATGGAGATAGTTGTGATCCTGGGAAGAACATTGACAACTTTCTATCCCGGAAAAACTTTATCACGCGAGCAGACCCGCGGGCAAAAGCTAGTATAATAATAAGCTGCATTACTCACGGAGTCACGATTATAAAGTGTGATTTATATTTATTTTATTGCATTTTTAATCTGAAATGAGATTTTTTTGTGTAAGTTTAGATTTTGGTTCTAATTATTGATAATATAGCGTTGAATGTATTTAAATATCTAGGAAACAGATGCAGCCGGGGCTCGTTTCAGGACTTCTGAGTAAATACTACTCGTCATATAAATGCATAATGATGTCAAATACATATCATGCCCTAATTTATGGCCCCAAATATTCTTAATAACTTTAAATTTAAAATTTGGATAACCATCGAAACAAAAAAAAAATATATGTTTGTCTTTTGCCTTTGAGTACTATATGTTGATGTGGTATAGTCAGGGTGGATGCCGGCAGCAAAACGACACTTTTATATTAGGCACACTATATTTCTAAGTTCCGCTTTACTTATGTTCAGACCAGAGGTTACAAATCAACTGCCCTGCATACGTGCTACAACGATCTTTTATACGTTCGGATGAATTCAAAAAGTAACCGACAATAAAATCAAGACACTCTAAATATTACAATTATGTATCAAATTATATAATATTAATTCATATGGCATTTAACTTGTATTTTAACAAGTAATCACTAAGAATAAGTAATTGTTTAAAAGGTAATTTATAATTAAGTCCGCCGGAAGGTAACAACCGGACGGCGTTAGTTATTATTTAGATTTTACTCTATGTTCATAATACAATTATTATAATAATCAGCTAAATAGGAAAAATTATTAATCTATTAAATATTATGTTATGTACTGCTGAAGCTAGGACCGGAAGTCGATAACATTCGGCCATCCTGAGTTTGCCGTGTCCCACGGCGATCGGCCATGTTACTTGATGCTGGTTTTTCGTGGAGTTGCTGCATCTGAAATTGTACAATACAAGCAGTATACTTTTCAATATAAAATGTAATCACACTTTGATATAAATATAATATGTTAACAGATAATTCTATTTGCGTATGAAGCAGTGCATTTTTCGTTTCATTAATACTGGCATCTATGCATAATATTATCACACAGCTTTTATCTATATAATATGATCACACAGCATTTATATATATATTGATCACACAGCGTTTATATAGTTATGATCACACAGCTTTTATATAGTTATGATCACACAGCTTTTATATAGTTATGATCACACAGCTTTTATTTATATATGATCACACAGCTTTTATTTATATATGATCACACAGCTTTTATTTATATATGATCACACAGCTTTTATTTATATATGATCACACAGCTTTTATTTATATATGATCACACAGCTTTTATTTATATATGATCACACAGCTTTTATTTATATATGATCACACAGCTTTTATTTATATATGATCACACAGCTTTTATTTATATATGATCACACAGCTTTTATTTATATATGATCACACAGCTTTTATTTATATATGATCACACAGCTTTTAATTATATATGATCACACAGCTCTTATGAACTGGAATTAAAATGGGATAAATAATATTGAATGTTTTAATTCAATTGCCAGTATTTAATTACAAAATAACATATAATATATTAGATTTTGATTTAACTTTCTAATAGGTCTATTAGGTCATCCCTGTCAACTTCATGATCACTTCCACTACTTTCATCGGAAATAGCTGAATTATAAGGTCGAAGGGCATCACCGCGTACTATTGCTGTAAAGTTTCTGTATCCCTTCATACCCTTTATGCTGCTTATTGTGTAACGATCTAATGAATAATCAGCTTTGCACACTTTATATGGCCCAGTATATAATCCGTTTAGTTTTCTAGTAACGTTAACGCTTTCTCTAGTTATTCCTCCTTTCCACAATACTAATTGACCTATCGAATATTTAACGCATTTCCTATGACTTCGGTCGAAACGGTCCTTCATGAGAGTCATATTTTTATCAATGCGTAACTTAGCTTCACCCCGTCTCCCTTGTAACGCCCGAGACTGACCTTCAAAGTCTGTAGGATCTCCACTAGGATAGGCTGGTAACCGCGAATTAGAGTGACCAAATAATAACTTGAAAGGCGGAAAACCTGTTACTGCGTGAGGAGTGTTATTAATGCCCCAAACTATATCCGAAAGGTGGTCGTCCCAGGTACATTCACTACTTGACATAGTATTTAAACCATTAATCAAAGTCCGATTGACACGCTCCACTTGTCCATTCGATCTAGGACTTGCGATAGCATTTAAAATATGTTTAAATTGCATTTCCTCAGCGAATTGTTTGAAATATCTGCTAGTAAATGCTTTACCTCTATCTGTGATGATTCTGTTCTTTTAAGTGTTTTATAGTCTCTACAGAACCACAGTTTTTAACAGCTCTTGAAAATACATATTTTGTAAATGAGTCTATAACAACAAGTATGTAACAATTTCGTTTCCGAGTTTTAACAAATGGTCCCAAATGATCAACATGTAATGTATGCATCGGGACTGCCACCTTCTCTATGGGGTGCAATTCTCCCTGCAATTTACCGTGTTCCCTTTTCCATAAGCGCAACGAAGACATGATTTTATATATTTTCGAATAAATCTAGTCATGCCCTTGAACCAAAATTGGGCTTTAATGGTCTTTTCGGTTTTATCAAAACCTGGATGGCCTATTTGATCATGGAGTTTCTGTAGTAAGCTCCATTTCGCCAATTTAGGTATAACGAAACGATCACCATTAAGCGTTTTTCTATAGAGAAGATCATCCTTTATTGAATAATTATTAGTAATATCCCTATTATCAGTACCGTTTTGCAATTGATTCAAAATTGACTGAATATTTTCGTCTTGTATTTGCAAAGTTAATAACCAATCAGACTCTTTTACCATTAAAATACTAGGTGCCGGGTTTCTACTCAAAGCGTCTACATGCTTCATTCGATCACCAGATCGGTACTCAATCTGTAGGTCATAGTCCTGTATTGACAGCCACCACCGGGCTATGCGGGGAATTAAGTCTTTTTTAATTAAAGTAGTTCGTAAAGCTGCACAGTCGGTCACAACAGTTATGGGGATTCCTATTACATACATTCGAAATCTTTTAAGTGATTCTACAACAGCTAGGGTCTCTAGCTCATAGCTATGATAAAATTGTTCTTCTCTGGACGTAACTCTACTAAAATATGCAATTGGTTTAAGCGTTCCATCGGTTTGGTATTGCAAAAGAATACCACCTAACCCTAGTTTACTTGCATCGGTATGAATTTCTGTGCGTGCATTTCTATCATAAATTCCTAAAACCGGCCTTTCTGAAAGCCGTTCTTTTAGGGTTTGAAAGGATTTCTCTTGGTCTGGACCCCAAGTCCATTCAACGTCCTTTTTAGTAAGTTTTGTGAGGGGTCTAGCTATTTCTGCAAAACCACGAATGAATTTTCTAAAGTAAGATGTTAGACCGATAAATTGTCGAATTTCGTGTATGTTTCGCGGTTTCATATAATTAGCTACACAACTAATTTTGGCCTGTCCTGGTCGTATTGTACCAGCAGTAATCTCATGACCTAAATAGTTGGCGCTTTGTTTTAGGAACGAACACTTATTTAAATTTAATTTTAAGTTTGCTTTGGACAATAATTGCAAGACCTTTTCTAATAGCCTGAGCCCATCATCAACAGATACTGTAGGCAACATGACATCATCAAGATATGTTGCTACATCATTACCTAGTTCACCCAAAACAATTTTGATTAAACGTGAGAAAACTGCAGGTGCATTGGCCAGACCAAAAGGCATCTTTAAAAATTCGTACTGACCTGAGGGCGTAACAAACGCGGTCTTGTGAATAGAATCATCTGATATTTTGACTTGATAATACCCTTGTGCGAGATCTAATGTTGTAAAGAATGATTTTCCTGATAAGCGAGTAACCTGGTCCTCTATATGAGGCAGGGGGGTATCTATCTTTAACTGTACGCGAGTTTAATGCCCTGTAGTCTATGCATAATCTGTAATCGCCCCCTTTTTTTCTTTTACGAGGGACTACCGGGCTGGCATAATCAGACATAGAATCTCTAATAATGCCCGCATCAATAAGATCTTGAACTTTCTCATTAACTATTTCATTTTCTTTATGGGAAAGTCGATAAGGCTTGCAGTAAACTGGCTGTTCGGTCGTAGTATGAATACGCATTTCCAACATATCTGTACAACCTAAATCTTTCGTATCCTTTGCAAACAAATATCTAAATTTATTAAGTAAGTCTAGTAATTTGCTGCATTCATCGGTATCTAATTCGCCTACGTTTAAATCAGATAATTGTAACTTATTATGGAAAGGTTGAATAATTGTCATTACTTTCCTGTCACTACAGTTTAAGTTTTTAACAAGTTCGGCGCGTGCTATAAGCCTGTTTCGTTCCCACTTAATGATATCGTTTCCTATGTTCATTATTTTTAAATAGCAATCCCTGGACCTTATAAGACCGCTTACAATAATATAAGCAATACTTCCTAGCTCATAATACACAGAGTTCGTTAAAAATATACAATCATTATAAGTGGGTACATCAATAAAAACTTTTACTAATGCCGTACATTGTTGCGAGATTATAGTGTAATCTTTCACATAGACCGGGAATTTTGTAACGAAATCTATCATACCTAACTGTATCTTACATAGATGACAATCTTGCTCTACTTTTTAACAAAATTGACCGAGGTTTCGGTAATAACCAAACTTAAATCCCTTTGATTAATCATAGTTTGACCAATTATTAAATCTATATCAGCTAAATCATTATTAGTTAACTCAACAGAACCACTTATTTTAATATTGTCTACATAGACATCTATCCAAGAGGTTCCCATTGAATTGGAATATGCACCACCAAAACCTTTCATTTTTACCACTGACGGCGCGATTTTTAACATTAAATTATTAGCTCGTTTCGTGCTTAAAATGTTCAAATTACTACCTGTATCTATGAATGCTACAAGGTTTTGGCCCATAACTATGACCATTTTTTTATACAAATTCATATAAATGTTGTATGTTGTAAAAAAGATGTTACCGACCTTCTGCTGTTGTCGAGATGAACTGGTAGCATACCAACAGGTGGAAGACGTGTGGCCTGGACGATGACAGATTTCACACCGTGGAACTCTGCAGTCCTTGGCTTCGTGTCCTTGTCTTCTACAAGCGTAGCACTTCTTGGGCAAACAGTCATTTTCCCGTGAGCTCGATGCGACATCACTACCTCTCTTCCACGACGTACTTTGGCGTTTAAGACTGCTAGGAGCTTCTATTTGCTTATAGTTTTCGAGTGACGATAAATATCCGTAATAAAGCTGCTGCGGTGTGTCGCATTGGAAAGCTTTTGCGTTGGCTCTTATTTCAACCGGTAATCCCCTGATGACACATGAAATCGCCGCCTCGCCTATGATATTACATTTCTTCAGTAAGGATATTTTATCGTGAAAGTATTTCGTCATAGTTTCACTGTCGGATTTCTTTCTTGCAAGCATAACTTCTAAAAGATCTACATAGTCCGTAGAACGCGGAAATGCAGTTTCTAAAGCATTTTTCCACTCACTCCATGTAAGATTATAATCCTCCAAGTCGTCGTACCATTCCCTTGCGGAACCCCGAAGGCGTATCTGCATAATAAACTGACGATCCGTATTGTCCCAGTTATACACATCCCCCAACTGGTCGATTTTATGCAACCACCCTTTCACGTTACTAGTTTTTCATCCGGTCGGAAGTCGGGATAACTTCAGCGTCTATTTGAGTCACCCGTCGCCTTTTCCGTTTGTATTGTTTGCGAGCAGAATCTTCGTCATCAGATGAAGAAAAAAAAATCTTGGTTTTCGTTATCGTTAGAAGACAAAGATTCAACATACCTCCTTTTCTTTACGCCGATGCCATCAATAAATGGGCCGGACATAATCCCACTTCTGATATGTTGATGTGGTATAGTCAGGGTGGATGCCGGCAGCAAAACGACACTTTTATATTAGGCACACTATATTTCTAAGTTCCGCTTTACTTATGTTCAGACCAGAGGTTACAAATCAACTGCCCTGCATACGTGCTACAACGATCTTTTATACGTTCGGATGAATTCAAAAGTAACCGACAATAAAATCAAGACACTCTAAATATTACAATTATGTATCAAATTATATAATATTAATTCATATGGCATTTAACTTGTATTTTAACAAGTAATCACTAAGAATAAGTAATTGTTTAAAAGGTAATTTATAATTAAGTCCGCCGGAAGGTAACAACCGGACGGCGTTAGTTATTATTTAGATTTTACTCTATGTTCATAATACAATTATTATAATAATCAGCTAAATAGGAAAAATTATTAATCTATTAAATATTATGTTATGTACTGCTGAAGCTAGGACCGGAAGTCGATAACATATAAGTAACTAATAATATTTTTATCCGAGCCTTTTCACGTCGAAGGACCACTTCAGTATTTTCATCACCCGGTCCAAGGTTTGGTCTCCAGTTATAGCAGTACCTACTACCCACGTGTGTAAATTGCGCCTTTGCTCACTTGTTATACTATGTGGCTGGTTATAAATGAGATTAAATTGATGAATCGGTGTTTGTATGACCGTGAGTAACACCGAGGCTCGTGGAAAAACTAGTACCTCGAATATCACGCGACGCCGAATCCATTTTATAACCAAATAACTAGATGCCATAGTAAAATAGATACCTATAAACTATATAATATCGAGTATCGACGGTCGAAATGGCTGATTGATAGCGTGTATATTGTCGTCCTTTCGAAAAACTTCATTCAGAGAAATAAATTGCCGCGGCTGTAGTAAGCAATAACTTACATGAAACAAACGAATAGCTGCCTAAAAATAAATGATTTGAAATGTAGATAAATATTTATTAACAATCCTAGAACTGGTTGGTAAACGCACTTTACTTTAGAATATACGCTGTTTATTAAATAAATAAAAATATAAAACTTGAAAACAAATATTTAAAAGGTCCATTGATAGGTATTCTCTGCTAAGAGAGAGTAATTTCAGCGGATCATAAAACTTTCGCAATTTTTCGTGATGCCTTCTCTTCGCCACAGGGACATTAAAAAGATTGATAGAGACACATAAAAGTGGATAATTTTGGAGATAATCGTCCATCTTGAGCGTTGATTTCGGATTTTTAAAATGAAGGAGGGGATATGCGGTTGTTCATGTCTGTACTAAAAGCGTTCATAACTCTCCATAAATATCAATGACACAATTAAAAACTATTAATTTTAATTTACTACGTATTATATTTATGGAATTTCATAAAATTCTATAATCTAGCTTCATACAACTTTTAGAGATTTGTATAGTCACTTTTGGGTATAGTCACTTAGAGTATAGTTTCAACAGAGTATCTTCCTTATACTGCTGATGAGAGCTTCCATTTTCAACTTCTACTTTGTACTTATACAGTTTTCACTTATTAACTTTATAAAATGTCAATATTTAGAATTTATATACAATAGCGATAATCTTTAGAGGCATCTGATTCCGAAATTGATTCTTTGAGTAAATACATAGATAGCTACACTATCTCTGAGTGCTTCTGGCTTATTTCAACTCTAGAAAGAGTTGAACGTCGGGAGAGTAGCGAGCAAAACCAAGTGTAATAGTACTAGTTCAGTCACGGAGTGAGAAATATAAAAAATCATACGAAGCAAAATATAAAGCCGTCCCGGTAACGTTTAGGTGTGTACTAAAATTTTATGAAGCGCTTAATTTTTGCCTTTATGGCTGCCATTAAGGGTTAATGGATTTCGCCTTTTGAATTATTTTGTGCAAAAAAATTCGATACTTCATAATAAAACTGCGGCTTTTACGATTAAGACGCGGAGTTATGGTCAGAAATGTGTTAGATGCCATTTAATTTTCCTTGTTTACTCTCATCTGGGAGTGCGGGACTATTAAATTGTCCATTTCTACTAAACAACGCGAGATCGCTGTCGTGTTTCGGTGACAAATGCAGGGAGTTGCTTTGCATTTTGCACTACTGACTTTGTAGCCCAATGACGATTGCCATCAAGACAGCGCACTGCTCACCTCGTCATTCAGCTTCATCAATAACTCGTCCACATTAAGTTGACATGTCTGACGATAGGCCATGCACCTTTTATCCATACTTAACACAACTGCATAATTGCTGATGAATACATAAAGAATGCTAAACTGTCTAGTTTAAAAGAGTTATATTCCCGCGTTTACAATACGGAACCATTAAAGAATAACATAATTCAAGCGACTGACAATAAACATCTCATTTGACATATTTCAACTACACTATACATCACAAACAAAACTTACAAAGCTGGGACCTTATTCTCTATCCCGTACATTATTTTGACAGTGTGTAACAAGCACGTAACACAACGCATCATGTTTAGGACTATAGAAATTTGGCTTACAGAATACCATTCCACGCACATTTCTCGAAGATAACATGACACGGCCGCGTTACGCGTTTACACTATCATACAGAATAAGGGCCCTGAAGAACATGAATAAAGCCCGTAAACATCAAACAATTGTTTGCCCAACAACCAATGAATAACAATAATTGTAACAAGACAATAGGAGCGGAATCACCCACAGTACGAGTGTTTGTGTCGGATACCGATCGAAATCCACATAACGATATTTGTAGTTGGAATCGTTATCGGTCGCTTATTGCATTGTAGAAAGGTTTCAGATTTTCGATGTGTTTGAATGGGTATATCCGAGAAACTACGGCTTAGAAATCAATAGTGCAAAAGGGAATTTGTAATCCTATATGCAAGAAAAATACCTTACTCAGTGAAAGAATGTAACAAAATTAACTTTTTTTATAGTATAGGCTAGCGAATAAGTAGATTACTCGATGTGATTTCAGGGGCTTGCGTTTGAAGCGCGTCGACGGCGGATATAAAATGCGCCCTCTGTGTAGGCACTTAGATGTATAGGTAATAAATTGCTCTTAGTAATTACAATAGTAACAATAACCGTTAAACTGGAATGTAACACGTTTAGCAGAACTAAACAAGGGTTAACAAAAATAGTAACTGGAACAAAACTCCAAAAAACATTTCTAACCTCGGTCTCTCATGTCAGACATGACACCTAGATTAATACAAGTCTACGTACCTGGAAATACTTAAGAGTGCGAGGGATGTAATGAACGTCTCTTCAGCTGCAGATGGTACAATCAGCAGCTTTTGTGTACTCGCACGTGTCTTGTTGCAACTAGTTATTAGATTTTCAACGAAACATGCACGCGGGCCTTGAACCCAAAGCTCCAGTAATTTTTGTAATTTTGTTAGTGATTTTTTAAACTGCAAAAGGCCATGTTAAACCACAAGTATCATTAAAAATAGTAGCAAAACCATCCAGAAGTTTCAAAAACATTGTTTCACGAGGAACCCCGAAGTTATTTGGATCGTTGCCTAGACATAGTGCGATAATATTTTCCATGAACTAAAACATAAATAAATAATTTTATTGTTTTACCCAGTACCTATCGGTCTTATCCGAGCAGTCGACCGAGACGTCAGGCTTAGCGGGCATCACAATCTGTGGCCGCGTCATCATAACTTTGTCATGAACGTCATCATGCATCTTAAAAATGTGGCCAGAAAAAGAGCGCCAACAAATTGTGTTGGACGGATGGGCTATTACATAGACAAAAAGTAGGACTTTATTCCTTAAAATAATTTAACAACCGAAGCCACATGATCTAGTATTAAATATTCTGTATATCTACAAGTAGAAGGTCTGCATTACGCTCATTAGAGCGGCGCCAGATGCTTGTTCCCAAATCATGGACCTCGTGTTTACAGTAACAGTCTTTGAGAAATGTTCTTCATCCTAATATACTTTGGAATTCATTTCGCAAGGTTTTTTTTTTGGAATCTTAGCTAATAAATTTTTTTATTGTGAGGAATTTAATAAGCGCAGGTTATTTACACCTACCAGGATTTTAAGTTTTTGCGAAGGGTTCAACGTATTTCTTAGATTGCTTTTTATTCAATTGAATGATTAACACATAATCGATCTTATATATTACATTCACATATTATAGTAAAACTGTAGTGCAACGTCACTTTTTGAAAGTAGATACTGGTGCTCATTTGACTCTCTATTGCATCATTAAACTTATGATGCCCGCTAATTACGCTAGCAATAATCTTGTAGCAAAAAAATATTTTATTATTAATTAAACACTAACCTACTGACTCCGACAGATTTATTTGAGCAAAAACAAAAAAAAATGCATTATACCTTTTCTTTAAAAGAATCTAAACCAACTTATATTTACGTCATTAGAGTTTAGTTTCACAATCCGCAAGTCGGTGCTAAATCATGAAATATGGAATGAAGTGGCGTTAGGTGACAGTCAATTACTGGCGACTGGTGCGCCCCGCGGGATGCTGTGATTTGTGGCACTCGTGTGTCTGCGCTTGGTAGATACTAGCTTCCTAGCTATATGTATATTCTAAGTTTTTATGATCGCAAGATATATTTTTAATATACAACTGAACGAGGCGATTAAGTCGCTTGCTTGATGAAGGGCCATGTGTCCAAACGGTAAACGTTACGACTGTCTATAAGATTACTAACACCACTAGAGCTATAAGGACTGCGTAGCATTATATTCGTCTAATCTGATGGGATTGCCTCTTCTAGCCAAGTTGAAACCCTTCCCTTCTAATATCACGCAACATGATCATAACATATCGTAATCCTCACCAACTAACCCCATAACTTCACTGCTATCAAAATCCTCCAGAATTCCACAGAACACGCCAGGAAGCGGCCAAGTTCGCTCTTTATGGGCTTTGCTCCACGCGACAGTAGATAACAACTCACGGGTAAATCCAACGTGTTTTTAGTTTCCAGTAAATTGTACTAACGCTTATTTAATAGTATAGGCTTGTAGGAATAGGAAAGAGGTGTGGTTTTTTAATTGGTCGGTGAGTAAATATGGTTTAGGATGCTATCGGATGCACTGCAAGCTGCTTGAATATTGAGATACGCTTAGAAAAGTAAAATATTTAATGTCTAACATTCGCGTAAACATAAGAAATTAATAATATGCTTAGAGTTAAATATAAGTTGATAAAAACAATAATTTTGGGACGTTTAACTTTCCATCGTGGTCAAATATCTACATACATACATACATAACATCACGCATTTTATCCCCGAAGGGGTATGCAAAGGCGCAACTAGGGCACCCACTTTTCGCCAAGTATGTTCCGTCCCATGATGGGATAGGGGGCGAGCCTATCGCCATATCGGGCACAAATTCCAGACTCCGGGCTGATACTGAGCAGAAAAACCCAAATATCACTTTGCCCGACCCGGGATTCGAACCCAGGACCTCAGAGCGCTATTGTACCGGACGTGCAATACAACTACGCCACCGAGGCAGTCAAATATCTGGCTCAAAAAAAAAAGTGTTTCAGATGTCAGTGTGACTGCTGGCGCAACAACAATTACCATCCATCTTACTAATATCTATTCAGTAATTCTTATTTTGTTACTTTCTGTTACAATAAAAAACTTCAAATTTGGCTCCTATTAAAAGACCCAAAAGCAACTTTAGGGTCTACAAACTCGTCTAAGAGCAAGCCCTCAATAAGTCAAGTTGTTTTCGCTAAGGGGACATTAAAACGCTTTTGTTTCGTAAGCCAGCCGTTTTGAGTTGCTGCGGTCAATAAAAATATGAGAGGGCCGAGCCACGACGTGAGAGGAATCGAGGAGTGCCTCGCCGCGGGCCATGAGAGCAGCGAGAGGGTGGGAGCAGGAGGTAATAGAACGAGAGTTCTACAGTCCTGTATAATCCTGTATGAGAGATCATACAGGACTGTCAAAAGGAATGAAGAGGGTGTTAACACTGAAAATTGTATGACTCGGAGGTAGTACATAGAGTAAATTTAATATATAGAGAGAATCGATAGGTCAGCGACGAAACTTCACTTAAGTGTGAGTGACGGACTCCACGAAGCCGAAGCTGACCTATCTATTCCTGTAACCTATGACATAATTGATACCGACTGCTGATTATACTATCTTTTTTTATTTACCTACTGCAGAAAATTATGTAGGTACAATTCTTAAGGTGTTTTCTTAATCGTGGCATATTTAGTAGCCACACAAAAGTAGCCATCCATTAGGCACGGGATTCGAATAACGCTATATTTTTTATATCAAATGGTATTTGTGGGATTTCTATACGTTTTCTACTTAAAAACAATTCTGATGGATTGTTTAGAAATAAGAAACAGCGCTGGTCCAGGGACCTCTGACTTTTGTATTCATTTTTAAATATTACTTGTAAACGGTGAAGAAGAATACAATGGCAAAATGTCCATAGCTAGAAGTCTATAGGAGTTTCAATGTGCAAAGGATTTAGAGTAATATATTAAGCGTCATAATAGGCTCATTATAATTATATTATTGAGTCCCGATGTCTTAAAAATTTGGCACAAAAGAATAATTAATAACTATGGATCACTCTCGGAATTGAATCTGCAATCAAAATCGGCCAATAATTGTTAAACCACTAAGGGTGCTTCATAAAACACCTTCCACCATTTCAAATTTTCCAAACATGCAAAATGTGACAAAACGCCCCATATTTGGCGACCAAACGTGACGGGAACATTAAAGCCAATTCATAGCGAGGAAGTATGAGAAATGATGGACGCTTAGAAACGAGGTAGGGTGTTTAGCTGAAAATGTGGCGTATATACGGCCAGTCGTGTTGCCAGATAGAGTGGGTTATGTGAGACATCCCGGTTTTCTTCACGTCAGTGCGGCTTGCGCAGAGTCGAAAGTCCTATTATTTACAAAGATTGTATTGCTATTTTACATATTAGCTTTTGCCTGCGGTTCTGCTCGTGTAAAAAGATTTCTGGGATAAATAGTAGCCTATAGCCCAGGAGTAATGTAAGTTTTTTTAGAAAAAAAATCCAAATCGGTTTAGTAGTTCCTGATATTAGCGCATTCGAAGAAACGAACTTTTCAGATTCATAATGTTAATATAGATTATGGTTAATATAAGAATAGTATAAAACTACTACGTATGAGGCATTTTCTTCTTTTGGCATACTGTTCTCTTTCAAACAAACTTTAAAGTACTTATTCTTTTTTGCGTAGATGTGATTGTACCAGAAAAAAATATTTTCAACTTCAATTAGAAATTATAGCATAGCGTGCTAACATGCAACCACGTAACTTCAAAAAGGCTGACTTAATAATAAATATTATATTTCTATAACAAATCTGGATTAAGAAAATCTGGCAACACTGGTCGCCAATGGCTGTGAAATGAGGCGATCGTTGCCTTTCTTGAGTGGTTTTCACATTGGCTTGTAAGTGTCAACGAATTATATTTTAGCTGGGTTCAATGTTACAATATGTTACAATGTATTGGGACACGAGTTCACTTTAAATTAACCTATGCGGTGTATGGTGACACGTAACACGGAGAGATCAAGCTATTTATATACTATTTTTTATAGTTTATAACGTGTAAATTAAATCTATCTATTACCAGCTCTGTAGGTCACAATGGAAGTGCTATTCTACCGTATAACGGTTAAGGTCTTTGGTTCGAACTTACAGTCGCGCAATCAGTTAATAATATTATTTATCTCCACAAGAAACAAGTCAATCGCTCGGATCTGCAGTTCATACTGCGTTGCCTACTGCGTGAATGAAAGCGCCAGCTAAACAAAATAAGATAGTCTAACGTTTAAGAAAAACCTAATAGCGTGTAAAATAAACCTGTTTTCTGTAATCACTTTTAAGCCCGTTTTGAGGCACGGGCTTGCCAGGCCCTTGTGTATTCTCCACACAGCTTAATGTTCATGTTTTTGCAGCCCCTCATCAAGCGCGAGGTTTTTTACTGCGAAATTACATGTTTTGCGCTCTAACGGCGCAGGTGTTAGGTGTTAAAGGAAGTAACATAAGTAGCTATAACTTATAGTTAAAAAAAGTGTATTATAAGTGCTATTTTAGCGGCGATAGCCTAATGAAATTATGAGCCAATCAAATTTTTTTTGCTGTAAATAACAGTGTAGTATCGCAAAAAAATCGGTACATTACTAACATCGGCGTCCGGAACAATTAAATTATCATATTTTCACCAATTTAATTGGTTATAGTTGATTATGTTGCCGATATCCAATATAGTGTAGTGTGGTCGCGTCGGCAGCTAACTCAATTACGGGAACATGCGCGTCAACCACCACGTCAAACGAGGTAATGACATCCACACTAAATCACACGTACACACATATTATACACGCTGGGATAAACCTAGTGTAGACGAAATTATAATAAAACTGCCCAGTGTCGCAAAAACATCCGACATGAAAGTACCAAAGTAGTGTCGTTTATTATAATTAGTCGAAAAACGTATGAGTCACGTAATAGACTCTCGACCAATCACAATGAAACGACACGGACTATTGTGATGTGTTTTATTCCACATTCTAAGGAGGCTGTTTAATTTTTAAAAAAGAAAATCCTATGTATTTATGTTGCACGATATTAAATGAAACTTTTTAACATAACTAGATGAGCCTTCTATCGCGGCTATATCTACGGATAATTCTTCACAATAAATTTTTATTTTAAAGCTGCATGGTACTGCATTGTGTCCATAACAATAAATCATCAGTATAGTCTCTTAATCCACACTAATGTATAAGTAAACTATAAAGCTAAACATATTGTTTTTCATTATTTGTTTTGACGTTAAATCTAATTCTGAAAGTCTGTCACTACTGGGAAGCTATAACTTATAATCCCTGAGTAAAACAACAAACACGTCACGCCTTTATCGCGGGCAGGCTCAACAGAGGTGCAAACGAGGCACCCACTTTTCTCCAAGTGAGTTCTGTTCCGTGGTGTGATAGGGGGTGAGCCTATGTCATATAGGGCACCAATTTCAGTCTCCGGGTTGATATTGAGCAGTAAAAAACACTATCAGTCCCCGCGCTCCATCTTCATACCGAATGTAGGCCCATGCGCGGAGAGACATTTGCCGCGACCCTACGCACACAGTTACGTGTGTATGCTTCATTGTTGCCCATTCTCATTGAGGCCTATGAGGGCTCGCGAACATTTCCTGGTCTTCTCTTCTCCCATCCCAACAAAGTTCCTTTTCCTTCTCCTACACTTCCTACCCCAGACACCTGAGTACTGTTACTGTACATTTTATCCCGAATACCGAATTTCATTCCGGGGTCAGATGTTAACACGTGATAAGCCCATGTCCAGTACTTTAATTACACTTCAAGACTATTAAAGGCGAAAACAAAAGCCTGCACACTAATGCCATGCTTGCTTGGAATAAACAAAGCGGTAATACCCAATCAAATATACTAACAAAAACGATAAAATCTAGTTTAGTGAACATACGCGAACAGTAAATTATATTTTCTACCTACCCTCCAGGCGCGATTTTATCGAGCCTATTTTCTAATATCAATTGACACTAACAACGCTGTTCCATCAATTTTATGTTGCAATATAAGTTTATAGCGTAAATAAAAAATAATGAAGTATGAAACAACAGTTAGATTTACGATCGGCACGTGGCAACTGGCCGTGCGTAACGAAAAAGGTCCGACCGTAGCCTATCATCCCTACTAATATTGTAACTGCGAAGGTATATGTCTGTGTACTTTCATGGCTCAACCAATGAAGCGATTTTGATTAAATTTGGTAGGTACTCCAATAGGTTAGACAAAACAAAATGCAAATTGATCTCTTAAGTTTGGAGTACCATAAAAACAAACATCATACCCACAAATATAGACTCTCCTCCTTTTTTTTCGAATTCTTTCAAAAATTTACATACGATTTATTACTGATATATATTTGTCATAAATGGAATTCTACGTCGGCTAAGCTGAGAACACAGGATACTTATAATAATTACAATAAGAATAATGCATAATAACTTATAATAGGTATGTGGAAGACGGTGACCGCAATCAGATACATCTCAAGTATGCAAGCGCGGTTCATCTGGCCAATATTGGCCGCCGCTTTCATTTCCAGCATTCTGAGCATACTATCGATTCCGTCTCCTATAAACAGGAAGATTTCTGGACGCGGTAACATTTAGGTTAATGTAAAACAGTATCTTTACTTCCGCTTACTTTTTGTTTGTGCAACTGCTGATGTCAAGTAATTATTTACGGGTGTATCAAGGCTTTGTCCGATTACTTGAAAATCAGGCATTTATGTGGTCTTAATTTATCCCTCAGTTTGTCATAAATTTTAGTAAAATACTGAAGATTTTATATTGATTGTATAAACTTTGATAGCAATCTTCAAATAAACTATTAAAAATATACAAAGACATTTACACTAGGTACGTTAGAAAAAAACATACTTAAGTACAAAACCTTTGTCCGCAACTTGACGCTTTTTATAGGTATTAAGGTCAGTCGGGGCAAGTGCGCCGACGGGGTAAGTGCACCTACCCTAAATAAATCGAAAACTATTGATGTTATACAATTACCGCAATCTTATATCGATGCTACTAACTGAAATACAGTTCCACTAAAAAACATAAATGGCTATGTTCATTTTAATACGATTTATTCGCCATTTTATTTTAAGTGTCATTTAGACCTGTAAACAGAGATGACCCCGTGAAAGATAACATCAAATATTTCAAGATATTTAACATATTTCTGTAAACCAGTAAGGTGAATACATAGTTTAAACCTTTTATTTTAACTTCCTGTCTGAATTTTATTTATATATACTAAAATAAAGGATTTTTAGCAATGCGAAAAAATGTACTTAAAAATTGTCGAGTAGGGCAAGTGCGCCACAGTTAATAGTCGTATGGCGCACTTGCCCCTGATCCATATATAACCAACCTTTTTTGAGAATAAGTTTTACTAATATGAATTATTATTATAAAAATGTTATACTTAACAGCAGAATTTTTTGTACTCAAGGTATTTTGTTTCGAGCCGACTTAAATAAAAGGGCGTATTAGTTAATTCGTTTTTACAAAAGAAAAACTGAAATACCTTGGTCTAGAGCAACTTTACGTGAATAGGTTCCAACTGTTCGATCAGGCACGTTATCTGGATATAATGCAGCTAAAACATATAAAAATGTCATAAGGCCAAATTCTAAGTAATTGAGTTATAACGCATTCGAAATTGTTAATTTCTACATTTTTGTATGTTATTTTAGTTTTTAGAATGTTGATGTGGTATAGTCAGGGTGGATGCCGGCAGCAAAACGACACTTTTATATTAGGCACACTATATTTCTAAGTTCCGCTTTACTTATGTTCAGACCAGAGGTTACAAATCAACTGCCCTGCATACGTGCTACAACGATCTTTTATACGTTCGGATGAATTCAAAAAGTAACCGACAATAAAATCAAGACACTCTAAATATTACAATTATGTATCAAATTATATAATATTAATTCATATGGCATTTAACTTGTATTTTAACAAGTAATCACTAAGAATAAGTAATTGTTTAAAAGGTAATTTATAATTAAGTCCGCCGGAAGGTAACAACCGGACGGCGTTAGTTAATATTTAGATTTTACTCTATGTTCATAATACAATTATTATAATAATCAGCTAAATAGGAAAAATTATTAATCTATTAAATATTATGTTATGTACTGCTGAAGCTAGGACCGGAAGTCGATAACATTCGGCCATCCTGAGTTTGCCGTGTCCCACGGCGATCGGCCATGTTACTTGATGCTGGTTTTTCGTGGAGTTGCTGCATCTGAAATTGTACAATACAAGCAGTATACTTTTCAATATAAAATGTAATCACACTTTGATATAAATATAATATGTTAACAGATAATTCTATTTGCGTATGAAGCAGTGCATTTTTCGTTTCATTAATACTGGCATCTATGCATAATATTATCACACAGCTTTTATCTATATAATATGATCACACAGCATTTATATATATATTGATCACACAGCGTTTATATAGTTATGATCACACAGCTTTTATATAGTTATGATCACACAGCTTTTATATAGTTATGATCACACAGCTTTTATTTATATATGATCACACAGCTTTTATTTATATATGATCACACAGCTTTTATTTATATATGATCACACAGCTTTTATTTATATATGATCACACAGCTTTTATTTATATATGATCACACAGCTTTTATTTATATATGATCACACAGCTTTTATTTATATATGATCACACAGCTTTTATTTATATATGATCACACAGCTTTTATTTATATATGATCACACAGCTTTTATTTATATATGATCACACAGCTTTTATTTATATATGATCACACAGCTTTTAATTATATATGATCACACAGCTCTTATGAACTGGAATTAAAATGGGATAAATAATATTGAATGTTTTAATTCAATTGCCAGTATTTAATTACAAAATAACATATAATATATTAGATTTTGATTTAACTTTCTAATAGGTCTATTAGGTCATCCCTGTCAACTTCATGATCACTTCCACTACTTTCATCGGAAATAGCTGAATTATAAGGTCGAAGGGCATCACCGCGTACTATTGCTGTAAAGTTTCTGTATCCCTTCATACCCTTTATGCTGCTTATTGTGTAACGATCTAATGAATAATCAGCTTTGCACACTTTATATGGCCCAGTATATAATCCGTTTAGTTTTCTAGTAACGTTAACGCTTTCTCTAGTTATTCCTCCTTTCCACAATACTAATTGACCTATCGAATATTTAACGCATTTCCTATGACTTCGGTCGAAACGGTCCTTCATGAGAGTCATATTTTTATCAATGCGTAACTTAGCTTCACCCCGTCTCCCTTGTAACGCCCGAGACTGACCTTCAAAGTCTGTAGGATCTCCACTAGGATAGGCTGGTAACCGCGAATTAGAGTGACCAAATAATAACTTGAAAGGCGGAAAACCTGTTACTGCGTGAGGAGTGTTATTAATGCCCCAAACTATATCCGAAAGGTGGTCGTCCCAGGTACATTCACTACTTGACATAGTATTTAAACCATTAATCAAAGTCCGATTGACACGCTCCACTTGTCCATTCGATCTAGGACTTGCGATAGCATTTAAAATATGTTTAAATTGCATTTCCTCAGCGAATTGTTTGAAATATCTGCTAGTAAATGCTTTACCTCTATCTGTGATGATTCTGTTCTTTTAAGTGTTTTATAGTCTCTACAGAACCACAGTTTTTAACAGCTCTTGAAAATACATATTTTGTAAATGAGTCTATAACAACAAGTATGTAACAATTTCGTTTCCGAGTTTTAACAAATGGTCCCAAATGATCAACATGTAATGTATGCATCGGGACTGCCACCTTCTCTATGGGGTGCAATTCTCCCTGCAATTTACCGTGTTCCCCTTTTCCATAAGCGCAACGAAGACATGATTTTATATATTTTCGAATAAATCTAGTCATGCCCTTGAACCAAAATTGGGCTTTAATGGTCTTTTCGGTTTTATCAAAACCTGGATGGCCTATTTGATCATGGAGTTTCTGTAGTAAGCTCCATTTCGCCAATTTAGGTATAACGAAACGATCACCATTAAGCGTTTTTCTATAGAGAAGATCATCCTTTATTGAATAATTATTAGTAATATCCCTATTATCAGTACCGTTTTGCAATTGATTCAAAATTGACTGAATATTTTCGTCTTGTATTTGCAAAGTTAATAACCAATCAGACTCTTTTACCATTAAAATACTAGGTGCCGGGTTTCTACTCAAAGCGTCTACATGCTTCATTCGATCACCAGATCGGTACTCAATCTGTAGGTCATAGTCCTGTATTGACAGCCACCACCGGGCTATGCGGGGAATTAAGTCTTTTTTAATTAAAGTAGTTCGTAAAGCTGCACAGTCGGTCACAACAGTTATGGGGATTCCTATTACATACATTCGAAATCTTTTAAGTGATTCTACAACAGCTAGGGTCTCTAGCTCATAGCTATGATAAAATTGTTCTTCTCTGGACGTAACTCTACTAAAATATGCAATTGGTTTAAGCGTTCCATCGGTTTGGTATTGCAAAAGAATACCACCTAACCCTAGTTTACTTGCATCGGTATGAATTTCTGTGCGTGCATTTCTATCATAAATTCCTAAAACCGGCCTTTCTGAAAGCCGTTCTTTTAGGGTTTGAAAGGATTTCTCTTGGTCTGGACCCCAAGTCCATTCAACGTCCTTTTTAGTAAGTTTTGTGAGGGGTCTAGCTATTTCTGCAAAACCACGAATGAATTTTCTAAAGTAAGATGTTAGACCGATAAATTGTCGAATTTCGTGTATGTTTCGCGGTTTCATATAATTAGCTACACAACTAATTTTGGCCTGTCCTGGTCGTATTGTACCAGCAGTAATCTCATGACCTAAATAGTTGGCGCTTTGTTTTAGGAACGAACACTTATTTAAATTTAATTTTAAGTTTGCTTTGGACAATAATTGCAAGACCTTTTCTAATAGCCTGAGCCCATCATCAACAGATACTGTAGGCAACATGACATCATCAAGATATGTTGCTACATCATTACCTAGTTCACCCAAAACAATTTTGATTAAACGTGAGAAAACTGCAGGTGCATTGGCCAGACCAAAAGGCATCTTTAAAAATTCGTACTGACCTGAGGGCGTAACAAACGCGGTCTTGTGAATAGAATCATCTGATATTTTGACTTGATAATACCCTTGTGCGAGATCTAATGTTGTAAAGAATGATTTTCCTGATAAGCGAGTAACCTGGTCCTCTATATGAGGCAGGGGGTATCTATCTTTAACTGTACGCGAGTTTAATGCCCTGTAGTCTATGCATAATCTGTAATCGCCCCCTTTTTTCTATCTAATTCGCCTACGTTTAAATCAGATAATTGTAACTTATTATGGAAAGGTTGAATAATTGTCATTACTTTCCTGTCACTACAGTTTAAGTTTTTAACAAGTTCGGCGCGTGCTATAAGCCTGTTTCGTTCCCACTTAATGATATCGTTTCCTATGTTCATTATTTTTAAATAGCAATCCCTGGACCTTATAAGACCGCTTACAATAATATAAGCAATACTTCCTAGCTCATAATACACAGAGTTCGTTAAAAATATACAATCATTATAAGTGGGTACATCAATAAAAACTTTTACTAATGCCGTACATTGTTGCGAGATTATAGTGTAATCTTTCACATAGACCGGGAATTTTGTAACGAAATCTATCATACCTAACTGTATCTTACATAGATGACAATCTTGCTCTACTTTTTTAACAAAATTGACCGAGGTTTCGGTAATAACCAAACTTAAATCCCTTTGATTAATCATAGTTTGACCAATTATTAAATCTATATCAGCTAAATCATTATTAGTTAACTCAACAGAACCACTTATTTTAATATTGTCTACATAGACATCTATCCAAGAGGTTCCCATTGAATTGGAATATGCACCACCAAAACCTTTCATTTTTTACCACTGACGGCGCGATTTTTAACATTAAATTATTAGCTCGTTTCGTGCTTAAAATGTTCAAATTACTACCTGTATCTATGAATGCTACAAGGTTTTGGCCCATAACTATGACCATTTTTTTATACAAATTCATATAAATGTTGTATGTTGTAAAAAAGATGTTACCGACCTTCTGCTGTTGTCGAGATGAACTGGTAGCATACCAACAGGTGGAAGACGTGTGGCCTGGACGATGACAGATTTCACACCGTGGAACTCTGCAGTCCTTGGCTTCGTGTCCTTGTCTTCTACAAGCGTAGCACTTCTTGGGCAAACAGTCATTTTCCCGTGAGCTCGATGCGACATCACTACCTCTCTTCCACGACGTACTTTGGCGTTTAAGACTGCTAGGAGCTTCTATTTGCTTATAGTTTTCGAGTGACGATAAATATCCGTAATAAAGCTGCTGCGGTGTGTCGCATTGGAAAGCTTTTGCGTTGGCTCTTATTTCAACCGGTAATCCCCTGATGACACATGAAATCGCCGCCTCGCCTATGATATTACATTTCTTCAGTAAGGATATTTTATCGTGAAAGTATTTCGTCATAGTTTCACTGTCGGATTTCTTTCTTGCAAGCATAACTTCTAAAAGATCTACATAGTCCGTAGAACGCGGAAATGCAGTTTCTAAAGCATTTTTCCACTCACTCCATGTAAGATTATAATCCTCCAAGTCGTCGTACCATTCCCTTGCGGAACCCCGAAGGCGTATCTGCATAATAAACTGACGATCCGTATTGTCCCAGTTATACACATCCCCCAACTGGTCGATTTTATGCAACCACCCTTTCACGTTACTAGTTTTTTCATCCGGTCGGAAGTCGGGATAACTTCAGCGTCTATTTGAGTCACCCGTCGCCTTTTCCGTTTGTATTGTTTGCGAGCAGAATCTTCGTCATCAGATGAAGAAAAAAAATCTTGGTTTTCGTTATCGTTAGAAGACAAAGATTCAACATACCTCCTTTTCTTTACGCCGATGCCATCAATAAATGGGCCGGACATAATCCCACTTCTGATATGTTGATGTGGTATAGTCAGGGTGGATGCCGGCAGCAAAACGACACTTTTATATTAGGCACACTATATTTCTAAGTTCCGCTTTACTTATGTTCAGACCAGAGGTTACAAATCAACTGCCCTGCATACGTGCTACAACGATCTTTTATACGTTCGGATGAATTCACAAAGTAACCGACAATAAAATCAAGACACTCTAAATATTACAATTATGTATCAAATTATATAATATTAATTCATATGGCATTTAACTTGTATTTTAACAAGTAATCACTAAGAATAAGTAATTGTTTAAAAGGTAATTTATAATTAAGTCCGCCGGAAGGTAACAACCGGACGGCGTTAGTTATTATTTAGATTTTACTCTATGTTCATAATACAATTATTATAATAATCAGCTAAATAGGAAAAATTATTAATCTATTAAATATTATGTTATGTACTGCTGAAGCTAGGACCGGAAGTCGATAACAAGAAATAAAATGGATTTTATATTAGGGCTACCATTTTTTTATTCCAACATATCCGCACACAAAACTCTAATATAGCAAAAATCTTATATAGCAAAAAAAAATCTAAAATGTTTTGAAGCCCTGATTTACATATATATGGCGCACTTACCCCGAATTTCATTTGACAGCCATAGTTTGTTATAATATTGAGTGATTAAAAATTATCCAAGAGCATTGCGAGTAAAACTTATTTCTCTATGGACTAAAATGAGTGTTTTCTTTATAATGTTTCATATTGGCGTTTTTTTACACAGGCGCACTTACCCCATTTCCGGAGGCAAGTGCGCCTACTACCATTTTTTACTTTGAGCAAAATATTATTAATTTATGGTCCAATTTCCTTGAATGGCTATAGGTTGTTATCACAAAATACCAAATATTCTTAAATTAATAAAATTATATTCTTAAGTCAGCACAAAAAGAAATTATTTTGCATTGAATCCAGCTATGAAAATTTTATGGCGCACTTCCCCCGACTCACCTTATAGAATTAAAAAAAAATATTAATAAGAAGGTATTTAGCTCGAAGTTCTTTCTACCGAAATAAGGAGTAAAAAATAAAAACATTTCCAGTTCCCTTCAAAACTTTGTTTCGACACTTGAAAATTCGTAGTGGCCATTCATATTCATAGCAATTGATTCTACACTATGAATAAATTATATTCTTGTTTTTAACATTAAGATTAATTAATTACAAGCGTTGATTGAAAGTCAAATCCGTTCCCTTTTTACTTTTTACGCGACACGTCACACGCCGTGTCGCCCTTTTCGCGCCATCGCCGCTTGCGCGGAAATTCGCGCGTGACACTGATTCGTATTTCGTTCCGCTGCCATTGCAATAACATTGTTAAACTACGTAAAATCCGTGCCATCGTATGTGATAATGTTTATATTGTGTATTAATTAACGAGAATAACGTTTAAGTTGGTGTTTGTGATGTGATTGTGTAAAATCGTGAAGAAAGGCTGTTGCTTGCGCGCCGCGTCTATGTTCGCAGCGACGCGCGCCGTCATGACGCGAAGATTTCGTGCACGTTAGCCTCGGATGCAGAAGTTAACAAGATAAGTGAATTTCTTCTTGCCTTATATACGCATGTCATTTTGATTACTTATCTCGCGAATCCACCCCTAAAGAGGATATTGCATACAACTTTCGTCGATTACGTAATTATTTAATCTATCACTGCGTCTTGTATGAATTAATCAATAAGTACACCTTCGCAATTTTCTGTAACCCAAGAGGTCTTTTTAGGGTGCTTCCATGGAAGTTGCATTCAGCCTTATCCTACATACAATATTTTAGAATTATTAAATTGTACAATGGGTAGTTTTACAATATACTTTTATACTTACCTCTAAATCATAATTATTATAACTAAGCTCTTCGTGAACCGCCATTGACCATTATAGTTTCAAAGCTGCAATTAGCATGCAGGCATCAGCTTTAGGGGTTATGCAAAAC
Organism: Manduca sexta; assembly: GCF_014839805.1. NCBI lineage: Eukaryota > Metazoa > Arthropoda > Insecta > Lepidoptera > Sphingidae > Manduca > Manduca sexta. Next base: position 16,616,859 of record NC_051139.1, read on the forward strand.
TGTAACTATTGGACTTGCATATCAGGTGAAAACGCAATATTGAACACAAATTTGAAAGCAGGGTAGTAAGTTGTTAGTTTTTCTAAATTAAATCAAAAATACATCTCGTCCATAGCGTCATAGTTCTTTGTAAACAATATCGCGTGGCCACGCTACATTCCCGGTTTGCCGTACACTACACTGCAGTGACTTCTGTATAATAGAGGTACTGAGGGACTAACCACATCGCGAACTTCGCTCTGTTCGAATTAATAGTTACGAAGATTCAAGTCGTCATTTGGATTGCAGGATATGTACATTCGTGATAGGATTGTGGAACAGCGAGATTGGTAGACTTAAGTCATTTTTAATGAAATATTTATGAAAATGTTATTCAGTCTTAACATGATTTGAAATTGTCTTTTGTGATACAAAAAGTATTGTAGAATAAGAGGAAATGTTCTAATCGATAAACTCCGTAGCAAAATATCAAGTCATGTAGGGCCGCCATTACTTGTGTTTTTTTTGGATTTGTACTACGAAAGGCGTCCAAGGACATTTCAAAACTTTTTTATAGAGCATAGGTACTAGGATCGTGGTGCCAAATAACGATGTGATCTTTAAAAACATGCTGTTGCTTTATAAATGAATAATATACTTACATGATTCATTGATTCGTAAAAATCACATTACATCAATGACAGAATATTGCATTACCTATATTATTATTAGGATTTGAAGATATTACTAGCCTTAATACATAGTACATACATACATATGTACATACCCACCTAGCAAGTACGTAATGTCGTTCCTGGGCTTATTTGCTTTGTAATATTAATAGTTATAACCTTTATAGTAATAATATTCTTTATTGAATTCACAATATACATGACATGGGTACGACAGATAGTAGTTAACTGCAGTGGTTAGTTAATCTAACTGTGTCGTAGTTAACAACGCCCACCTCCGGATAGGTTTAGGTATTCGTGTAGGTGTTGAATTAAAAGGTAATAAATAGTAATCTGTCTATCTAAACTAAGAGAAGAAATAATTACCGTAATATCCATGTTGTGACAATGTCCGTCGTAATCAGAAGCGATGGGCTCCCCTCCGGGTCACCATTATCCATCATTTCTCGCAAACATAGCTATATCGTCGATCACTCAATTTTTCATTACACAATTTTATTATCTTCTCACAAGGCAAAGATCACGTAATATTGTATACCATGTTTTAATCTATAAATTCATAATGAATTATCGAATATTTTTTTGCTTCATAAAACAAAAATATTGGAGGTTTTTCGTAACAAAAGGCAGAGGAAGCGTATAATTTGATTACTTTGCTTATACATCGATCATTAGAGCTCGTAGCTAGATGGAGAGGAATTCGGATAGAACTAGTTACATGTTTAGTGACTAATGCGTTTGTTTGTATATTGCTTTATACAAGATCACGATTGCACATAAACAGTGACATTACCTCTAAGAACTCCACTTCATAAAACATCACTGCACTCGCCCTCGCACATTAAATGGTAAGTGACTGCCCAAAAATTACTAATATTGGCTAAACGATTTTTAGATCGGAATAAAATACACGGTGTTGCTAGGCAGAAAAAGACATTACGGTTGCAGGTACTTAGACGGGACCTCTCGTACAAAAACCTGTTAGGTAAAATTAAGCATACACCACTGTGCACTTAAAGTGTTTCTCCAGACTAGTTCATCATAAATCCAGGACCAGGCTATCAAAAGGACTGCAGAAGTTTAGACTATTGTATCAAAGATATATCTTGAGTAATGTGAGGTATTTATTTATTAGGTTTTCCAGCAGACTTAATACTACGATTACAATAATTAAAATATTATAACTTATAGCTGTAATGTAATCCCAAGTTATCGCACCAAGGTAACGTAGACTAGTTACTCTAGACTAGCATATGAAGTATCGCGAATCACGCTCGGCATTCCATTGTGAGGTAGGAACTCTGTAGGTATTTATCAGGCATTAATTCACGACGAGTCGTCGGCAGCGCTTCTAAACTTTTTCAATAACAGTCCCTAGAGAACTTGAGGCCCGGGCACAACGGACCTCGGGATTTGTGCGGGGTCACACTGGTAGCGATTTGATTGGAGATTTTGTTTATAGTATTGGTAAACTGAGACTCAATTATGTCTCTCATATTCCTTTCCGCCAGAGCCGGGATTGCGTGCAGATCTGGAGGGATAGCTTGATATTAAGTGGTGTACTTGCTTACCTACCGCCTATTCCATATAGAAAACATCAAATATAATATTATTGTGAAGTGCTTCCAATTATGATCCTAGATCATATTTTGGGAACGGTTGGAACAGTGGAACATCCTCGGGCGACATTTTTCACTTACCAGGTAACTCCCTTGTTCCTTAGTCTACTATAAAAAAACGATGCCTCAAATCAGCGACTATGCCATTCCTTAAAGAAACGTTATGAAAATTTTCCGCTTTCACTAGCACTCCATCCACGCAAAGCCTAATAAATAGGGCTCGTTACGCCGCTCCCACCCAACCTACAAGGATGTAAAAACTTACTAATGCTCAGATTTTCTTTAACAATTGTATGATTTTCGAGTTTTTCGCCTTTCAATACGCGTTGGGTTATCGACGCTAAGTTAGTGAATGTGATTCAACTTAGAACATTTTAAATTGTTGTATGAATTTGTTTTTTAACGTACTTAAGATTATTTTTGTGAGGTAGAAGTGTAGGTTGTTGAGTTTATTTCCGTTTGTTGATGTTTACGGTTATCCAAAGAATCAAATGTGTACAGGGGGGACGGTTGGAGATATTTTGGGTGTGACATTTTATAATTTATTATTATTCAATAGTCTTTGAAGCCGAGCGATCGGAGACAACTCGAAATCAAAGGGCGCCAGTTTCGACCGCACTGAATAATTTGTTCGAACTATTTCAAACTTTTAGGCACAGCGTGGACGCTGTCAACTTTTTCACCTAGACACATGACACAAAAATACATCTGTGAGCTGATAATAATTAACATTTAAACATGTACTATAAAACGTAACAATTACTTCAATTAAATTAAATTTAATCAATCTAGTTTGAGCAATTATGAACCAATCAAATGTTAATCAGCAAATGTCATATTGAGTTGCATAAGTTCATATAGTATCTATGTGGCGCCTTATAGCTAAACTACGTATCAATGCATTTAAATATATAATATTCAGGCAAACGACCCAAAGATTAAATGCGCGATATAAAACCCGCCGACGCTAGGTGTCAAATAAGCCGAGGCATCCACGAAATGTTTGGTAAGCAGAAACAATATTAACCGGTGCCGAGGCCGGCTTAATTTCCATAAGAAAATAAAAATGGCCTCTATTTGTCTACGGGAGAAGAACGCGGCGATCCGGGAGGATCTTTGAGACGCGACTACTATTTGCTTAAGTGGCTAGTTTAAATACTCTTGTGTGGTGAGTTTGTTATGAATATATATATATATATATATATAAATGAATCCCTATTTCCCTTGGTCACGCTATCACGCGTGAACGGCTGCAACAATTTCACTATTTCTTTTTTGTTGTGGTTGTTATTGTCAGGAGAAGGTTCTTATGAAAGAAAAAAATCAAAAAATTGCGCAGAAAATTATAAAATTTAAGAAAACTTAACAAAATTTTAATTTTATATAACTGTCAATTGTTTGAAATAACTGTCAGCGATTGACAGAATCCGCACTGCAAATACATAGTTAAGACGGGACAACGTCTGTCGGGTGAGCTAGTATTATATACATACTACCTGTGCCCGCGGCTTTGCACGCGTGGAAGTCAGCGTGTCACAATTTTTTTCCCGCTTAAATCCCGACTTACGAGATTTTTATAACTACGCGACCTCCTCAACAGTAATCCTTATATTTCAGTCAATTTACATAAAACCGTTAATGTACTATTTACCTAAACATTCATCAAGAATTGTACTATCTTTACTAAAAACCGTACAAAATTCTGTTAGTAGATTTTGAGCAAATGGTTCACATACAGACAGATTTTGGGGACTTTGTTTTATAATATGATGTATATACTTACAAAAATTGTAAGCATTCATACTAAGGTGATAGCGGCTGGGTAGAGCGTTAGATGATGAGAATTATTAACTTGATCGACTCTCGCCTCTATTTATTTGGTCGGTGCAAAGTCTGTTTCTGTGGAGAAGCAGCAATATAAATGCTTTGCTGTGTTCCGACTTACGAAGGGACATTGAAACCACTATAATTACTGGGTATCATGACGCGTAGCAACACGATTAGCGTAGTGCCATTTACCACGCAGTGTTATGTAATGATAAATTCATCATTGTGTATTGTCATTGGCATTCATTAACATAAGGCAAGCAGTTTGCTCGTGACATAAAATTTTATAAAAGCAAAGCGAATTCGATGTCAATTCATAATACAAATGGTAGGGAAAGTAAAGTCCATAATCTCAAACTGAGTCAAACTTGTTATTTCTCATTTGCATTTGTCGGGAGCGTGATCTCAGCAAGATTTAGACGGGAGCGGTGTGACCTCTCTGAGACCGGTTTACTTATTATTTTTTTCGTGAAATTGTGTTAATAAGCAACTAATAAATTAAAAGCAGCAACATATTTGTATTTGTAGATTTATATGTAAATAATATACATTTTTAAATTCTGCCAATATAATTTTTTGATATTGCTCGCGGTTCCACTCGCATTGATTTATTCCGATTAAATGTTCTGCTGTGTACTTCCCGGGATAAAAAGTAGCCTAGATAACCCTCAACATGTCACCCTCATCTTGACATGGGGGCCAGATTTAATTCAAAGCTTATCAGCGTTTTCTGAGTTTAGCTCTAACAAATATCCAAACAACTTCCCAAATTCACATTTATAATATTAGTATGAAGTGAGATATATTAGTATTATTCTGATAAATTGTTATTATATTATGGACTAGCTTCCGCCCGCAGCTTCGCCCGCGTGGATTTCGGACTTCAAAAATTGAGGAGGTGCTCAATTTGTCGGGATGTTTTTTTAATTTATGGTGGTATGCAGGTGGTTCGATTGTCCGGTCAAGGTCTGATGATGGGATCCTGGTGAAATCGAAGGAACTTTTAACCATTAAGGTTGCACACGCGACGGAAGCTTAAAAATGGAGTAACTTCTCCTGTTTTCACAACATTTCCCTTCACTGCTCTGCTCCTATTAATTGTAGCGTGATGAAAAGTATACTATAACCAGTTCAGGAGTATGAAAAATATTTGTATCAAGTTTCGTTAAAATCCGTCGAGTAGTTTTTGTTTCTATAACGGTTATACAGACAGACAGACAGACAGACAGACAGACAAAAATTTTACTAATTGAATTTTTGCCATCAGTTTCGATCCCTAATCACCCCCTGAGAATTGACCTTTCTACAGATTTATTATAAGTATGGATAGATAGATATAGATTTTTAGAAGTTGGCAGTTGGCACATACCAAATCTTACCTACCTAGAAGCTTCTTATAATTCCTAGAAGTGGATACAGTAAGCAGTATTTTTTCCCCACAAAACTTCCAATGAACGCTATTTCTTTAAACAACAAAATTGTCCTCAAAATTCCACGATATTCAAATAAGTGGAATCATTTTAATCCCGCTTCCACGAAATCTAGCTCGTCAGCACTAAAATTTGTTTAGGTCTCTAACAGAGCTTTAATGCCTAGATCACGGGCCGCCTGGGGCCAGCTGTTATTGATTTTTCCTCCACCGTTAAGTAATATTGCACTGTGGTCTCTCTTATAGTGTTAGTCCAATTGAAAACTCAATTTTGTGTAATAATAAACTATCAACCCTTTATTATATACTGTCCTATTGCTAGGCTCGGGCCTCCTCTAGTACCGAAAGGCATTAGGCATTAGTCCACCGCTGGCCTAGTGCGGATTGGCAGACTTTATATACTCTCAAAATTTCCATAGAAAATTTATCTGGTATGCATGTTTCTTCACAATGTTTTCCTTCGCCGTTAAAGCAGATTTTTTTAATTCTTTGTTAAATAAGAGGGTTTTATCACGAAGTGATTGTCACCCTCATTGTTTATATAAAATTTACTTACATTCTATTAATAATAGCAGCAATAGCTATATCGTACAGGACACTCGCCTCTTTCGGATAAGGTAAAGCAAGCGTACTGTTACATATATATAATCTAACTTACTACAATATTATAATCTAACTTAAGAAATAATATATTTCTTTGGTCCTTGTTTCGGGCAAACTCGATTAGAAAGAGTACATGTTCCATTATATAAAACAAGTGTTAATTCACAAGGAATACACATTACACACGTTTCTTTACAAACTCTGTGTACCATTATTTTTTTTATCATTATATATATCAACACGCAGATGTTGACAATGATCTCCATTGATCAGTATTCAGCTAAACGGCCGCAAATAATTTTAGTAACAAGAATGAACGTAAAAACCTTTTCTCTGGACTAATAACATTTTAATAAGTGCCAAAAACAATTACACAAATTAAATTCGTAGTATCCCGGGGCACGGGTGTTTGACCCAATTAACCAGTTGAATGTTTAGAGTGTATTCTGTTAGGATGAGGATATCATTGTGTTAGAGTTGATAGGCCTTTCTACAGCATTGCTAGAAAGACTGAGATGGTTTCATATTGTAGTTTTATAGATTTTAGGCGTTTTGGATATATGTATTTTGTAAATATAGAATTATCACGGGCGAAATTCTTCCTTAACGAGGCTTGCTATCTGTAAATATAATAGCTGGCACAGATTGCTTGGTCTCGAAATTTTTTATTCGGCCTTAGTCGACCACGCTGACCTTCTGCGGATGGGTAGACTTCACACAACCTCAAATTCCTATAGAGAAATTCTCAGGTTGCAGATTTTCCCACGATGTTTTCCTTCTAATTCTAATAGATTTAGAATAGTCAGACGTGTGTACCCTTGGGTTTTGAAACTGCGGATATTCGTTTCGACAGTCCGTTCCACTACCAAGAAGGCTATCGCTGCTTTAAAATCATGTAATATATATGAATTATGCCCAATGCGTAAGGCAGGGGTGCATATACTGCAGCGTAAGGCGTTGTATCACGTTGATGTATGCAACAGACTTGGGTTATAAATTCTATGAACATTATGATTTTATATGGATTTAACAAAATATATATTGTCATTATATTGTATAATAAATTATATTTGAATATAAGATGTAATTAAGGGCCGATTTAAATAAACGATCCTAACAACTAACTTTCAATATCGAAGGGGTAGGCAGAGGCGCAACTAATGCACCCACATTTGTCAGGTGTATCTTCGTCCCATAATGTGATATAGGGCATAGATTTCAGATTCTAGCCTTATATTGAGAAGAAAAACCCAATACTATACAATACTATTTTGCCCGATACTGGATTCGTACCCAAGAGCTCACAGCGGAAGTCGTAGCGCGCGCAATACTACTACGCCACTGTGGTACGTACCTACTTATTATGACTTATTTTGATTTATAATATGTTTTATGGATCAATCTGAAGATAGTGATTGGAGTCGTTTATCGGTTTCGGCTCAAATTTCAAAATCATTTTTTATAATAATATCCGGCCCAATAGTCATCGTTTTTCGAAGTGTTGGGTTCCTCTTTGTGGACATCACTGTGGCAATGCGGATCTGCCCATTTGGTGAGGTCTATGCCCGGGATTGCCTCGCATGGGGTCAACTCGTTCCTGGAACATAATACAATTTATAATTCTGTTTTTAGTACTTAAGATGTTGAAGGTCACATTGCTTATCTTCATCAGAGAATCGTTGTTACATAATTTATTTACAATAAAAGAAAAGAAATATTACGACGAACTGAGAACACCTTTGCTCTTTTAATAATTCGAAAAACTTTAGCTTATAGATTCAGAGTATACTTTCTGCTTGTTGCTAGATTGCTTTATCATGAAGATCTATCTCCGATCCAAACTTTTCAACAATCTAATCGTACTTATTCTTCTTTTAACCTCTGAACAAATTTGGATTAGGCACATGGGTAGACCATGGTGTCATATAGACTCCATGTTTTTATCGGTAGATGACATTTAAATTGTATATACGGTGGTATAGGTCGCTAGAGTTATATAAAGATTATGTAGCGGGAAAGGCTTTTCAAGAGCATCTACGAGATGATCCCGCCCTCCAGTAGCGGGGGTCCATATAAATTCCTGCGGGATTCTTTCGTTATATGTAAAATCAAATTAATATTAGAACGATTTTCAGACTACATTCATGCCTATTATTATTATGGTATATGTTGCGTCGGGTTCCCTTTTGGAAAAATTTACTCTTCGCCACTGCTGGCCTCACCGTAACCCACCACTGCAGTTCCTCTAACCCAGGATCGGTAGTGTCACGTATTGTATGACACCGAAAGCCGAAGCTCGGCGCCTCTCGGGGAGCACTAATTAGTCTTAACCCACAACGAGACTAATTAAAGGATAAGGAGGCGCTGGATGGAATTGTTCGAGCAACACCTAGTCAGAAATAACAAATAACAGTAGTAAGTTCTCACCCTTTTCCTATATTGTAGAGCGCGTGCGGCTGAATCTTGTCCACACTGTCACCGTTGTTGCAGATGAGTTTTGCGGTACTTGTCACTCTTATTTCATTAAGCTGAGCTGTGGATGAAAAATAATTAAACCTTCGTCTTCGCGGGCTCTGTAGACCGTAATCCTCTATTTTTAGAAGTTGTTTTGAGATGAAATGCACCGCGGGGTCCGGGGACCCATGTTACATGTAGTATTTTGATATTAAAAGCTTAGCTTAAAATAAGGCTTTATACTCACGAATTGTGAACGCAGTGGGTGAATCTCCTTGCTCAAAAAAGAATCTGTCCGATTTTCTCCATTCCACTAGGTTCCTTGCCATGATGCAGAACAGCGTGGGTCCTACCCAGCCGCCTTTGATGAGCCTCTCGCTGTATAAGGCCACCATCAGCTCCACATCATCTATTTCACCATCGTATATTCGGCGCAATTGCTCTAATTTCTGGAATATCAGATTTCGGACTTCGTGTAGAATATCAAGCTAATTAACCAACATATTTTTTCCTGTTTTTTTATTAAATCCTACATCATTGAAACAGTCAAGTACGTGAAGTCCATCAAATTTGTCAAAGCACTTACGTCAGGGTATATGGTGTCCTCTAGGTCGGAGAACTTGTGCGCGTGCGGCAGACCGCAGAGTTTGCGGTACTCGTTGTACGGCGCCAGGCCCTCGTCGCGGCCCCTCATCATGTCGATAGCCAGCAGGTCCGAAGCCGTCTGCAACTCGCCTAAGACACGCTCTGCCAACTAAAAGATATTTTAAGAAGAGATTTTCGTAATTTTTTATAGGTTATAAATATGTCTACACAGTTTCATTCGTACGGTACCAAAAAATATTAACCAAACTTTCTCTCGTCACTTTTCAAATTAAAAAAAACAATTCTAAGTTTCTTTTACGCGTACCATCAAGTGTTCCGTTAGCTCGACTTTACTAAACCTAGGGCCTGAGGGGCCTTTGAAGGTGGCCTGACTTAAAAAAATCTATTTAAAATAAAAAACGCTTCCCTAAATAATACAATTATTAAATTGAATGTGAATATAATGTGAACTTATTAAAATAAATAAAACGTAAAATTTTAATTAATATGTTTTAAGACACTAAAGTTGGTAATTGTGGCCCGAACAAAAAAGTTTGAGTACGACTGCGTTAGCTTGTCTGCTTGGAAAGCAACAAACAAAAGAAAACACGAGAAAAGTGAGACAATATTTTTTTAAATCCTACCTATTTTAAAAATGCGCAATCATAAAAACTTCCTTCTTATAATATTAGTGCAATTCATACCTCCGAATAATAACTAAAGCTATTTAAATAAGCGTTATCAGGATGCACGTCCGGTAGAATCTTAGGGTTTATCGCTACGTAGTGTTCAGAGAAAAGACTCACATCTGGGTCCATATTGTAGTCTATTTTAGCGGCTCGTTGTCGGAACGCACCCTGTGTAAGATCTGCCTCAGTGTTATTCACTTCTAGGATACCGCTTCTAAATTCATCATCTACACCCGTCCGAGAGCCTAGGTATTTTCCGTCCCTACTGTACAAGCTGAAAACATAATACGAGTAGTTAAGAATAGTTTCTTAATTCTATACGTACCCCAAGCGTCTGCGGCTGTCCATTAATGGTAGCAACATTTCTCTAAAACGTGAATCGTAAATTTTGTTTTGTGTTATTGTTTGTTATTGTTTCACGGTATTTGGGTGCGCCAGTTGCGCTTCTACCTACCCTGTCAGGGATTAAAGGTGTGAGTGTTGATGTGTGTGAATTATACATTTTTTAGGCACTGGCAAATTAAAGAGGAACAGCTTCCCTTATACCCAATAATTATCGTGAGAAAATTGTATGTAACTGTGTCCTTATATTACGCTAGGCGTATCGCACAAATCGTCGCTCCGCCCCAATTACCATTCCATTCCAGATGTATTTTAGAAAGTATCCTTCGAGAAATTTAAAAATACAAACAACTTACTCAGACCGCTCGTCCTGCAGGTTATGGAACCATCTCAGTCCCACTATAAACTCGTGGTATGTGCCCGGTTTGTACCGCGGATCAAAGTCGTTCACGTATCCATCCGTGTCGTATACAATACCGGCTTCTAAAGCATTTTCTTTGCCTGAAGTGGAATATTTTGTGTCAATTATATCACCACGACCTTTTTAATGATATTATTTTTGATTATTATTCAATACAATAATAATAATAATAATATCAGCCCTGTATTATATACTTGCCCACTGCTGAGCACGGGCCTCCTCTACTACTGAGAGGGATTAGGCCTTAGTCCACCACGCTGGCCTAGTGCGGATTGGTAGACTTCACACACCTTCGAATTTCCTACAGAGAACTTCTCAGATGTGCAGGTTTCCTCACGATGTTTTCCTTCACCGTTAAAGCGAACGATAAATTCACAAAGAATACACACATGATTTTAGAAAAGTCAGAGGTGTGTGCCCTTGGGATTTGAACCTGCGGACATTCGTCTCGGCAGTCCGTTCCACACCCAACTAGGCTATCGTCGCTTACAATACAATAATTACTTATATTATTTCCTTCAATTACTGCGAAAATTATATGTCAAAATGCTGTGGTCAATGATGATGATAACTTAGTCGCACGATACATGATTAAAAGAGAAGAGTCTCTGTAAGTATAGAGACACGTACGATATTATAATTGTGATACCGATATCAATTTCCATAGTCACGAGGGCATCATGTTTGAAAAACGTGAGACACAACATAATAGGTTTGGAGAATTCTTCAAAAACATACCTAATATAGCAATCATAGTTTCGTAGTATAGTATGTTCTGCCACTGCGCTATGTTGATCTGCCGCGCTGTCTCGAACAGCTTCTCGTCGTCCCAGCACGGGTTGATCTCAGCCAGTCTGCGCGCCAGGCGGTTGTGCTCTCGGAAGAACCACATTGCAGTCATGTATATACCAGAAACTATGTTACCACCATAAGTATCACCTGCGGGATAGAGAGTGATGGGTGTTAACATCGCGATGGCGTAGTGGTAATGCGTACGCGGTATAGGTCCCACTACCGTGCAAAGGTCCTAGATTGGAAGCCCGGGTCGTGACAAAAATAATTGTGACTGGGTTTTTCTATCTTTAATATTACAGAGTTGCAGCTCGGAGTCAGGAAGTTGGAGGTGTGATACCCCCTTGCCTCGAAAAGCTCGCAAAGCCGCTGCATTGGTGCGGTCATGTCAGATTGCCGTCTCATCGGACTATGAACATGAACGGCTAGGAAGTGCACTATAATATCCTGCGTACCTAACTGAATTCCGTTGAGATTGTTCGTCGTGGCCGAAATTCAGCTAGGAGGGGTTGAATGGTGTAACATTGTGGTATTATCGTTAATTATTATAATTTAATGTCCACTTTTGACAGATATGTTTCAGCCTCCGGTTTATGGTATGTATACCATAAACCGGAGTTGCTAATTCTGTGTACAGAATTACCAACTCCAAAACAAATTATATAATTATTTGCCAGATTACATCTAACACTTACCAAACTCATAGCAAATATTTTCCAGAGGCCGTTGGTTTTTAATACAGGTGAGCGCCGCACCAGGCGGATATTCTAATCCGTTTCTCATTTCAGACTTTAGAAGTCCACCTTGATATGCTCTTATTTGACGCACCCTATCGTTCCTGGAGCTATATACTGTAGACATGTCTAATATCGGAGTACTGATAACGTCAATCTGAAAATAGTTGAGTTACGATTCTTTACCAAATTATATGTACATACTAATATCTATACAAAAGTTGAAAACTGTTTTTTTTTTCTTTAATCGTTGTTTGAACGCGCTGATAAGTGGAGTTGTATTGCTTAAAATTTTATTGGATTGCGAACATTGAAAAACTGGGGTTAACCGGTGTAGATACCAACATGTCTAGTTAGTTGACGTTATTTCAATTATTCAGTTCTTTTCATCAGGTAAATGTTAATTTTGATGCCATATTTACCCGCTCTGCAGGCAATGTGTTTGGTGCACATTGCAGTTCCTGGAATGTTGGAAACCTGGTGAGGTTCATACAGCGAATGCCGGTGCGGCGCAGGTACGGGTCGTCCTGCGGTACTGGGATGGAGATGCAATTCGGGTTCACGCGATTAGGTGTGTTTCCGAGGCAGCAGTCACTGACTAATGCGTATGTCACTGAAAGTAGATACCGTTGTGACATAGTTTAAGCATCTTTATATGGGATGCCCCCATACCTTCCGCTTTCTATTTGCCGTTAAGCCGGCTTAATTGTAATTGCAAATGCTGTGTAATTACAGGATTAAATTATGAGGGGCGCAGTTCTATGCCACGAACAGTTTTATCATGCAAACTTCCGATCGGGGGCTGCAGTGTAGGGCAGGCTAACCACCAAGCCCCCCAAGTAATTTATTGATTAGCCGAACTTGGAAGAGGAGAAATAGGGATTCAGAAGGGAACGAGGATCCTTGGATCTGAATGTACATCGATGTATATTAAAAGGGTTACTTACACAACACCAGCAAATCAGCAATGTCAGCAACAAGAAATAGTAGAATGGTTGGTGCTAAGAAGGAAAAGTTGTGGTCTTCCTGATAACCATCGGTCAGGATTTTAGTGCGAAGCAGACGAGTTGATGGCAGCATTGAACCATTTGTGGCGGACCGTATTGAATTGCCTAGAAATATTAATGGATAACATAGTCTTCTATCAAATCTCATTCCACTTTAATACGAAGTTTGCGTGATGGATTTTTTCAAGCATATCGCAGAAATGATTTGACTTATTTTTTATAGCCTTCCGCAGCTTGACTGATGAAATCGCACTCAAAGGTTCGCGTTTAAAGTAAATTTTATGTAATTTACTTATAGTGATGCATACAATAATATTGAAAAAGCGATGTATAACATTTTAATTAAAATCAATGTTAGGTAAATCCACATAAAATATTGCCTTGAATTGTCAGTCTTTGAATTTGATGTGGGTATTCGCGAGCATATAGTAGTAATTAATAAATCGTGTTTTTCTATAACTCCATTGATACGAAATATTTTCTAAATATACCATACCTACTCCAAACCTAGCGGGTCGCATCCTCATGTACCGTGCCGGTACCGCTCCCAGCGATGGGTACTTGGGGTTGGTGCATGTTCCATCCACTCGCCGCCCTTCGTGATGTCTGCATGGTGCTACGTTGATAGTGCACGGGCTAGGATAGTGGAATAGGTATGTTATTAGGAATGACTTTCAAAAGCAATATATATTAATAAATATATAATAATATCAATATTGACCCACTGCTGGGCGCGGGCCTTCTTTACTACTGAGGGATTAAGCTTTAGTCTACCACGCCAGCCTAGTGCGGATTGGCAGACTTCATATACCCTCAAAATTCCTATAGAGAATTTCTCAGGTATGCAGGTTTCCTAGCGATGTTTTTGGTCGCTTTAGAAAAGTCAGAGGTGCGTCCCCTTGGCTTTTGAACCTTTGGACGTTCGTCTTGGTAGTCGATTCTGCTTCCAACTAGGCTATCGCATATTTTTGAAAAGCAATAGTATGGAAGCATTGTGGTTTTCTGATTTCAAAGCGATGTAACTGGAGAGCTGTCTGGTATAATTGCGTACTTTGAAGGACACAATTATACGTCTGTTCGATATTACAATTTGGTATATTTCTGTACTTTCTTTTATTAGCATAAAAAAAAAAACAAAATAGCCAATTAGAAATCGTATATGCACACACATAAAATGAAATTTTGAAAAGTAAGTCAAACATACGTCATTTTTACTACCTCCCCCAATGCGTTGTAAAATTTATCTAGGAGTATTGTTTGGGTCAAAATAGCCTATTAATTTAATTAATTTATGCCTTGAAATGAAATGAAATGATTTATTTGAATCTGTAAAATGTTATACATTATTTAGACTCCGTCAATATTAACTCTAACACCAGTTCGGAAAGCAGTTTTCACCAGAGAAGAACGGGCAAGAAACTCTGGTGTTGCTCTTTTCAATCAGTTTAAGGTAAAGACTACAGTACATGATAAAGTGAGAAGAGAAAAAAAAAAGTTTAGAGCAGTTCATTTATAGCCTCGTGAAATAAAGAATAAGTTAATTAAATTTTTATATGACTGCACAACCCTCTCAGGAATCATGAAATTTCTCTATTATCCTTATAATTATTTCCTCCCAGCACCTCTAGCAATTAGAAATTAGAAATGTAAGCGAAATGGGCAGAACAGTCCACACAAGCAGCACCCGTTCACGAGTATGACGCATGCACCAGCCATCGGCCTCCTCAACCATATTGTAGGGAAGTGGCCGACCCGTCACACGACGCCGCCGCAGGTACAGACAGTGAGAGAGTATTTCATACCCAAGTCGCTTACAGTTATATTACAAATAAAGAGAAAGAAATAAAAATATATATATCTCGATCAAGTGACATGATTCCAAAGACAATCACACAAAATTTCCTAGTCCCAGGCATTTATATCCTCTAGGTATTCTGAGATCTTGTAATATGCTTTATTACACATCTTGCGCTTAATAGAGGCTTCGAATTTCGCAATATTTAAGGATTTGATCTCTGTGGGAACTTTGTTATAAATGTATACAGTAACCATTAAAAGACACCTTGACACCCTACTACCAGCTCGCTTGTAGTATTCATCTTACGTAGTTAAGTTGAGAGCGGCGAGCTCATTCCTTCGGTCTTCAGTGATGGGTTTCCCGGAGAACGCGTCGTACAGCTGCTGGCCGGAGACCAGGGGCAACAGCACCAGGAGACGCCACATCGCGCAGCCGTCCTCGCGTGACTTACCCCGCAGGTCGTTTTACCGTTTATATGCTCTGTACATTGTTAGGTAATTATGTGTGTTTATGTTTGTAACTGACGCATCCGCACGTTTGATTGATTGAAAATTAAAATAATTATCATCATAATTATAATGTTTATGGTTATAGATCTAGAGTTAATCTGCGAGACATTATACTAAGTTTTCCTGGCAATCGTCTATAAACTGCATGAATTGAGTTGAGCAGTAATATTGGTTTCTTTTGCTTAGTATTAGCCCGGGGTCTGGAATTTGCGACCGATATAGCGGTCGCCCTCTATAGCGTCATGGGACGAAATATACACTGCTTAGAAACATTACTTGTGCTTCTGCCTTTTGAAAATAACAAGCGTGGTTTGGCGAGTTTCTGTACGTTTTTCGCGATAGCAGCTACTGCAGACTGTTAAATCAATAAAGTTTAATAGTCGACAAAGAAATAAAATATTTTTTACTACACAGGTATTACAAAGGAGATATTTTTTCTAGCTCTTGATAAAATAACCGTTAATACATTTTACATCCCCCCGTGATCATGACGGCTGCAAAGTCTTCTAAACGTCAGAAGAAAATTATAATATAAAAAACCGCGATAAAAATATTTTTTTTAATATCTCACCTTCGCTTTTAAACAAAAGAAATTATTACTGATAGGTTAGTGTAGTTATTGAGTGTATGTGTTAATGTAACATGCGTCGAAAAAATTGTTTTAACGCAGTTTAATTGGGTTTAATAAGCACATAATTATTAATTAGTGGATACATAAAACACAAGTAATTGCTGAATAGCAAGTCATTTAATGCATGAATTTGTAAACGGTCTCATCCTGCATGCGTAACATGCACGTTAAATTATTCCTTTTATAGGTTATTATTGTAACCCACTCTTTGAGAGCGCGATGGACTAAGGTTCATGTTCTCAGTATAAGAGTTGCATACATATTAATGAGTCGGTACTTTCCGATTTATAAAACTAAATATACTATGTGTATATTTAGGTTCACGAATCGGAAGGTAGCGCATTCAAATCACGTCAGGATGACTAGTTTATTTTCTGCTGTGTAATAAATAAAATGCTAGCACGAATTGATACATTTATTGAGCAATTAATCAATTAAGCGGTTTGCGACCGATTGCCACTACTCGTCTTACACATTTATACTATATTTTTTAAATATATTTTGTAGTGAATTTATTTTGAATGTGAATATCCTCCACTCCATCAATTAAATGGGTTGGTACTTTACTGAAAAAAATTCACATTGTTTTCCTAAACGCCAAAATAAAGAGTTTAAAAATATATTTTATAGTAAATACATTTGCTTTACGATTTAAAAATTATCATGTCAATTGTGTCCTTGGTCTAGTGGCAGCATATAAGTGGAATATCCATATGTATGAAAATATAACAATAAAAAAGAGAAACAATAATTCAAACGAAATTCATAGAGACCGGAGCGGATGTTTGACCCAGTTGAACTCGTTAAATGCTTCGAGAACTTCCCGTTTGCGAGAATAATTTACTACATTGATGCTGTTTTTAACATTTGTAAACAAGAAGACATACAAAAGTTTTAGTCAGTTTATAGGATTAAACTAGTAGTACTGTTGTTTGATTTCATTAGGAATACCCTGGGGCCTTATACTCTATGACAGTGTAAACTCGTATACGTTATTTTCGTAAAATTTGCGTGTGGTGTTCTGTATACCAATTTCAATTGTCTTAAACGTGACGCGGCGCGTTACGTGCTTGTTACGCACTGTCACAATAACGTGTAGCATAGAAAATATGTAAGTATATCGCAGGATACACAGGATACCAAATAGTTTCAATAGGTGCGATATTGGTGGAGTTTGGACCACTGCTACACTACAATAAAGAATTCAGTCGTAAAACTTATAAATAAAATCCGAAAACTAGATTTATTGCGATCAAAAAATAAATCTGGCGTCTGTTTTGCGAAAGGGGTGTAAGCTGGGTGGTTTATAAGGCTGTGTAGGGACAAGTGACTATCGCGAACATTGTAATAACCACCCAAATGGCTTGTTTAAAAGACTCATTTTTATTTATTATCCTCACGTGGTCGACTTATTTGCATTGCTCATCACATTGAACAGTGTACTAATCACCAGGTGAAATCTTTTCGTCACAGGATTTAAATAAATCATTATTATACGAATACTTATGCACTCAACCATTAAACCATGATACAGGATATCCTTGTTCAGTGTTCTTTGCATAAACAAATATGGAATCCATATTTACTGCTTCATTACAAGAATTTTAAACGTACATGTGGTATATCTATTAAGATATATTTTGTAAAATTACAAAATTTTTACTTGGACATTTTGTTCAATGAAGAGTTCTTGATTGTATAATAGATGTCTAGGTATCATCACTATAAGAAAGTTGTTGCATAATTAAAAAAATAGTCATTAATATTTATATGATTTTAATTTTATTTATATAAGAAAGATGGTCGATTTTTAGACAAATGAAATAATTGTGTTTAATAAAATAATCTATGGATTTTTAGGGATGTCTTGCGATGTGATTTTGAATATTTCAGCTTGTTTCCCATAATCAATAAGTATTCCTGAAGTATCATTTCTTATAGTAATATTTTGCCCAATAGTCATCGTCTTTGAAAGTGTTGGGTTCCTCTTTGTGGGCATCGCCGTGGCAATGCGGATCTGCCCATTTCATGAGGTCGATGCCCGGGATTGTCTCGCATGGGGCCAGTTCGTTCCTGGAATTAAATTTAAATAGTCATATCATTTTTTTAACTTACATATTAACCATCAAGTGTTGCGGTATTTATCGCCAGGCTAGAGATTAGATCGTCATGTCGTTAAGTTGTAACTCTTATATTATTTCTAATTTTATAATAATAGAATTTTAGTTTGTGGATTTAATTCAATTCGAACTTTATACGATTATTAGGTCATAAGGTCTATAGGTCTGTTTGTAAACCATGCTGTTGTATTTGGTGACCAAAACCAAATACATTATTTAAAAACGATAATTGAAATGATAACTTTAATTTGGATTTTTTGCAAAAAAAAATTCCTTTTTATTCTAGACGTTTTAAAGACTGCAGCCTTTATGGTTACGGAGCGGCCGAAAAATGAAGGCTACAAAGCCTTCGAAACGTCGGGAGAAAAAATTAAATAAATTTATTGCCGATAGATTCGAATAATACTTTTAGCTCGATGTGAAACATTCGTCTAAACATTAAAAAATATTCAGTAAGTCCTCACCCCTTGCCTATATTGTACATCGCGTGCGGCTGTATCATGTGCACTCTGTCTCCATTGTCGCAGATGATTCTTGCCGTACTCGTCGACCTCACTTCACGTAGCTGAGCTGGGAAGGTAATACAACAATGTAACCTTTTTTTTTTTTTGTTTCGCGGAGAAAGTCCCTTATTACTACCGCCCAGCCTACGTGGGGGGCGACTGAGCGGTTATGCTGGGGTAACCGTGCCTTACGGCCCGACGTTGAGCCGCCCGGATTTGATGACGACCTTCGGGCGACCACCGGGCCGAGTCCCTAACCCTATATACAACTTAAACCTATGCACGGCCTACCAGCTAAAACTCCGCGGTGGCCCTCTTCGGCGCATTAGGGACGGCTGCGGGCTTCCTCTGACGTTAAAGTGTCTAGTCTGCGACCGCAGCCACCCCTGCGCGGTGCCGCCTTGCGGCCCGTCTCCTATGGGGGGGGCTCAGAAGCCCCCGCGCACCGAAGGACGCCCTCGGCGTCTACGGCAGCGTGAGGCCAACTACACTGCCGTCCAACTCGGGGTTAACCGACAAATGTGCAAAGATGCACAGAAATGCACTAGGGCGGACAGCCCCCTGCTGCCCGCCGACGACCCCCTTCGTGGCCCCTATTAGTCGCCTCTTACGACAGGCAGGGGATACCGTGGTGGAATTTTCCAAACGCCCCCATTCCACAGGGCGGACAACAATGTAACCTGCTCTCAACTATCACCATATGTCAAACAATTTCCAACGCTCATAAGTACCTTCGATTCAAATAGATACTTAAGGCGATACCTCAAGGTCCATTTTCATACATTTTGTTTCACCTTTAATCTGGGTAACTAAACAAGTATTGGCAAGTAAAGAATTTAAATTCACGTCTAGTTAGTGATTAGTTCTCGCAGTTGAAGAAAAACGTAAAAATAATTAATAATCATGGATATTTCTGCCTTTAAAATTTCGTCATATTAAATTTTAACGGCAGAAATATCCATGATTATTAATTATTTTTACGTTTTTCTTTCAACTGCGAGAACTAATCACTAATTAGACGTGAATTTAAATTCTTTACTTGCCAATACTTGTTTAGTTACCCAGATTAAAGGTCAAACAAAATGTATGAAAATGGACCTTGAGGTATTGCCTTAAAGGCAAGGATTACAAAGGGCTGCTGGTTTAGTTTTCCATAAATGGTAACAAATGGAAAGCAGAATGGTACCAAACCTTGAAAATCATTCTTTGTACTTACGAAGTGTTAACGCGGCAGGTATATCTCCATGTTCAAAAAAGAATCTGTCAGACTTCCTCCATTCTATCATATTCCTGGCCATGATGCAGAACAGCGTGGGTCCCACCCAGCCACCTTTAATAAGCCTCTCGCTATAAATTGCCACCATCAGCTCCACGTCGTCAATTTCTCCGTCGTATATTCGGCGCATTTGTTCTAGTTTCTGAAATGTCAGATTATGGAATTTGGGAATACCTAACCACACCTCAGTGATGATTAGGAAGATTAATTATGATTCGGCTGCACTAACTATGCGAATGAAAGTATCTGAGGAGTTTAAAAACGGTCTAATTTTCTGCTTGCTCCTTCATTTCTTTATTTATCGACAGGTCTACGACTTTTTGAAATTGTAATGTTCAAGGGCCTTGGTGATCACTTTTAAGTGTCACAGGCTTATGCAGTGGTCTTCTGGATAAAAGCTTTAAGCATTTCTAAAAACTATGTGCGAGTTCTGAGCTGCTTACGTCAGGGTATATGGTGTCCTCTAGGTCGGAGAACTTGTGTGCGTGGGGCAGACCGCACAGCTTGCGGTACTCGTGGTACGGCGCCAGGCCTTCGTCGCGTCCCCTCATCATGTCGATTGCCGGTAGATCTCCAGCGTTCTGCAGCTCGCCGAACAAACGCTCAGCCAACTAACGCACAAAAAGGGAAACTATCAGAGAGATTTATGGTTATTTTTATATTACATTTGATGGCGAGTGTAGTGTGTATTTTACATGTAATTTTGTGTAACAAGAGATGTTGCAGTTTATGATTGTTCCAGCAATATGCTTTATTGAATGTATGCCTTCCGACATTGACCGCTCCAGACCGAATGCGAAGCAGACTATCCTTTTTAGAAAATTTATTACATGGTAAACTTTTCACTGCATGTTTAGTACAGTCTACGCGTGAGTTCCAAGGAATCTGACGAGAAGAAGGAATGTTGACGTAATGAATCAATGTTGTGATTTTGTTGCTATTACGATAGTTGAGGAGTTTTTAAGTTGAGGCAGCAAAAGTGCAACATACATTTTGTATCCTATAAAGTGCGGACTTTAATGTTTTTTTTTTTTTTAAGGACTTTTGTGGTGTATCCACGTCAAAGGTCATTTAAGCTATTTAAAAAATAAGTGACGAAGTCAGACTGCGACTTTGCAATTTGATCAAAATTCGGAGGTGCACAATTCAAAAGTAAAACATCATCGACAACTAGTGTGCTTTAGCGGTAATGCCAACACTCGTATGGGAGTGTGCGGTTTGTGCGCTTATAAGTACATTAGCTCTCGTCTCAAAGCTTTCTGTTTGACTCTTGAGAATATGGTAAACATATTACATCAGGGTCCATATTGTAGTCCACTTTAGCAGCTCGTTGTCGGAACGTTCCTTGGGTAAGGTCTGCCTCGGTGTTATTCACTTCCAGGATCCCGCTCCTGAATGCATCATCCACGCCCGTTCGCGTGCCCAGATATCTCCCGTCTCTGCTGTATAGGCTAAAATGGAATAATAAACAATTAAATTCTGTGTTTTACTTGCGATGTTACATAAGGTAAGGAGTTCTCGTACTTTACATTATCACATGTAATAGTAAAAACATAGTAGTTTGTGTGAACTCACACGAGTGCAGCCATTTACTTTCGTTAAACTTTAAGGCATCACGTAGACGCTGTACGCTACTTGCCGAAAATAGTGTTTCTTGAAAACTCTTATGAAACTGACAGTTACTACAGCAGCATCGGCGATTGTCAGTTTCATAGTTATCTAGAGTTGTTTCTTGTCGGCAAAGATACTAGCACCTGCGCGGTGACTAAGCAAATTAGTGAAAAGAGCAGTAACTCACTCATTCCGTTCATCCTGCAGAGTGTGGAACCATCGTATCCCAACGATATATTCGTGGTAAGTACCCGGTTTGTACCGCGGGTCGAAGTCATTCACATACTCATCCGTGTCGTATATTATACCGGCTTCTAAAGCATTTTCTCGACCTAACACATGATATAAGGCATTAGATGTATTGCTTCTATAAGTTAGATTGTGCAAGAAAGTAATTATAAGACAGACAAGGATAACAAGAAAGTTTTTAGGGTAGTTGATTCTGTCTATACATACAAATAAAATATCCAGTGGCAACATCAAGTGGATTATGAGCACCACAATAGAAACGATCCGCGGGTAACGTAATCCCCTGATAGTCACTTTCATTCTTAGTTGATGACCGGTGGGCCACAAAATAAGATTTTTTTAAAGTAGTCTATAGCACGATTTTCATTATGGTTATGGTGGTTCTTTTCCAGTCAGATAAAAATGTATCCAATATTTACCAGCAATTAACTAGAATAAAGCGGGGTCCGTCACAATTTGAACAAGCGATTACTAAAATAGCACTGTAAACTAACCTAACACCGCAGCGGTAGCTTCATAGTACAGAATATATTGCCACTGCGCGATGTTGATCTGCCGCGCGGTCTCGAACAGCTTCTGGTCGCCCCAACACGGGTTGATCTCAGCCAGTCTTCTCGCTAGACGGTTGTGTTCTCGGTAAAACCACATTGCAGTCAGGTAGGTACCAGAAACTAAGTTACCACCATAAGAATCACCTGGAAATTTAAAGTTCGTATGATTTTTCGGTGATAGCGTAATTGGGTATGGGATAGACTACCGAGACGAATGTTCGCAAGTTTTAAATCCAAGATCACGCATCTCTGATTTTTCTGAAGTTATCTGTGTATTTTTGGCGAATTTATAATAATATATAATTAATATATTACACATTAATGAGAGACCATAGCGGCAGTAAGGGTAACTGTTGTCCAATCCGTGAAATCTCACCAAATTCATAGCAACTATTTTCTATGGGTCGTCTGTTGTTGATACAGATAGCTGCCGTGCCAGGAGGATATTCCAGTCCATTTCTCATCTCGGATTTCAGAAGTCCTCCCTCGTAGGCCCTAATTTGCCGCTCCCTCTCACTTGTTGAACCATAAACTGTAGACAAGTCTATTAATGGAGTGCTGAGGATGACATACTGTGAAAGAAATAATATTGGTACGTTTATGATGTGAATTTTAACGAGTTTATACGAAAAATTTTATATACGATGAAGACGTGATTAATTAATCTTCTATTACGAATTCACCTTTAAACATTTATTACATTAAGAGATGATTTAGACATTGTTTATATTTACCAGCTGAAGGTGGTCTAACATTAGTTAGACCACCTTCAGCTTGTGTTAAGGTTAGACATTAGTCTAACCTTAATATTTTGCTTTTGGTGAAGGTAGTACTAGTAGGTAACCTATGGTTTCGTTGTTTAATTTGAGCTAGTAATTATAAAAAAGCCCGATTTCATCTGCGAACCCAAGACCACGATAGTCATTATGTACGCCTGTTTCGAAAATACACCAAAACAATTACGCCTCCGAGGCACTCAGTCTGATCAATTTGTTCGATTCTATTCTAGATTTTTTTAACAATACCCGTTCGGCAGGCAATGAGTTAGGCGCACACTGCATCTCCTGGAATGTGGGAAATCTGGTGAGGTTCATGCAGCGGATGCCGGTGCGGCGCAGGTACGGGTCGTCCTGCGGCACCGGGATGGAGATGCAATTCGGGTTCACGCGATTGGGAGTGTTGCCGAGACAGCAGTCACTGACTATCGAGTATGACACTGAAAAAAAAATACATTTAAATGTCCTACGGTTGAGAAGACAATCTCTGATCTTCTAAGTTTTCTAGAACAACTTACATAAATTTAATCGGTAGTTTTATTTAACTTTTTCGGATTGACATACAAAAAACATGCCCATATAACAATTCATTCCACAATTCTAAATTAAAAAATCCTTAACCTAATGACTATAAATAAGATGTAAGGTAATAACTAAATTTGGCGCCAGGAGAGTTTTTGTCAGGTGTCACGGGGATATAAGATTTAACGTACAATCAGCAAAGTTGGCGGTCGACCACCCTAAGGGTCAAAATAACTTGGCAAATTTGTTTTACTACGTTTGGGAGGCGGGGTTTGGGATCGATTGCATAGATCGATATCAGTCGTAAGTCTGTTGGCTACCTGCAATGACGTTACGTAACACTACCGAACCGCTGCTGAGTGTATAATAGAAAACGAAATTAAAATTGATGCGCGCACGTCTATGCTATGACGATAATTCCTATACTTGTAAGATGCATATCGTCGGCGTAAGGAACGTAATAACAAAAGTTTTATAGTTTGGAGACAATCGCGATTTACAGTGTTTATATTGTTAAATTTTTGGCATTATTTTTAATAAATAAGAAACGACATTATGTTAATTATTTTATATCATATTATATGCCTGATTACCTTCTTTTTAACTTTTAACAAACCAAACTTTATGTTGTATTAAAAAATAATCATTTTAAAGCAATTTCCGCCATATTTGTCACAACTATATTTTGTTAGTAAATTATGATTAGCTACTTTTTTAAGCCGTTTTGTTAGTTTTCGGTCTCTTTAAACCCATAGTCTATAATTAATTTATTAAATAAATTCAATGGCTGCATAATATTATGATTGAATTTTGAATCGTAAAAATTTAAACTGTTCAGTTTATTCAATTCGTTCAATAATTCATATTATAATAATAAATCATAGTTAATAGATTTCATTATTTGAATTGTTATTTTATTTTATTTCAAAAACTTAGACGATAACATTTTATTCCAATCTCTGTATTTACAAATATTATGTATTAACATTAAAGTTAAAATAATTGACCTAAAATTATTAGCTTCTTGGAGATATTGTTTTTTTTTTATTTCCTCTTAATGATCTTTTTTTATCTTAAATATGAATAGTTTTTGAGTTAATAACGAAATACCTTTTTTTCATCCTAATTTGAACTATTTAACACCATTTTGAAGTAGTTAATTGGACTATTTATCGATATGCAGCGATTATTATTTATTGAATTTGAGGCGAGTTTAAAGATTTTATGTGTAGGTGGTAATATGCTTTTATTAGAGTAATATTGAAAGGCCAACATTTTTATTGCTGCAGATGTTGTTTGAAAAGAATAAATATATCACATAAAAATGGTTTGTTAAAGAGCGCATTTTTTATCAATGTTTGTATTGACACCGGTCTTACGTGGACGCATTTATCGTTAAACTGAGTCGATTGTTATGCTATTGAATTTAGAGGCATTTAAAGATTATAAGTGTAGGCGTAGATTTGAATTCTTTTTACAATAGTATTTGCAAGGCTAACATTTTATTGCTGCACATGTCCAGTTTGTAAATTTTAGTTACTTTCTTTAGCCAATTATTTAGTTTTCGCTGAGTTAAAACCCAAAGTCTATAATCAACTTACAGTTATTGATTTTTTACCGATTTAATAGCTGCATATTATGATTGAATTTTGAATTATATAAATTACTTAAACAGTTCAGTTTATTTAATTCGTTAAATCATTCACATAATCATAAATTATTGTTATTCGTTTCATTATTAGAAATTCTTATATTTTTTCTCAATTGTTTTTATGCTTTTTTGAACATTTTATTTACTTTTAAAGGACATGTCCGTTTTTTGTATGGGCGCTGGTTTTATGTTTCGAATAAATTCCAACCAACCTCAAACTTATTGAATAATAATGTGCCAAAAATTAGTAACTTGGAGTCATTAAATAATAATTTTAGACCCTTCATTGATAAGAAAAATAAGAAAGAAAAGTCATGGCTGAGTAATTCATACAAATAATTTCACGATTCGTCAAAAGATATAACTACCTGTTTTTTTACATAAGTAAGTGTTATTATTATCATTTACGGATATAAAGGAAAAATTTAAAAAAAATATGAAAAAAATATTTGCAGTAAGTAATTATTTTCAGAGATAACTAAACAAGATTTTTGATTACTTAACTTTTTCGGGATGCCTTCCAAATGTAATAACGTTTATATTTGCAGAGTTCATTTTAAGTGTAATATTTAAAGTAAATAATTTTTTAAATCTCACAATCAAATCTTTCAAATAAAATGATTTATTTCAATAGGCTCGTTTTGTGAAACAGTCGATGAGGCTCACGCACATATCGCTACGATATATAATTATCAAAAGTTAAAATCGAATATAGTAGATAATACATTTGCAACACCAATAAATAATGAGATACACATGTAAAATGAAATTTCGTAGAAAGTCTATGTAAATAAAACACATTTTTTTGTTACTTCAGTGATATGATTTAATTGTATTCATTACAAGTTTGATACGCTCAGCAGGCAGGTTGAGTAGAGTGTGCGCTCTGGATCGGTTGGCGATGAAGCTCTCATCCGCATCCTAGTGTATACATCGAGGGACAGTGGTTCTCTGTAATACAATTAAATTATATATTAATTACTAAAATCTATTATTCTAATAATATTTTAACGTAATGACTACAGTGCCAAAATAATAAAATTTATATGGGAGCAGAACGCCAGTGCGGTCGACACAAAATACGTGGGTCAAGTACGAAATAATCCAAATTAAGTAAAAAAAAATCAGATCTGTTTTCCATAATTGCACACATTTTATTGAGATAAAAATCCCAAATTTGCATTAAATCGGATTGTAATTCTACTTTAATTCAGTGCTACATATTATGTAGTTGTAAAAGAAACAATAATAACAGAAACCTCTGGGTTAAACTGGGTGGGACTTAAACGTCTATAAGCGGATCTTACAAACGCGCCGACATAGTTAATTACTCTAGTAAGAAATCATATTACCACTACTTAAAATCTTTAAACTCGTCTAAATTCAATAAACAATGGACGCCGCTTTCCGATAAAGGCGTCGACATGGAACCAGGGTTAACAAAAACATAAAAATGTCGTCCTCTAACAAAGACCCTTTTTATGTGAAATCTTTACACTTTTTAAACTGCACATGTGCAGCAATAAAAATGTTGGCTATGCAATATTACTGAAATAAAAACAAATTATCGCCTATCCATAAATTATTTATACTCGTCTATATTTTTGGCATTAAATAAAAATTATTAATAAAGGAGATAGAATTTCGGGCGTCTTCTTCTTTAAATTGGAAATTACCTCCTTATTTCTTAAATAAGGAGGATTTAAATGGAAATTTCCTCCTTATTTCTTATTTTTTCAAGTTGTCGAAGAACCTCTTTATCCTCTTAATAACAATTGTATTTTTAAGTGCCAATGAACACTAAAGATTATTTTTCTAGACGTCATGTTATCCAAATCGAATGAGCTATCACTCATATTTTTGGATCTTTATAATACATAAATTGACACCTTTTTGAGCTTATTGACTGGACTAAAAGGCTTACCGGCCTGTCTTAATATATTAAATTAAGGTTTACTATTAAAAGTTGACGGTAAAAGTTACGCTTAATGCTACTGCTGTTTCAATATCGAAAACTCTGAATTTTTAACTGAGATCAAGAAAAGATAGGTAACACCTATAAGTATAGTGAGTATACCCGTCGAAGTAGTTTATTTTTGCATTGAGTACTTTTAAGTTTTCCAATTATATTTCTTTTCAATATTTTGACATTTGATTATTCGTAAAGCAACTTAAATAACATACTACATAGATTACTACAAGTATGATCAATAGCACTATGTTAATTTTTTGGCAAAAACACACAATGACTAATGATATTTGACCCTACGATAGATAGGATAACTTAAGGATTAATATAAAATATAATAAGTAGCATATTGAAGTCTGTTTTACACAATTAAAGGAATAAGTATTCATCAAAACTCAATAATATTATAATTATATTTAAAAGAGCTTAAAAGGTGGTCTATGTTGGCTTTAAATATAATTAATTATGATGACCAATAATTAAAAAGCCATAAACCGCGATTTTCTCAAAACTGCAAAATTTTAATTATTAGTTCTCTGCCCTGACGATATTTTTCCCACGCATATTAACATCCACTAGTTAAAATTAATATTAAAATATTATATAGTATAGTATGACTGATTTACTTACTGTAATATTTAATTCCCGGAATATATAATCCATGGTGCAGTAGTCACATGACGGGTCGGCGACTAAGTAATTAAGAGTTCAGTAAACGAACATAAGTCTACGTAGTGGCAAGATATCGGTGTCCGTAAACGAAAAATAATTGTGAGCAAAATACTACTGGTACTCAATAGTTGCGTGCGCGTCGTCAATCAGTAAAATACAACTAAAGTAAACAATAATAGTTATCTGCTGTTCCTTTCGCACATCTTCAAAACTGTCGTAATTGGTGAAATATGAGACAGGGGCGTGTCTAAATATCTCGGGACATTAGACCGGTCAAGCAAAATGTGTTTGGAAGTGTACTAGCACCAACTTGTCCGATTGTACCACAATAATGGGGCATATATTGAGGCTAAAAGAATTACAAATATATCATTATCAGGAAGTTAATCACAATACCGAGGATCGAAGAAATTAAAGGCAAAGTAACTCACCCTCCCTATACACAAAACATAAATTAAAAGCTAACAGAAAATCGATTAATGCTCAAGCACAACAGCTCACTTGCAAAACGAAATTTCAGTGATATTAAGTATCCGGTATACTTAATATGATAGAAATTGCGTTTAATCAATTCATTGATTTACGCATCACATTAACGCAATGGTCACCTTGAGAATATTTGGAAGGTGCTTCTAATATAAAAATATTGTGAAACTAGGCCAAATTATTGTTAAACAAAATTATATAAATATTTAAAAGCCATTCCACGGTTGAGTGGATTTAAATTCCGTGGCCGAGGATTTTTTCGACCTTGTATAAGTACCACACACACGAGTTGCGTTTACCAAAATTTTTCAGCACTTGGGGTGATGATGAGGCTTTGTTTTTTGTTGGGTATCTTTATATAATACTAATATAAAAATATCATCCCTTTCTTTCTAATACATTGTTGTGTTATGCAAATTTAATATAGTTTCTAGCATATTTTTTGCCCCACTATTACGTTACGACCGAAATAATCAGGTTGAGCTTTACCCCAATCTAGGTTTAGTATTAATCACTTACGCAAAACCAGCAAATCAGCAATGTCAGCAATACCAAACACTAGAATGCTGGAGATCAGGAAAGAGAAGTTGTGGTCTTCCTGAAAACCATCAGTCAAGATCTTTGTGCGGAGCAGTCGAGCAGACGGTAACATCGACCCATTCGTGGCGGGTCGTAGTGCGTTGCCTAGAAATATTGATGGTAGATTTAGTGACGAGTATTTATTTTCTTTGTAATTATATTATTATTATTCCATTTCCCGACAAACAAACAGGTGAATTACTTGATGTAAAGTAAATTCCACCTATGATAAAAATATAGTTCCTTCTCATAACTTTCAACAGTTCTTTTATTGTTTCTTAATATAAGTGATCAAAGGTATAACTGCACTTCAGTAGTTTCTTTAAAAAATCGTTACCTAGTCCATACCGAGCCGGTCGCATCCTTAGCAATCGGGTCGGGACTGCTCCCAGCGATGGGTACTTGGGGTTAGTGCATGTTCCATCCACTCGGCGGCCTTCGTCGTGCTTGCATGGTGCCACATTGACAGTACACGGGCTAGGATAATAGAATAATTGCATTAAACATCGATGGCTGGCTGTAGTGTGTACATCGATCTAGTGTGAATGATTTTGTAGCAGAGTCAAAAATCGGGAAATATACCGATTCGAGTTTGTGTTTCTTGTCATTCGCTAATATTATACCAACTTATCTTTTTACGTGATGGCGTGTGGGATTATATTTTTCATTATTTGTGGCTTCTTCATAATTTGTGCGGTCTTCACCCAATCGGGCACATATTACTAGTCATCCCAGGAATAATACGTAAAGCATCTTACGTAGTCAAGTTGCGAGCGTCAAGCTCATTCCTCCTGTCTTCAGTGATGGGTTTCCCGGAGAACGCGTCGTACAGCTGCTGGCCGGAGACCAGGGGCAACAGCACCAGGAGATGCCACATTGCGCGGCCGTCGTCGCGTGACTTACCCCGCAGGTCGTTTTAGCGTTTATATGCACCGTAAATTGTTAGCTAATTAGAGGTTTTTGTTTGTAACTGACGCATCCGTTCGATGTTTGATGGATAGAAAATTGCATTTAATGTATAAAAATCAATATTTGTTTGTTAGTTCGTATTTTATGCGATATCTTTCATCCGATTCAGATTAAACTGCAATTTATTGCATGCATTTGGAGGAATGTTATTATTGGCATAGTACAAATTACTTACAGTAGTTGGGGCGCCTGCGGTCCATGCTAATCTCGGAAGTAACCTATTTGATTTACAATGAAATTTAATGAATATGTTTGGTTGGTTTCGGCTTGAAAGATAAGATAGTATTAGATCCGATAGTGGGCGCTAAAAAGATCACATAAAATGCGCTTTACGTAGAAGGCGGTCTCTGGCAGGACCGTCTATAATGTCCGCCGGACCTATTAGTTATAATTATTACCGTTTTTAGGTCTAAAGGTTAATCGGCGAAGTATTAAATTGAGATTTCCTGGCAATCATCTGATTCTATTCATTGCGTGGATTCTTTGAAATATTGAAGTGAAGAAACGACGATAATGATATTGAAGAAAATTTAATAAAGCGAAGGCTCCAAGTCTATCTACTTAAATTAGTAAAAGATTTCTTTAAGACTGCAGAATATCTGTTTAAGCAAGATATGCGTTTGCAATAATTATTAAACAGGATTATATTGTAGATATAGATCATCTTTTTTTAATCCATTTAAATACCTACCACCTATTGCATATTATAATAACATGCATCAAAACAATGTTTGTTCTAAGTTCTAACACAGCATAATTCGACTTAATGTCCGTCGTAGACATTGTAAAATCCCTCCAAGTGGCTTGTTCGAACGAGTAGTGCAGCGAGGTCCATTGTCTATCATATGTAATGTTTTCTCATGTATAATTGAAATTTAAGCCATGAGGGCTGCAAAGTCTTTGAAATATCGAGTGAAAATTATAATATAAAATACCGCAATGAAATCCGAAAAATAGTTTTATTTCGAGAGGGTCATATGATTGTTAGTTTTTCATGGTCGACATTATATACTTATCCTGGAGAAATCACTTTTTTATTACGGGGTTTACATACGACTAATAGATAGTCATTAAAATATATATATATTTTTTAAGTCGTCATTAATGTAATATATATCATTTTACTTCAACTTTATTGACATCAGCATTATGGGGTATTTTTTTAGATACTTGTAAAAATTTTGTAAAATAAGCATGGTAAATAATATACACTCTATGGATTTAAAGCGATAACTTATTATGTGATCTTGAAGAGTTCACCTATGTCATAGCCAATGTTTACTTTTGAAGAATCATTTTTTATAATAATAATTTGCCCAGTAGTCATTGTCCTTGAAAGAATTGGGTTCCTCCTCGTGGTCCTCACCGTGGCAATGCGGATCTGCCCATTTCGCGAGGTCAATGCCCGGGATTGTCTCGCATGGGGCCAGTTCATTCCTGGAATTCAATTTATTTATTTATATCATTTTTTTATTTACATAGGTTACCAAGGGTGGTCGCGGGGCTTACCGTCAAGCTAGATAGTTTTTTTATCTTGAGATTTAATTGTAATTATTATTTTTTTGTTATGTAGTATAGTCAATGAATGTGGGTTTATGGATTTAGTTCAATTCTAATTTGATTCGCTTTCTAGCTTATAAGGGTTTAAATATCTTTTGGCAGTCCAAAATTTTAAGCTGTAAACATAACCGTTTGCATTATTTAACATCTGCTCGCGACTTGGACTGTTCGAGCAGCAAAATCACTGGCCATAGCGTTATAATAAAAGGAAGCCTAAAGGTTTCTCCAGTGGTTTTTTTTGTTTACTAAGGTTTCAGTAAGTCCTCACCCCTTGCCTATATTGTACATCGCGTGCGGCTGTATCTTGTCCACTCTGTCTCCATTGTCGCAGATGATTCTTGCCGTACTCGTCGATCTCACTTCACGTAGCTGAGCTGGGAAGGTAATACAACAAAGTAACCTGCTGTCAACTATCACCATATGTCAAACAATTTCCAACGCTCATAACTACCTTCGATTCAAGTAGATACTTAAAGGCAAGGATTACAAAGGGCTGCTGGTTTAGTTTTCCATAAATGTCAACAAATGGACAGCAGAATGGTACCAAACCTTGAAAATCATTCTTTGTACTTACGAAGTGTTAACGCGGCAGGTATATCTCCGTGTTCAAAAAAGAATCTGTCAGACTTCCTCCATTCTATCATATTCCTGGCCATGATGCAGAACAGCGTGGGTCCCACCCAGCCACCTTTAATAAGCCTCTCGCTATAAATTGCCACCATCAGCTCCACGTCATCGATTTCTCCGTCGTATATCCGGCGCATTTGTTCTAGTTTCTGGAATATCAGATTATAGAATTTGAGTATACCTGTTACCTTTTCCTACCTAAGTGACTATCACTGATGGTCATCGCCAGATACTAAGTTATTAATATAGAAGGTTGAATATGATTCGGCTGCACAGATTGTGCAAATGAAATTATCTAACTGGTTGCAAAATTCGTTCATTATTTCTCAACCCTCTTTCGCTATTCAAACTGCAGGTCTGCTAAAAAAGTTGTTGATATTCCTAAGTACGTGAAGTTTTTGAGTCCCTTACGTCAGGGTATATGGTGTCCTCTAGGTCGGAGAACTTGTGCGCGTGCGGCAGACCGCACAGCTTGCGGTACTCATGGTATGGCGCCAGGCCCTCGTCGCGTCCCCTCATCATGTCGATGGCCGGCAGGTCTGCAGCGTTCTGCAGCTCGCCGAACAAACGCTCAGTCAACTAACAAACAAAAAGGGAAACTATGAGAGAGATTTATAGTTATTTTTATATTACATCTGATGGCGATTAGTAGTAGTGTGTGTTCTAAACGAAGTCTTGTCCACCTAGAAATGTTGCAGTCTACGAATGTTACTATAATTATGCTATATTGAATGTACGCCAGTTGACTATGTCCACTCTTGACCGAACGCGAAACAGACTTGGCCATTTTGTTAAATGTAATTTACGATAATAACAAATTATTTTATAAACGTTTAGGTTATAATATATTAGATCCCTCCCTAACCTATTTGTCTCTTGAAAATATAGTGCAAAATCTCACATCGGGATCAATATTATAGTCTACTTTAGCGGCTCGTTGTCGGAACGTTCCTTGGGTAAGGTCGGCCTCGGTGTTATTCACTTCTAGGATGCCGCTTCTAAATTCATCATCCACGCCTGTCCTTGAGCCCAGATACGTCCCGTCTCTGCTGTATAAGCTAAAATGGAATAATACGTAAATTTTGGGTTTCACAGTTTACTTGCCATCTAATAGTTAGTGATTAGTGCATATGATCTACTACAGTTGCAGCAATTTGTTAAAGAAGTTGAATGTTGAACTTCAACTTCTTTTAAGAAGCAAATTGCTGCTCCTGCTTAATGGCGCCACGCAGACGTTATGCACTAGCTGCCGACTTTTATGATATTGATAGTTGCTTCAGCAGCATCATCGAATGTGAGTTTTATAGTACCTGTAGTGTAGAGTTTTCCGTTAGCAAGGTGCCAGCATTTGCGTGGCGCTTAAGAAAATAGGTAAACAGCAGTGACTTACTCGTTTCGTTCATCCTGCAAAGTATGGAACCATCGTATCCCAACTATATATTCGTGGTAAGTACCCGGTTTGTACCGCGGGTCGAAGTCATTCACATACCCGTCCGTGTCGTATATTATACCGGCTTCTAAAGCATTTTCCCGACCTGAAACATGGCGATATTTAGACATTAGCTGTAGTACATGAATAAGAGAGATTATGCAGTGAAAATAGTAATTTATTAAGTCAAACATCGGTAAGAAAAGAGGTTTGAGGGTAGTAGCTCCTATCTATACATTAAAATAATATCCACTGCCAATTTCTGGATTGAGAGCACCACTAAGAGGGCTATAAAGACGGAAGAGAAGGCCTTAGAAACTTAAAGAAAAAGAAACGATCACCGCGTAACGTTAACTCCTAATCGTCGCCGACGCTCATTCATAGCCTGTAATTAAAACTGCACTGCAGGAATTACTTACTGTAATGTTACAAATAGTTATGTATGGTGTATGTTTTGTTGGTTGTCCAAGTAAATAAATAAATAAATAGTTTATGTATAGTTAACCACGCAACAATACTCCTTAAAGCAACTCCTATGGCACGATTATCAACATGTTTATTGTAGTTCTCATCTAGTCGGCTACAAAGTATATGAAGTATTTACAAGCCACTATCCAGAATAAATCGAGAACAGCCACAAATTGAATCAGCGGTTACTACACTACTACTACTGAGAACCTACCTAACACCGCAGCGGTAGCTTCATAGTACAGAATATATTGCCACTGTGCGATGTTGATCTGCCGCGCGGTCTCGAACAGCTTCTGGTCGCCCCAACACGGGTTGATCTCGGCCAATCTGCGCGCCAGACGGTTGTGCTCTCGGAAGAACCATATTGCAGTCAAGTAAACACCAGAAATCAAGTTACCTCCATAGGAATCACCTGCCAAATTATGAATTTAAATATATTTCTATGTGCGTACCTATAATTTTATGTTGAAGCCAAAGTGTAACATTTTCAATTAAATGTAAACATCTATGAGTGATAATTTGATAAATCGTAGTGAAGTCGTGTCTCATTGGAATAACTCACCAAATTCGTAGCAACTATTTTCTATGGGTCGTCTATTGTTTACGCAGATGGGCGCTGTGCCCGGAGGATACTCCAGTCCATTTCTCATTTCGGACTTCAGAAGTCCTCCCTCGTAGGCCCTAATTTGCCGTTCCCTCTCACTTGTTGAGCCATAAATTGTAGACAAATCTATTAATGGGGTGCTGAGTTTGACATACTGTGAAAGATTTATAATATTGCTTTATAATCTGATTTACGTTTTCTGTAAGTATTACCACATAAAAAAAAATGTGAACATAGAATCACGTTTCTCCTTTTTTGGGAAAAGGCAGACGTGTATCAATACTACATGTCATCAACTACGTTAGATCCCAACTCCCATGTACTTTGGGCGAGTCAAGTACGATTTACTAGGCACGATTTTAGATTACGGGGTGATAAGGACCAAAATAAAAAAGGATCCGGCAATCGAAAACACCTCAGCACGTTAGTCATTATATTTTACGCCTTTGTATATCAATACAGTACACCTACGACTTTGGAACATTCTACTCCAGTTGCTACATTCCTTACTGATAATTTGTAAGTTACATAAATACCCGTTCGGCAGGCAATGAATTTGGTGCGCACTGTAGCTCTTGGAATGTTGGGAACCTGGTGAGGTTCATGCAGCGGACGCCGGTGCGGCGCAGGTACGGGTCATCCTGCGGGACTGGGATGGCGATGCAATTCGGGTTCAAGCGGTTCGGAGTGTTGCCGAGACAGCAGTCACTGACTATCGAGTATGACACTGAAAAATAAAATACATTTAAATATCCTACGGTTGAGTAGATTATCTCTGGTATTTTACGTTTTCTTTCATACTATCGCTCTATTCTTTCTATCACTTTATTTTATCTTTACCATACGAATAAACCGTAAGCCATAATATTATGCCTTTTATAATTAATACTAGCTTTTGCCCGCGGCTCCGCCCGCGTTATAAAGTTTTTCAGGCTAAAGTTTTCCGTTATAAAAGTAGTAGTTTCCCGGGAGCCTTTGTTCTTCCCAGGGTCTCAAACTGTTTCCATACCAAATTTCATCTTAATACGTTGGGTAGTTTTTGAGTTTAACACGTTCAGGCAGACAGATGCAGCGGGGGACTTTGTTTTATAATATATATTTTTAGAACTTTTTTAAGAGGAACAATCCCGTCATACATCATTGTTGCATAACTTTAACTGTTTACGTAGCGCACGCAACGGAAGCTCTCAAAACTAATAATTTTTCCCCGTTTTTGCAACATGTTTCATTACTGCTCCGCTCCTATTGGTCATAGCGTGATGATATATAGCCTATAGTACTCCACGAACAAAGAGCTATCCAACGCAAAAAGAATTTTTCAGTTTGGACCGGTAGTTCCTGAGATTAGCCATTACTGCTCCGCTCCTATTGGGTATAGCGTGATGATATATAGCCTATAGCACTCCACGAACAAAGGGCTATCCAACGCAAAAAGAATTTTTCAGTTTGGACCGGTAGTTCCTGAGATTAGCGCGTTCAAACAAACAAACAAACTCTTCAGCTTTATATAATAGTATAGAAGTATAGATTATGGTTTTCTTTTCATTCTTTGGTTTTTTATTATGTGTTATTTACATTACACGGCCTTTGGACTTACTTGTAAAGGTTTTTTATATTTAAATACTTGTTATGGTATTAGTCACTTACACAAAACTAGCAAATCAGCAATGTCAGTCACGCCAAACACTAGAATGCTGGAGATCAGGAAAGAAAAGTTGTGGTCTTCCTGATAACCGTCAGTCAAGATCTTTGTGCGGAGCAGCCGGGCAGACGGTAGCATCGACCCATTCGTGGCGGGTCGTAGTGCGTTGCCTAAAAATATTAATAAGTATGGCTAGTGCTGGATGTCTTTGCAGTTCTTTGTTACGTCTGACGTCAAAAAAACGAGCAGACTTGACACTTGATGGTAAGTAATCCCCATGAAACTTAAAAATAGGTTCTTTTAAGATCTTAATAGAGAAATGTCCTAAGTTTGAAGTTTGAACATTTATTTTTCCGTTATCTTATTTTTTATCAAGTGGTCACAATCAAAATGGTTTCACTGTTTATCCAATTACAGTTAATTCTTCAAAAATACATTACCCAGTCCATATCGAGCCGGTCGCATCCTCAGTAACCGGGTCGGGACCGCTCCCAGTGATGGGTACTTAGGGTTAGTGCATGTTCCATCCACTCGGCGGCCTTCGTCGTGCTTGCATGGTGCTACGTTGATAGTACACGGCCTAGGACAATAGAGTGCATTAAACAACGATGCCTGGCTGCAGTGTGTGTATCGATCGATTTTGAATGACTTTGTAGCATGGTCACAGATCGCGAAGACCGAATTGTAAGTTTAAGTGTAAGTGTTTCTGGACGTCCGCCAATATTATACCAACTTAGGTTTTCACTTTTTCTTCATTTGTGCTGTTTCCATTCAGTCGACCATTTCGAGTGCTAGACCAGCAATAATACGTAAAGCATCTTACGTAGTTAAGTTGAGAGCGTCAAGCTCATTCCTCCTGTCTTCAGTGATAGGTTTCCCGGAGAATGCGTCGTACAACTGCTGGCCGGAGACCAGGGGCAACAGCACCAGGAGACACCACATCGCGCGGCCGTCCTCGCGTGACTTATTGCTCACATCAATTTGAACTTATATGTACTATGGATTGGGAGGAAATTGGTGTTAGATTTGCAACTGACGCATCCGTTCCGTGTTTGCATAATTAGGAGGTTTTTATAATCAGAATTTACTATACCTAATACCCTGGCTGTGCGCGTTTTTTGTTAAGGTAACTTGTTGTTAACTAGATTTGGCTCGCGACTACGTCCGTGTGAAAATCTTTTCCGCTACAAATATACGACGTTAGTCACGTCGTACGTCGTATAATGCCAGCGCCATCTATTTAAAAAGGAAGAAAATTACCAGAATAAATAGTAGCATATGTTAATCCAATCAAATCAAATTCGTTCAGCTGTTTCTCTGTTTCCGTCTTACAACCATCCGAACATACATCCAAATATTTCACAAGTTTCGCATTTATATCAAGAAGAGGAAAATAAGATGTATAATGCATAGTTGTCTATGAAGTTTACCGGACGTGACGCAATTGTAATGAACGCACTTTTGTAAATCTCCGTAGCACTCGACTTGTTGACAACAGTCCCGTTACGGAAAATCAATGTTTGCTATAGGAATATTAAATGACCTACGTTCTAGTAATTCTCCAGTCAAATATGAAGCTGGGATTTCTTGACAACGGCATCAGATACGAGGAACAATGGATAGCCAACTGAAACTGCCAAAACTGGGTGCTGTGGTTGCACATCTGGGTACCCCTTTCGAAATAAAGGCATGATCGTGTGTGTGCATAGAAGTAGTGGCGTGGATGATCCGAAAATAACTAATCTTGTTTAATAAAAATATAGGTATAATGGTTTGCAAGGGCAATATGCTGCATAATTATTATAAACAACAGCAATGCTTCCCAGGAATATACAATTAGGTGCCAAATTAAGCTGGCACTTGCAAAGCTCGTAACATTGGCGAGCGCTGTGGAATACCAAACAAT
The DNA here is from genome assembly GCF_014839805.1 of Manduca sexta. Taxonomy (NCBI): domain Eukaryota; kingdom Metazoa; phylum Arthropoda; class Insecta; order Lepidoptera; family Sphingidae; genus Manduca; species Manduca sexta. The sequence continues at coordinate 16,655,143 of NC_051139.1, forward strand.
ACTTTGTCAAGATGTTGGATGTTGTGTTTACTGTTTATGAGCGGTCGTATCGCTTACCATCAAGCAAACGGCAAGCTCGTCTCGTCATTATAGAGCAGAAGCAATAATAAAAAAAAACGCATGCAACATTATAATCTAACACAATTTTATTCCATTACCTTAATTGTTCATTAATTGATGGATAAATAGTAGCAATAAATCACACAATAATTGTAAGACTGCAAAATTAATTTCTAATCAGATTGTGTACGTATTATGTATGCTAATCGTTAGTTTTCTTTTTTATCATGAGAAGAATACAAATGTTTACAATATAATATACTCGCCAAACTTTTCAGTTTGAAGGCGAGACACGCTCGTTTTCAGTAGTATTCTTACTTCACAAACACAATACTTGATTAGTTACATATTAAACTTACTACTAGTTGTTACATATTAAACTTACAAAATTAACTTTGAACCAAATTGCCTTAATGTAAAATTAGGTCTTTATATTTCATCGAGAAGCACATCCTTTAGTTTTAATTTTAATAAAATTTTACTAAGGTTAATAAGTAAAGTATGTGTTTAGCGATTCCTGAGTATTTCGTGTCTTATCCATTTACTTGTGAGTTTATATCGCAACAATACTTCGAGGTTTGACTATCTGTGCTTTTGATGTAGTAGTTACACTGATAGAAAGATTTTTTGTTCTCGTTTATAGGCATATTGCGTGTCCTTATCTGGATGGTCTATGGGGAAGGAAAACATAATGTAAATAGTACTTTAAATAATGTCTTTATAGGGACTTGTCAAGCCGCGGTTGCTAGTTGTATTGTGCACGCGGTAAGACAGCCGATGCAGGAGTCGGGTTCCATCTTCACCTAAAGCGCATTGGGTTGAAAGCCTCGATTAGCTAGTAAATGGGAATAAACTCGCCTCCTATTACATGAATGATGGACCTTAAAATTGAAAAATGTTACTTCTTTGTCTACCCATGAAAAGAAAAAGCGTTAGAACAGAAATAATTAGATATTTGTTTATATTCGGTTATTCCTTCTTTGAATGTGTTCTCTAACAGATTTTCAATAAACGATCTCAATCTCGGCCTTCAATCGGTTTCCGCGAATGAGTCAATCAAGATAATTTATTTGTAAGCATGTCAAAAAAACTTTGTTTCGATAAGTACATTTTTGAGATGGATCGAAAATAGCGATTTGAATATATTGAAAATGGCAGTAAATATTTTTTTGCCTCTTAGCAGTGGATTCGTGAACTGCGAGGTTCGGTTGGATTCCGAGGTCGGATAATAAATAATCGAGTCTTCCCTGGATTGGAATGAGTGATCAATATGGCTATCGACTCGGTCCCAAATTTCTTTCACATTATAGGATGGACTCCAATATGAGTTAGTTGTTCCTCAGCTTCACCCTTTGGCAATAAAGGCGTGAGTTTATGTATTTACTAGCTTTTGCTCGCGGCTCTGCTCGCGTTATAAAGTTTTTCAGGCTAAAGTTTTCCATTATAAAAGTAGTAGTTTCCCGGGAGCCTATGTTCTTCCCAGGGTTACAAACTGTCTCCATACCAAATTTCATCTTAATACGTTGGGTAGTTTTTGAGTTTAAGTCGTTCAGGTAGACGGATGCAGCGGGGTACTTTGTTTTATAATATTTTTTTTAGAACTTTTTAAGAGGAACAATCCCGTCATACATCATTGTTGCATAACTTTAACCGTTTAGTTTACGCAGCGCACGCAACAGAAGCTCTCAAAACTAATAAATTGTCCCCGTATTTGCAACATGTTTCATTACTGCTCCGCTCTTATTGGTCATAGCGTGATGATATACAGCCTATAGCACCCCACAAATAAAGGGCTATCCAACACAAAACGAATTTTTCAGTTCAAACTGGTAGTTCCTGAGATTAGCCTTTACTGCTCCGCTCCTATTGGTCATAGCGTGATGATATATAAACTTAGAGCACTCCACAAACAAAGGGCTATTCAACACAAAAATAATTTTTCAGTTCGAATCGGTAGTTCCTGAGATTAGCCATTACTGCTCCGCTCCTATTGGGTATGGCGTGATGATATATAGCCTATAGCACTCCACGGACAAAGGGCTATCCAACGCAAAAAGAATTTTTCAGTTTGGACCGGTAGTTCCTGAGATTAGCCATTACTGCTCCGCTCCTATTGGGTATAGCGTGATGATATATAGCCTATAGCACTCCACGGACAAAGGGCTATCCAACGCAAAAAGAATTTTTCAGTTTGGACTGGTAGTTCCTGAGATTAGCGTGTTCAAACAAACAAACAAACTCTTCAGCTTTATATATGTAATAGTATAGAAGTATAGATATGTTGTACTATTAATTTGAATATACCGTTTGGTTAGATATCATCACTCTGTCTATGTTTACTACCAAGCAATATGGTCATAGTATTACGTATCCATTTGAATTCGTAGTTAGTATAGTTGTTCTTATCAGCCTACAACTGTCCACTGCTGAAAATAGGTCTCCCCTAGAGCGCGCCGCGTTGCTCGGTCCTCCGCTCTCCTCATCCAGCGTCCATCGGCGATTCTACGAATGTAGTCGGACCAGCGGTTCGGAGTACTGTTGTTAGGTAATATTATACATACTCATATTTGCTGGTTTGGGAATCGAATTCAGTGCCTTCATGTACACAATTCCAATGAAATCGCTATAGTAAGGGGTTTAGTTTATATATTTTTTGTTTAAATGCTAGGTGATCTTTTTAAATGTCTTTATGTTAGTATTAGATGTGTCGATACAGGAAAACTCTTAGATGAGCAGGTCTTGTGTAGTTTTTAATAAAAAGCTAGTATACGTACATATTATAATATTTTATTGCATTGACAATTCACATACGACACGGTTTTAAAAAGAAGCATGGAAGATATTTGAAATGGGTAATAACACGGTTAATTGGATTTGAGATGGGCAATTACAATAGAATTACACAGCGAGCACTTACTGTAAGGGTTTTTTTATTCGCACGGTATCCAGTCGTCCATCTGAGATAGGTGGATGGGCGCAAAAACTAAAATTTCCCACCTTCAACATGCTTAACAAAAATTTACCATATTTTAAAGTAAGGTAAGGATATATAGAGAGATAGTTTTCTAGCCTACATCTATATGTGAACTGTTAATTTATTTCTTGTTGTAACCAGGCCATTCGCCGCCGCTCTCCCAGACGTCATTGTATGCATGTTGTTTGGCATCATGATGACATTTCTGATCTTGCCATTTCGACAGGTCCATACCAGGGATGTGCTTGCACGAGACCAGCTCATTCCTGGGGGAAAATGTTCATTGCCATTAGTAAGACACGTCTGTCGGAATACCTTTTTAGAAAACCTCATAAATATTTTGCAGCAGGGCTTTATGTAGTCGGTTATATTGCTAGAGACATAAAACATTCGCAATCCATTTCTTATCTCGTTAATATATACGAGCTGCTGTAGTTTAGTAGTAGTGGTAGTATGGCGCTCATATTAGAGTGGGATGTGGGTAATAAAAGATGAGAGTATGACCAGCACTCATAAACAATTTATCATCAAATAACCCACTTGCCCGTTTCCACTATTATAAAATTTGTGACAATTTCTTGTAGTGTCAACATAAAACTTCAAGTTTATATCTTTACCCCTTGCCCACGTTACGAAGAGCTCTGGGTTGTATCATTTCCACTCTGTCGCCGTTATCGCAAAGGAGTCTTGCGACGCTGGTCGACCTCACTTCATTCAGTTGAGCTGTAAAATGGTTCGTTTTTAAAATATTTGCCAATCGTGCATCCCGATCCTTGAGAAATGTATAGCTTTTTCTTTTCCTATTGCAATTTTCACTTAGATTGAAGAAAATATTCTCTTACTAACAATCTATAACAGTGATTTAGTAGTTTATATTATTGTTTTATGCTCCCTTTGCGTAAAATAATTTGAATGTTAAGGAGACGGAACATAAATATTTTTTTATTTGTAAGACCCATTTACAATATCCCCTTTGATACCACTGTCACAGAAAATTTGGGATAATTGCTGTCCATCATACTGCCAGCGAGAAAGTTGAAAACTTAAAAAAACGCTTTCTCTTTTAATCCCTCTACCTCCTCAAAAATCTATAATCCTATATTTCATTGGGAAATTAGGAATCTAAGTGGCGGTGAACACTCATCAAGAGACCTTAATTTTTAGCTTACCATTTGCTTATATATCTTTAATATAAAAACAGTAAGACGAGGTAGAAACAAATGACAAGACGTCTGATCCTCACGCAAGGTCAACGCGGTTGGTGTATCTCCGTGCTCGAAGAAGAATCTGTCCGATTTCCTCCACTGCACCAGATTCCTGGCCATGATGCAGAACAAAGTGGGTCCCACCCAGCCGCCCTCGATCAGCTTTTCGCTGTATATCGCCACCATAAGCTCCATGTCGTCCACCTCATCGTCATATATGCGACGAAGTTGCTCTAGTTTCTGTTCAAATTGTTAGTCGAAATTGTTTATTTAACTTAGTTAGATTCTTAGGTATCTTCAGTGTAAAGGGAAGATAAACTAATAAAAATAACAGTGTCTTAGTACTTATTCAGAAGACGAACAAGTCGCTCGTCTCATAACAAGCGTAAGTCTGTTAGTACTTAATTTTTATTGGCTATAATGTCCTGCAAATTGGAACACAACAGTTATGTTGCTTGGCCTTAGAAAAAAATATTGCGCTAGAAGCTACCTGGACGGACGCTCATGCAATGGGATCTTCCCAGCCATTCAGCTGATAATTTAAAGAGAAAATTTGACTTTAACGAAATACATTACATCAGGGTATATGGTATCTTTTAGATCAGAGAACTTGTGCGCGTAGGGCAGGCCGCAGATTTTTCGGTACTCGTTGTATGGCGGCAGACCCTCGTCGCGGCCCCTCATGATGTCGATGGCGCTGAGATCCGACGCAGCCTGCAGCTCGCCTAGCACACGCTCTGCTAACTAAAAATCAGGAGAGAGTAAAACCATTTGCCCGGTTAGGTTTTACTATCAAGCGACAAAATTTGTTTTGCTTGTAGTCAAATTTGTTGTTTGGAGATCTTTGAGAATTACTGAATTGACATAAAGAAATAATTAAGTAATGAAATTATTATATTTAAGTTACATAAGGTCTATTTTATTATGAACTTTATGAATATACATTTATACAAGAAGAAGACTATCACTAATGAAAAAAATATATAATATAAGTGGAATACTTACATCTGGTTCTATAACATAGTCGAACTTGGCGGCGGGCTGTCTAAAGGAGCCTTGTGTCAAGTCCGACTCGGTGTTGTTCACTTCGAGTATCCCGCTCCGAAGCTCATCGTCCACGGTAGTCCGCGTGCCGAGGTACTGACCGCTTCGGCTGTACAAACTGAAATAATAGATTAAATGAGAATAAAAGAGTTACATTTTGAAAGGCTGTATGGAACCGCACTACACTCATTAATCAGATATGGAATTAAGATGACATTTCTGAAGCCAAGTAGTTATAGTAGCTCCTTATAGTGTTAGCTTCTGAAAATTTGTTCCACAATAACTCATAGAGAGAACGTACGGCATATCTAAGTTTGACTCCAAGCAATATAGTCAATAGCACTTTTGTGTTGTGGTTTAAAAGACATAGTAACCAGTGTAATTATTCGGTATTAAGGGATGAACAACACCTCAGTCCCCCCTGTAACCATGAAGGCTGCAAAGTCTTCGAAACGTCGGGAGAAAATAATAATATAAAAACCGCGATAAAATCTGTAAAATAGTTTTATTTCGAGGTATTGAGGGACTTAACAGCTATAGCCTTAAGGTGTCGAGCGCAGTGCAATGCCATGCAGGACGTGTATATACTATAATAATTCAAAGTTCGAGGGATGCTAGTGCGCACTCGTATCGCTTCCAATAGACAAACGGCTTACTTTTTCCGTAAATCATTCGTATAATAAAGAGATATTTGCATAAATATGATTAAATATATTTTTTATACTAACTCAGTCCTCCCGTCCTGGAATGTGTGGAACCATCTGGCGCCAACAACGTACTCGTGGTACACTCCCGGCTTGTACCGCGCATCGAAGTCATTCACATAGTCATGTGTGTCATATATAATGCCAGTTGCCAGGGCGTTCTTTTTACCTGTGAATAGAAAAGGTATTACAAATACTTTTTTTTAATAGTATGCCCTCACACATGCGGATCGAAAAAAGCTATCAATAGGTATCTAGATAATGATCTATTTAATAAGCACTATAAACACTGCCTTTATATATTTCCCTCGTTTAATAGAGAACTTGTGGTTTCAACAGGCCGGCATAATTGTGTACACTACCAAGGGGCAATCATCTCTCGTCAGTCGACATTCTATTGGACCTCATTCCGTTCATCATCAGGTGCAGTAAGTTCACTGAGCCGTGCACGAATAAAAAAAGAATGCTGACAGAATCTGATACTTAAGTGCAGAAGCCACATGACTCATTGTATTCAACTTAAATGGATATTCGGATAGTTTACCTAAAATGTCGGCCATCAGCTCATAATAAAGCATGTACTGCCACTGCGCGATGTTGATCTGCCGCGCGGTCTCGAACAGCTTCTGGTCGCCCCAACACGGGTTGATCTCAGCCAGTCTTCTCGCTAGACGGTTGTGCTCTCGGTAGAACCAAGTCGCGGTCAGGTAGATGCCAGAAAGGACGTTCCCGTCGTATGAGTCACCTAAAGTATATCATTAAAGCTTAATCAGCATGAATTCAGATTTATTCATTCGCTGTTTCTCCTGAGAAGTAATGAAAATACATTTGTTGTTTAATGATTATAAGAGCTTCACTATTCTATTTTGTCGGGTGATTACCACAACGAAAGTCAAATTAAAGTCTTATCTTTTAATCTGGCTCTAAAAGTAGTAGCTTCGATTCGCACACTGAGACAACAGATTTGTGTGACTTGTTTTGAGCCGATAGAAACCCCCTGTAGTTGTTATTAATACTCACGAAACAAGATATTATTATATCATAATGTATTGTTAGATATCGCTGACTCACTATTAAAAGTTTCTATGTTATATTTTATATGAAAATTGTACTTGTAATTATATATAACATAGAATTCTGAGCCTTTTTAGTGAACATTTTCAATAATCCCTAAAGATTAATAAAGGAACCATGAATTATTTTCTTTTCTTATTTGTATAAACATGAAAAGCTTTAATGTCATTTTTGCAATATAAGAAAAAATTATGTCGTTAGAACCTTGTAATAGGTAACCAGCGATACGTAGACACATAGTATGCTTTATTTATTAGTAGTTACAATGAAAAATACATATCCTAATATTATAATATTTTGTTTTAATCTTACCAAATTCATAGCAAGCGTTTTCGATGGGTCTCCTGTTGTTGGCGCAGGATAGCGCCGTGCCCGGAGGTCGCTCCAGGCCGTCTCTAAAATCTGATTTCAATAGTCCACCTTCGTATGTTCTGATCTGACGCTCCCTTGTGCTTGTGTATCCGTAGACTATAGAGAGATCTTCCAGGGGAGTTGGGAGAGCGTACTGCATAAATTTGGTATTGTTAAGGTTAAGATCTCGAGCAAGTTTTTTTCCGTATAATATTTGTACCCAGGGAATATTTTCATTAATTACTTAGTTTTGACTAAGAAATCTATATTCAATTAAATTCTAAATGTAAACACAATCTTTTTCTAAATGAAATACCACAATAATAGCTAATCTAATGTAAGGAGAATGTCGGATACATATATTTTGTAACAGTCTGTTATAATGAATTGCGTTCACCGTACACACTACACATTGTCAAAAGTCTATTAGCAGTTTATTACGGCAAGTCTTGATTCAGATAAACCAATGAACATTTAGAAGGGCAAGCTGTTTAATAATTCGAATGACCATCGAAGGCAAATTCTGGCATTTAAGTTACTCACTCGCTCAGCGGGCAGGCTGTGCGGGATGCAACCCAGTTCTTGAAAGGTAGTGAACCTGGTGAGGTTCATGCAGCGGATGCCAGTGCGGCGCAGATACGGGTCGTCCTGCGGCACCGGGATTGGGATGCAAGTGGGGTCCACACGGTTGGGAGTGTTGCCTAGGCAGCAATCGCTGACGACAGCGTAACGCACTGAAGAAGAGCAGAATATCTGATAATTGTACCAAGTTTAATAAAAATTGTTACCTCGTTATATTAACATTCTATATTAATTTGTGAAAAAGTTTATTCTCTAATGACTTCCGACCCCCAGCGTTCGGGAATCGGTACAAGAAGGAGGATTAGATTTGATGGAGCGTATGTACTAGGCTTTGATTTAGACAAGGTTTTTTGCGTTTAAATTTGCGTCTATAGGTATTTATTTACTGGGAAAAGGTTTATTTATTGAAGGTTAGTCATATATATAGTATTATATAGAAAATATTATTTCTTATTGGTACTGTCAACTAATTTGGGGTAGAGGAGTTGGAATGGCGGATGTGAGGTGGAAATAATAAAAAGTATAATAATATTACTTTGCTTACTTCTTTCCAGTATATAAAAGAGACGTAATTGTACTTACATAATACAGTCAAGTCCACTGAGTCCACGATAGAAAACACAAATATATGCGTGGCCAGCGTATTGAAGTCATGGTCTTCAGGGAAGCCATCGCTCAGTATCTTGGTGCGTAGTAGACGAGCTGAAGGCAGCATGGATCCATTCATGGCGGGTTTTAGTGTATTGCCTGGTTTAAATAGAATTACTATCGATATTTTAGTGGTTCGAAGTTTTCAGTTATTTTAAATTACTTTGGTAGGTTCGTTTTTCTCTTCAGTTTCAAAGTTCTAGGTTTTATGACGTGGTGTGTTGTTTTATTGTCGATATTTGAAGGCACTTACTTTTTTGACTAAGTTGTATCTATCTACTACAGCGCCAGGACCGAGATATTTCAAAGTTTTCCTTAAAGTAATTCTTGGGTTTTCCATGTTTGTAATATAGATATAACTCAATTCTCAATTACTTTACTTAGGAATCAGCACGCTATGATTTTTTATTGGCATTGTGTATGTGGATGACGAGTATTACCTGCGTAGTATCAGGTAGTATTTTAGTAACACTCATTTGACACTTTACCGAGTCCAAACCTAGCTGGTAGCATTCGAAGCAGTGGGGTTGGAGATCCATTCCTCGATGGGTATTTCGGATTGACGCAGGTTCCATCTACTCGACGACCCTCGTGCTCCCTGCATGGTTCCACGCTTATTGTACACGGTCTGCGAAAATATTGGATATTTAACGATTTCGAGTGACAACCAAAAATGCTTAGTAATTGCTTTAAAATCCTACACCGGGAAAATTAATTTGGCTATATCGTATCCAAGAACTGTTATTTTTTCTGTAAAAATCATAATCAAGAGTCACAACATTAATGAGCTACTTATCCAATGTCAAATCATGATTTTCGTAATGATTTCTTATGTTTACGCGAATGTTAGACATTGAAATTAAACTAATTTTCGGATTCTATCGCGGTATTGGTGTTTTATTTTCTCCCGACGTTTCGAAGACTTTACAGCCTTCATGGTCACGGGGGGGGGGGGGGGGGGGCATGAAGGCTGCAAAGTCTTCGAAACGTCGTGAGAAAATAAAACACCAATACCGCGATAGAATCCGAAAATTAGTTTAATTTCATGATTTTCGTTTTTCATATGAGTTGGAACCAAGTAAGCCTAGTAGGTCTTGTGTTGTCATTAGATTTTTAGGACATAAGTGAACAAGCAAGTGGGTTATTTGATGTTAATGATTTACACCGCCCATAAATACCCACAAAAAGAACCTTGGACGCAGGCCTGAAGGATACAATTGGGGAAAGGGTGTAAGTTGAGGCTTACCCAGTAATATTAAGGGCAGCAAGCGTGCTGTTCCTCTCGTTAGTGATTGGCTTGCCGAAGTACGCATCGTATAACACCTGGCTGAGCACCAGGTGCGGCAGCAGCAACAATCTCCACATGGCGAACTCGCGTGAGTGATGAGCCAGGCCGCGCCTCCTCTATATAAGTTACTCATTCGTGCTCCAGATTGATTATTTATAGCATGATATGCGTATAATTATAAATTTATGTGGCTTTATTTCATTAATAATCGTCAGTGATCTTTTTATATCTTAATTTATAGAGCTTGGAATAGATGTCGCTCCATACCACGAACTTAGTATAACCTAATCATATTTCATGATACAGACTCCGCCAAATCGTTATTAAAATTTTCCTCGTTGACAAAACTAGTATATTTTGAATATGTGTATACCAAAATTAATATTTTGGTAAGGTCGTTGACTAAGCCTTCAAAACTGATTTTGTCTTCAATGATCACTGTAAGTTAAGCATTAACCTTTGCCTCTACTAAGAGTTCTTCATTTCATATGCAAATCATAATTCATGTTAATTAGATTTAATTAAGGTAAAATTCCATTCTCTGCGTCATGCGTCAAATATCAGTAACTAGGTGCCATGACTATGAGCTAGTACTATCATCATTAATTCTAATCATTAGTACATTTTGAGCGATGATCACTGACACGCGTCCATATCAGTGACGGACGCGCGTCACTGCCCCCTAGCGTCTGACGCGCGAGGCGAAGATCTGAAACGCATTATGTTCTTTGTTCATGTAATAACTCAAAGTAATACTGTAATACAATTTGAAACAAATTATGTACATAATTGTGAACATCTCGTGATAATAAAACCGTAAATCTAGATCAAGGCGGGGGAAATCGTTTAGGTTATGCCGGTTGCCAAATCAATCATTAAATGAATATAAATAGCAACTTATGTCTATTGTTGCACTAATTGTTGCTTGCGGCTTCAGCTGTTGTAATAATCATTTTTATTTATGTTTTCTTACAATTTATGTGGCGTACTGCGGGGCTAATATGACAATAATATTTTGAAATATATTACTATTTGAATTATAATAAATGTACTGCCAATCAAAAGTTAAGGCAAGTGTAGCCAAGTTTGATATTACTGAAGATGGGAATATTAAATATTATTATTATCTTTATTCCATCGCCATTTCAGCCCTACAAAAGTTGGGATGGGTATGCCTTGGTGCATGAGCGGTGGTGGGCATTGGGCACTCACCACCCGATGTCCAACCAGCTCTTTGGCCTGCCTTGAGGTATAAAAATTTTATGTTAATCTTTTTTTTTAATCTTGAATATTGTTTTTTTTTTATTTTAACTTTTTGAGACATTTTTATTGTAATTCATAGGTACTATAAGTTAATTTTTATTGTTACTATTTTCAAATTTTGTTTTTGTTTTGTACCCACTCATTTTAATCCCGAAACGAGGCTCTGTTATGTTTGTTATAGTATTTTTTGGTTTTATTTTATTTTGTAATTTTAATTTGTAATTCTATCTAGATGTTATTTGTGTGAGAATGCTGTGCATACCTACCTTTAATAGTCATATGTATCAGAATTTGTATTATTATTTATTATTTGTGATTTTTAGATGCATCTGTCACTGGTGTGTTATTCAATAAATAGATAAATAAAAACAAAGTATGAATACAAGGCTAACTCCAATTCATGTTCGATATGAAAAGAAGTGAGATCTGCATTTTAAATATTCCATATCAAATATTCAATATTCCAAAAGTCATTTCATGGAAACTATTAAAATAAAAAAGTTAGATATCCCGCAGTCCCATCAAAGCGATATGAATCTCTTTATTAAATTGGAACGTCTGCGCGTCGACTTCTTGTAAAATGGTTACGTTGCGGTCATTGAAATACTTTTGCTATATTTAAAAGGCAAATAAAAAAAACGTAAGCAAATAGAATCCTTATTTAGTGAATTAAAACATCTTATATCTTAAGGGGACCAGCCCAGTTCTATGATAATGAGGTGTTGTTTATCCATCCAGCCAGTGGAAATTTTAGTGTTCTGTATGTGAACAGCGTTCCCCTGTCCCTCGCTCTTTGTCTTATTTTGTGTGATGGATGTATGCCATTAGGATCGGATGAGAGTTTAAGTGGCAGCCGTCGTGGCAGTCTAGCTTATTTACTTACACTTATTCATACCACGTGTTGTCGTATCACATAATAAGAAAAAACATTTTAATTTGAATCTAATTATTAGGACCAATTTTTTATTTATGCAATTTAAAGTCCCAACTGACCTGAGACTTCACAAGAAACAGAAATAATATTATGTATTTCTCGTAAAGTCTGTAGTACCAAATTATGCCCGTGTGGTCAATAAGGATCTAAAATCATGTCAGTAGAGGAAGTATGTCCAGTACTGGGATAATAAATAGTGGGCAATGGAAAGAGCCGTAGGATGCAATGGGAGCGGGCGAGTTAACTTCGAGCAGGTCAAAAAGATTAACGATAACAGTAATTAACGTTATCTTAGCAATCCGTTAACTGAAGAGTTAGATAGTCCTCGCAGATAATGCTGTGATAAACGCGTTTTTGTATTAATGAACAGCTGCTAGACATTTTGAGAGACTCGAGCCGCACGCTTAACTACAGTGAAACAAAATCAATCTTGGTTTTAGATATCTTATATTTTAAATAATCAATTTAAACTCATACACACTCATCCCTTTAATCTCCAAAGGGGTTGCCAGAGGCGCAACTACTACACCCACTTTCAGTCGTGCGTATCACCATATCGGGTACGAATTCCAAACTTCGGGTAGATTAAACTCCAGTCCGAATGATAATGTAATTAAAAAACAACAAAAAAATAGCGTGTTACGAGTACCTTAGAAGCAGGGAAAATCTGAAGTCTGAAACACTGCAATGTGACGTCACCACTATTGTACTATGGATGTGCCACCCTTGCTCATAATAACATTTTAAATACATTTTTCTGCTCCCTTATTGATATTGTTTTCTCGAGAGTTCGCGTTTATTCTTATTTACTGTTTCGTATAAAATAAATTAATGAATCAAACACAAAACTTTCCAATTATGAACTCTTGTCACAGTAACAGTTGGAAATTAACCGCTTCTTAGCAGATATAGCGGTTAGCGACGCCGCTTTGTAATATTACGCGCCGCGGGTCAAGGGAGGGGAGTTGCCTGATGCTTCGGTTGAAGACATGAACGTTACCGATTTTAGGGTATATTTATATTTTGGTACCAATGAGTTTTAGCTGGCATTGTTTGCTCCCCTGTGTGCCCAAAAAAATCTATAGTAACAACTGCTTAAGGCAGTCACAACATCCACCATTTGCGAAACATTAGAAATTCTTCATAATGACAACAACACAACATACGAAAACTAAAAATAGTAACATTGCGACACAATTATGTTTAGGAATATGTTAAACAAACTACAAATAACCATAAATCATAAAAGACACATAAAATCATAAATAGAATTGAACAATATAACTATAAACTTACAGTTCTATTCATTAAATTATTAAATTAATCAATCTTACTAAAGCCAGTTGCAACTTATATTTTTTTTTATAAGATTAACAATTAGTTGAAGCAATTGTCAATATTATAGTGACTAATAAAAAAATGTTCCTCGTTATCGCCATTTGTTGTCGTGTGTTATAATAAATTTAGGGTCTGCGCAGTCCTTTAAAATTAGTTAGTAATTTAGTTAGTGTTACGTAATAGGGGACCGGACAAATTTTCAGAAGGTGTTTTAAATTGATCATGTGGATATAAATAGCCAAGAAAAATAGTATTTTCCACAAATAAAGCTTAAAAAGTACATAAAACCAAGCCTAAATGTTAAATAGCTATAATTCCCGCGCAAACGCTACATTATGTCATTTCGTCTCGTGTGACGTCATACGTGGATAAAGCAACTTGACAAGTCTTGTCATTTGAACAGTGATTCAATAATACCAGATTAGGGTTATTTACCCTAGATTTAGGTAAAACTGAATCTGCAGGGTATTTTTTTTTATGGTAATTTTTGGGGTAATTCTACGACTTAAGGTATTAAAGCTATTGTTTCACGGTATTGTAATAAATATTGAGCTTAGAGAAAGATGTTTCGTACAAAAATTGTAGGCCATGAAACAATTATATTTTTTTATTCAATACAAGTTTCGTGTACAGCTAGTTGTTCCTAATAAAATGAGATAATTAAATTAATAATTATTGAAGTGGAAGTGAAGAAAGAAGTGGCGTCTGCATAGATAAGGATATAGAAAATAAAGTACCGAATTATTTATGATTGGTTGGGTAAAATTTTAAATTCCAAATAATCCTGGGGTAAAGAGAAATTATGATCTGGCAACACTGCATAGACTCTCAGGCAATCTCAGGTTACTGTGTAACAACCAGAATTCTATATAAATAAATATTCTATTCCATATCATGTGGCAGCTAAAACATAAATAAATACATCTCATAACCATAACCTCCCTGGAAGTACAAATGATTTAATTAATTGAAATATTCATCGATTTATTTTAAACCGAAACACAATTTTTTATTTACTTACATCAAAGTGATCCTCACAGAACTAAATCGGTGAGTCTGCAGACATTCCGTCGTAGGTTCGTCTTGCTAACTGCAACCACTTTATTCGTATATCTGCTTTTCGTGGTACATCAATAAATAATTTGTTTGGTAAAGATATCGAAGTATTATTACATTCAGGTACGACGCACCATCGATATTTTTTGCGGTCCATTATGATTAACGATTAAACAATCTGTAAACGTTAAGCTGGAAGATAGTAACAACGTCCCGTATAAATTAATATTAATTATTAGAGCAGTTCTGTGTCAAAAAACACCTTTAAAGCATTGAAATAACACAACGCGGTATGACATCCAGATGACGTCTGTTTGTTTACATTTTACCCACGTGTGACGTCATGCGCCGTGATTGGTGTTTCATTTGCCGTAAAGAATAGACTAAAAATATTATAATTATTATATTTTATTTATTGATTTAAAAATACAAATCACAACTCTTTTACAAAAACAAATATGAGATAATATTTTTAATATTGCAAACTTTACTTTAAACTGAATTTCAGATTTTTTGGTAATACCTGTCCGGTCCCCTATTACCACGTACTATAAAACTATGGAACTTATTGCTGCTAGCAGCATTTTCCGAAAGATACGACCTAGTGACCTTAAAAAAATCGTATTTCCAACTAAAGGGCCGGCAACGCCACCTCCATGCCACTTGATATTGCAGACGTTCATGGGCGGCGGTGATCACTTACTCGTACCATCAGGTAAACCCCTATAACATAAAAACATCACTTCCGTTTTAATAAGAAAAGTGTCAAAAGATGATTGGTTATCCTTATAAAAGTATACCTGGTCAATTCTCTTTACTTTAAAGGTTTATTTTTACATTTTTATATATATATTTAAAAAAAAACATGCATATAAAAATATAAAAAATTAATGACACACCGATGGCGAATTTCGAGACCTAAAGTAAACTTTTTTATTATCTTGACAAATCGCCAGGTTCTTGTATCTTGGTACCTCAGCTGCCCAACTTGTAATGGTATCCTGTTGCCTCCCGGATGCCAGAGCTTCGTCACTTTAAATCTTATGTACTGTTTACCCACTGTCTTTTTCTTATCCTTGAAAAGTGACTCCTCATTTGTTTTGGCAATGAGATATTACATCGGCCAAATTGCTGAAAACTATGTTTCGCTTGCGTGTGATTTTGCCTTAAATTCCTTTGGAAAAAAAAGGACAACTGTGTACTTTTATAGGATAAAAACTAACTTATGCTATCGCATTCTCTGCCGAAGCTAGTCAGTTTTAGTGTTATCTACAAGTCGACAGCATCTACGCTACGCCTTTATGTTAAATGCTAATAAACATCCAAACATCTGTGTAAATTGATATTAAAACAAATGTACAATAGTAAGATATTATAATTTTTTTTTCATTACTACCGTACAGTATCAGCAGCAGCTCGTTTTATTTGTTTGTTGTGATAATATTACTTCAGAAGAGTTCGTACGTTCAACAAAACTACAGCGTGGATCGACAATCTACATAACCATCCTTTGTAATATCTCTAAACTGAGGCGTATATTTTTTAATTGGACTATACAGTCCGAATAAAATGCTCAAAGCCGCCAATCACACGAGCCATAAACCGTACGCATCCGCGTCGGTGCGAGGCCGCGTGTCCGCTCGTGCCAAATACCAGTAAACTTACTCGCTGCGGGATTTCAAATGTACACAAACGTTGTAGTACAGAAGGTTTTTGGAGAGATGTTATGACTAGACTAATAAACATCGAAATCATAATATCAAAAACCGTGATAAAATACGAAAACTTGTTTTATTTCAATGTCTTACATTCTCGTCTCTCAACATAAGAAATAATAATAATATTATTATATTATATTTATTACTTATTCGGGCAACGCAATTTTGTGTATTTTTCATTTCCAAAAACGCCATTTACCTCAAAAAAAAATTTGAGTTCTATGTGCAGATTGGCTCGTCCTCTATCTCGTCATGATATGGATATAAGCCTGCCGCATTGTGCTTGCACTATTTGCAATTTTGCCTACCCCTTTGTGAATAAAAGGTGTGAATGAATATTTCCATATTCATTATATTTTTTTTTCTTACTGCAACTAAGTAACTACTAAAATTAGGTAAATATAACATAATTTACTACCCATTTTTACTTCCGCCGTAAGTTACGACATAAGTTATGTAGTATTTATTGTTATTAGAATAACATGGTAACCCAGTGTTCCTTCTATCGTCTATTTCGCTATGTCTGCGGTAGAACCCTGCGCGGCGGGAATTCGCCGCGTCATCACCTCTGATTGGAGGCACGTGCTGTCCCTGTTTGTTTGTTTTCTTCTACAGGGTACGAAAGGCCCTGTGCCTCGCTAGTATCAGGCCGTTCAGACTCTGACGCGTCATTTTAAACTTCGACTCTAATATTCATATTGAAAAGTTTGAGGCGAATTTTGTTGAGTTTATATGCAATTAATTTTACGTGAAATTAAAAAGTTTTAACCTGACTACGGCGTACAGGGTTATGATTTAAGCGAGTATGTATGTGGGTATATTTATTTGTTGTTAGAGTTAAGATTTAATGAAATATTTAACAGTGTTTTGCAAGTGTGTTTATTTGTATCAAAGCGTAAGTATTTTGGCAAATTAAAACTAGTCTTTTAAGAAAAAGTTCGAGTCTTTCAACCACGAAGTTTGTTTAATACAAATTAACAAACTCAAATAAAAGATCGGGTATTTTAACCACGACGTTTGTTTACTAAAACATGGCAAATTCAAATAATGTACATTCCAACGGTGTTGTGTGTTTCCTTAAAATCATTCGAGATTGGACCCGCAGCCTCCGTCTCTGAGTCCATTAAACACGTGGCTAGATGCCGCTACACGATTGCTTAAGAACTGCCTTTGAATAATATAAATTTCAAGCCGTTCATTGCTCTATATATCCCTGTGAAGTGTGTGAAATTTGTAAGTCTGTCATTTTACCCTTACGTGGGAACTTCCCAGTGGTACGTCAGGTCGGGGCGATAACGAGGGTCGACGGATCCGCCGCGCTGTTGCTCCTAGACGGCACAGTAGCTTGTCATTCAGTAGAATTAGTTGAAATGTTTAATGGTCAATCCAAAGCTTCCAACAAACATTTTCTGTATGTATTTCATGTTCCTGACTTATCCATAATAATAACACCACCCAAAAATTTAATTGCTGCATGGTATTAATTATTTCGACTGTCTCGGTGGCGAAGTTGTATTTACGGCACGACTGCAGCGCTGAGATCTCGGGTTCTATCTCCGAATTAAGCAAAGTAATATTGACGTATTCTGCTCAGCATCAGTCTGAAATTTGTGCTTCGATATAGGAGGTCATAGGACGGAATACACACGGCGGAAAGAGGGTGCACCAGATGAACCTCTATATAGACCTTTGGGGATCAAAAGCGGTTGTGTATAGAACAGTTCTTTCTACTGCGCGTGTCTCAAGTCTCCCTATACACAACTGTTTCATGAGCTGTTATGTCTCTTATAAAACAGAAAGATGCATTATGTTCAGTCGTAGAAAAAGTTTATCTACTATAACAGTTCTGCTTATATCCATTTGGACGCTTACGAGTGTGGACCTTGACACTGTAGTAAGACATATTTTTGAGATAGCAAGAATAGTTTCCATAAACATTATAATAAATGTAAGAAGATGAGTCATACATATAAATAGGTAATTTAAATTCACCTGCATTTCTTTTTCTATGCTATTAGCGATAAAAACAAATTCTAACAAAGATCTTTGTTAGAATTTGTTACACCTGTTCTGTAACACTTTCGAATATCACGGAAATGTGCTTAGGTTTGGGCCCTTGCCGCGGGCCAAACGATTGCTCTACATTATAGGTAAGTATATACGAGAACGTGGATATTTGCAATCTGCAAGTATTCAAAAAAATGGCCTAAAGGTGTATTGAAATTCGTAATCAATACTTCGTTAAATACCTACTTTGTCTATACAACATTTAGTACTGCTATGGTGTTAAATAGGTAGAAATAAAAAAAATAATAAACTGCGTCGTTACTTTATACGTTTGTTATGGCGCAAAACAATGCTTTATACTTTTTATGTTTTTTTATTTCTGGGTCCGGTAACTAGAATACTGCTTTGTTAACTGTGCGCAATTAACGCTCCTCTTCGCTTCTCAGATCTTCATTATTGAAGTGGAAGGATTACGTGCTCCTCTTGGTTGTCTGTCTGCAGCCTGCCAGTCCAACAACCGCAAGGTATGTGCGTTTTTATATCGGCAATTATTCGGAAATCTCTGGAGGGACACGATGTACAAAAAAGTTTATCAATTAAATATTTTTACATAGCAATTATATTTTAGTAGCCGTTTATGTTCACAGATATTTACCAACCCCCTTATTCATAGACGTTATTTATCTATGGACGGAGCATTGCTGTGTGCATGTGGGTAACAACTCTGTTTCTCAGCTTTGTTTATCTGACAGCTCGCTATTTGTTCAACTTTGTTTATTATGACAGCCAAATAGATTCAAGTTGTATCTCAATATTAGCCAATCACAACGGCCCTATGTCTACGCACTGCGAAGGCTGCCATGCTGTCAGCACTGAAAAACAGACTTGTTATAGCCATGCTCCGTCCTTAGTTAAAAAACGTCTATTAATAACGGTGTTCATTTGTAGCTTGGTACCTCATATCGTATTTGTCTCAGTACATCGATGCGACATCCAAGTTCAATGTCTTATACAAGAATTACAAATGCCGGAAAGTGCCAGATGTCGAGATTCCGGTATTAGAAAACTTGACCAATAAAAATGTAGGTTACGCGTTCAGCGGGTATCGGCAGCGGCATAACTTATTGGGGTAATATAAACGAGAGGTTTAATTAAGCCTCCGCTAGCTGGCGCCACCTGGCGCGTAATTAGAAAAATCCATTTTACATGGGTTAAGGCGGGAATGGCAGTTCTTAAACGGATTTTGACAGTTTAAAAAATGGAATATTATTTTCGTTTTTTTAGATTACCGTGTATCTCTAATGTTAGGGATTTAAAAATTTATAATGTCATTCTTGTAACTTTAGTAGTGAAACCAATCGGATTGAATTACACTACTTGGCATTTGAACCCTGGGATCTATATTTTGCAGCACATGAGATGCGTGTTCACTGTTCTAAGGTGTTTATTGGAGTGCCTATAGTATAAAAAAGCTTTTATATTTATACTGTCGCCCATTGCGACTGCTTCAACTATTGACTTTAACTAAATTAAAACTATGTGCCTATATAAACTATGAACCTACGCTACAACATGGTTAAATCTAGACTCTAGGCGTTGTTTCTTGCTTCGTAATATATCCATAAAGCATTGGGCTGATACGCGGGCAGAGCCGCGAGTAATACTTACTTGTTTTATAAATTCAAAACAACTAATCAATATTTACGAACCCCGTTACGCCTTCGAAATTCATCGTTAATTGTCCTCCCACTTAGCTATATCAATATTTAAAAAGGCTTGATAAAATAAATAACTATCAATTTGTATACCGTAAAATTTATTTTTTAATGGCATTCCCGATAAATTGATAGGATTCTTGTGAAGAGTCGAAGCCCTACCAAGGAATTTAATGAAGTGTCTTATAAAATACATTTTTTAATTTCGATTTTTATCGTTCTTCTGAATTTGTTGGCTTGATATCTTGTTTTGAAGGTACAGAATGCTATTAATGTAATAATTCATGTGAATATTTAAAGATCATAATTGTTAGCGTACCATGTGAAAGATATTGTAATATGTGCATAAATTAAGTACGTAGCATTTTGTAGCTAGAAAGCTAGGCACTGAGATTTTCGCGCAGCCATAGCCGCGTGGAAAAGCGAGCTATATAATCAAATATTAAATGCGCTCAATAGTTATTTATAACAATAATACTATAGATGCTCTTTGGTATCAACCCATGCGCAGCAACGACAATCGGGACAATAATTTTAGAGTCCACATCCCACATGTCAGTAACCTCATGTGCCAAGTCTAAATATTTAGACTGACAATGTTATAGGTACAATAAAAAGTCTGAAAAGGAAAATGTTTAAAATTAATGTAAGGAAACTTTTTCACACCGTTTCGACACGGTGTAACTTGTAATATGAATTTAATTAACACATGGGAACAATGAAGGCATGACTGTAACATCTGTTTCCGTAATACAGAGATACGTATACGTGATAGCGTTCTTACTCTGTAAACTGGAGGAGAATCCACCCATTTTACAGTTAGTTTACTAACTAAATAAAAATAAAATTACTTAACAGATGTTTCCGCGATAAAGTATGGCTCCGTGACCATGAAGGTTGTAGTCTTCAAAATGTCGGGAGCATCGAGTAAAAACTAAACAGATTAATAATTAGTTTTATTTAAATGTCAAACATTTGTGTACATAAGAAATCCCCAGAATAATGTATAATCAATGTAGGTTTTAGTATATTATGAATGATTATATTTAATATCCTTCCTCATATTATATTGGGTTGGTTTTTATATTGTTTTTTTTTCAGCACCGTACCAAATCGGAATTTAGTATTTCTGGCCAACATGGTGATAAGCTCGCTTCCCTACATCATGATACAGAACACATGTGACGAAAAAAGGGTTCCTAAGTCGCGCCTCTGCCTACCCTTTCGGGAATATAGGCGTGGTAAGTGTGTATCTGTATATATAACATATTCACATTAGCTTTTGTAGTAATAGAAGGATAAAAATGACGTAGATTGACCAAATATTGGATTAACATGTTGGTAACTTGCTATTGCGGAAAATTGCGAAGATACGCTTTTCAAACGGGGGAATACGTGGACAAAAGTAGTTCATAAAACCAATGTAACAAAAGTTCAATAGGATTTATTTGAAACATGTGTTTTTGTTAGAATAAGGCTTTGTCGGCAATCTTGTTAACTTAGGACCGGTTTTACTGAATACTGAAGTAATACCCTTTTATGTTCAACAGCGGAGAAAGGGTGCTCCGGGTTTGAACTCAAGATATTATTTGTTTTATTTAGTTCTTATGGTTTTTAGATGATTAGCCGAGGCAGAAAACGGGCGGTAATTGATCAGTCAAGCTTATAATGATGGCAATCATTAAGGTACAAAGGTAAAGATCTCTACATATACTGATCTTAGAAAAGCTACAGCTAATTTGAGTTAGATTTTTATTCTAGTGTGCGTTTATAGTATACCTCCTTGTCGAGCGTCTTTTTATGTACGCCTACTGTAGGAATATCCGAAAAACGTTTGGGATGACGGGAATTTATCGTGTCCAAGAATAATTGTGTCTGACCGCTGTCAGACTTTTTTTTAATTGCTTTGAATGACGAGACGAGCTTTCCGTTCGGCTGATGGTAAGCGATACGACCGCCCATAAACTGTAGAAACACCATCCAACACCTTGAATTACAAAGTATTGTTTGGTATTCCACTGCGCTCGCCATCCTGAGACATGAAGTGTTAAGTCTTAATATTCATCAAACCGGAATACAACAGTGACTACACACAGCCGCTTGGCGGCAGAAAGCTACCGCTGGGCAGCGGCCTACCCAGGCGGACTCTCCCACATGAGACCTACCACCAGTAAAATATGTTCTATTTACTAGTTGTGATTAGTTATTTCGGTTTAAGTTATTGAATAACGAAATGAACTTATCTAGTTAGCACAACCTGTAAACAGCAAAACATACAATAACGCACATTACAATGCTCTCCGTTACCAGGAGACTTAAGATGTCAATCTCATATAAAGTAATTACAACAACTTCCTTCAAAAAAAGAGCACAACTGAAAATGCTTCGACGAAATACCAACATTTACAAATAAGATAACCAGTGCATTTTCCAATGTCCATTCGGTGTTTAAACATCCAAAACATGTGTACGAATGTGTAATCCGCATAATGTGATACCGAGTGAAACGCTCAGCAAACAGTCCTGCCGCACTATCCACAGAAACTTCACGAAGATGCTGCGTGCGAACTTACGTAACTCAACATATCGATTTTTGTAATGAAATCTGGAAGTTGAAATTGGGTTGAAAATGTGAAAGGTTGTTTGGAGATTTGACTAGAACGATTAAAAAAAATGCAGTGCTTGAAATTGGCACTTGCTTTAGCAAACGTCCCATGAAACCATTATCATACTAGGCATTATAAATCCCCATAACAGATCTTCTTTTATTGACTGCCACGGTGGCGTGGGTGTCATTAGTACGCGGTATGAGTACGATTATAGTGCTTAGATCGTGGGTTGGAATCCCCGGTCGGGCCAAAAATAATTGTGACAGGGTTTTCAATCTTAAAATGACTCAGTCGTAGCTCGGAGTCAGATATAGGCGGTGTGATACCCCCGTGTCGCAGGCAGCATGTAAGGACGTTCGTCCTGCGCTTGATCTCTCTCCAGTCGTGTCCAACTGCCGTCTTATCGGAGTATGAGAGTGCATCTGTGTATGGTGTACACACTTGTGCACTATAATATTCCGGCCTACCTGGCTGACCCGATGAATCCGTGGCCCAAATTCGGTTAGGAGGGATTCATTCATTCTTGAATTGTAAAACTCATAAAAATTACCTTTACACCAGACAATTTACCCGTCAACAAAACAATTTTCAACCTCGTTAGCGGGCAAAACGAAATGTGATAACTAATCCCTTTGTATAAAGTATGAATAGGGTAAAAAAAACGTCACGTGAGTCTTTGTAATTAGCCGGGACCTTGGCCGCCTTCCAGAGGCTTCTACTGAGGGTTTATACAAAGGTGGAGATGAGAAATATACACGAGACCATTACTTTGTCGTTTGTCGAGACTTTTTGACTGTT
The DNA here is from genome assembly GCF_014839805.1 of Manduca sexta. NCBI lineage: Eukaryota > Metazoa > Arthropoda > Insecta > Lepidoptera > Sphingidae > Manduca > Manduca sexta. The sequence goes on from NC_051139.1 coordinate 16,678,511, forward strand.
TTTATATTTTATTCGTTTTGTTTATAGTAAATATTGTTGGCCACTTTGATGCGTGAAAATTTTCTGGAAATAAGATATGGCGTGTTCAAAGGACTCTGTAGTTTGTGTAGGTCTACACGTGTGCCGAATTGCATTTTTCAACTGTTTTTAAGGATTTTTTAATAAACATACAAACATTTACATTTACTTACAATATTAGTAGGATTATTTTCAAATATAACAAAGATGACATGGGACTAGTTTCAACCAATATATTAAATCACAATACGCGTGGATCATAAAATATAACTTATCCGACTTCGGAAGAAAATACTTATAATTATAGGAAAAGTTCTATTATCTGTAGGTTGACTAGGAACATAAAATAAACGAAAAAAATAAAAAACAAATCTATTGTTGGTTTTAATTGTCGCCTCTTTCCATTTGTTGAAATTCCTATATTTTGTTTCATTCTTTTTTTCTATAAGAGTGCGGCAAAGTGATCCAATTGCACGTTATGATGACTGGAGTGAGGTCTAGTAGAATGTCGACTGACGAGAAATGATTATGCCTCGGCAGTCGACACAATTATGCAGGCCTTTTGGTACCGCATATACACAGGTTGATCGCGGAGCGCGACACACTTACGTTGGTCACTATGGCGGGTTTTAACACCTCGTGTACGGAGGTCGCTATCCGAGCGGTTATAAAATGTTTCCTACCGAAACAGTTCTATGAAACTTTTTACAATAATATGGTTATAATTCAATTTCTTGTTACTAGATTTTAATACAGTGCTGTATCGAGTTATTTTCTACAGTTAGGTGGTACTACGGTTTACGGGCTGTCGTGATGCTTACCAACAGGCGAGCGGCTAGCTCCTCTCATGATTCAGTTGCATATAAATAGGTGCGCCTTTCGCCTTTGCCAGTTGAATAAAACTGCATATTCTTACTTATACCATTTGTATACACAGAGTCGGAGCTTTCTACTGCTGAGTGGGAATTTGCGGCTTCGCGTAGGTGTGAAGAGCTTTGATAGCTTAACTGAAAGATCATCGTTTAAAAGCAAGTGCGATCGTTTCGCTGTACGCTTTGAAATCTTTTGCTGAAGGTTTGTGGAATTGTTTTGCAGTTGTTTGTGCGATATTTTCTCTTGACATTGTTCGATGTGGAAGGATAGTGAATACTTTTTGTAGCAAATGGTGATCTTTATACGAGTTTATAACGAGAGGGACAAATTGTATTCCTGACTTTTGCCAAGGTTATACTTCATTACTTTATAATTATAAAAAATTAGAGGCCGATGGAAGAATAAATATTTTATAAAATATCCAATCTTTTTTTAATTAGTATTCGAATGAGTTATTAAAGTTTGGTCTTAATTTTGATTACTCTCGATTACTGTTTGTAATTAACGCAATGCCCAATGCCTTTATTAAAATAGTCTTTCACAAGTTCTTTTGAATCGTTCTTTTCTTAGATGCCTTAAGGACGGCTCCGGCTTTTTTAGCCGAGGTTCTACTTATATCATAAAAATTGGTTCCAAAAACCAAGACAAAATAGGGGACCGGCCTGTGTTTGATTTTGTACATTATTCTATATGTAATAGTTAATAATACGAAAAAGAAACCCTCCTGCGAAAACTGCATTAAAATTGGTTAAAAAATGAGCCAGTAATTCATATTTCAAATATTACTACGTGCCGAAGTGGGCGTGAAGTAGGGATATCGCTTCATTCCTTTCTTTCGCACGCGTCGTAATGCCCGATGACGTCACACGTGGGTATTGCGCCTCTTTTCTGTTTCTCTTTACTTACCCCTTCTACCGAAATTGAAAGAATTATAACTTGTTGATTTTTTACGGGATTTTAATAATTCTTTCTGTGTTATAATTTATATAACGTAAATATTTGATAATAATAAAGACCAAAAATGAGTCCGGTCCCCTATTGGTAGCGCTCAGATATAGAACCCATTGCCATTTGTACATGAGCTAATTACCGTCTTTCATCTTACAAACTTGACTTTCTGTCTAACCTTTAGGTTGTTCTCCGTTTCACGCCTCAAGCGGTCGTTATTCCAATGGAGTATCAACGAAGCTTATAGAATTTTAATAAATAAATTTTAATAGGCTTTTAGGTTGAAGAAGGCTTATATCTTATTGAGCTTTAGACTCCTAATTAAATGCCAGTATGGCTTGGTTGGTATTATTAAGTAGAAATTGAATGGATTGGTAGACCCTTCCCTGTGTATCGACCACCGTAAATGTGGAAAAAACCCTGATTGTAGTTCGTGTTATCTTGTTGTTAGTTGTTTTCAAAGATCATTTTTACAAGGAATTTGTGCGCTTCGGAATAAACTTCCTCCCACGGTGTTTTCTCGGAGTTATGACTGGTCCTGCATCAGACAAGGTTTAAAAAAAGTCTTTCACGGTAGGCAGCGGCTTGGCTGTGTCCCAGGCACTGCCGACGTCGATGGGCAACAGTAACCACTTACCATCACATGGGCCACTAGCTCGTATGCTTTCGGCAGCAATAAAATGTTATTAATAAAGTTGAATAAAAATATGTGTTACTGACACGAGTATTTATTTCGAACGTAACTATGCAAGAAAAACAACAAAACACATATAACTACAAATATAAAACATAAAAATAACACACCCACAACAAAGGTTACCTATAAAAGGTCTCTTTGTGATTCAATATAAAGCAGAATGTATCTATCTGCTAAAAGACTGTTAGGCTATCGATCTGCACTAACATATCTACTTTTTCTTTAAGTTTAATTTTTTTTTTCTTAAAGAATATTGTAAAATTTTCAAATCGTTCAGAACGATTGTCTCCTGCTTAACCTTAGGAGGTAAAAGGTTTCGCTAATGTGCCCCGCGAATGTTTTAAAAGAAATTCGATGTGCTCAGACCTTTTACACATAAAAATAGTGGGTCTACTTTTTCATGTCATTCAAACTTTTTAATGTGTATCATGTAACTTGAGCTTAGTAAAATTGTGATCAGTAAGGTAAATTAAATATTAGGTGACGTTTCAAATGAGAGTTTAAGACAATTGCTCATGGATAGAATGGAATCGCCACCTTGATTTACCGTAATTTATATAAAATATATTTATTTTTTTTATGTTATAAGTGTAATATCTATGTTTAATAAATTATTCTATAATATATATGCTATAAATTTAATGAAATTAATTATCTTACCGTTTGTAAAAGTACACCTACCTTGTTTATTTCTATATCACCCTAAGGTCGACTGGTAGAAAAGCCTTTGGCATTAAGTCCGCACATATTGTTCTATAAATATAAAGCGTAAAAATAAATATTAAAGACAATATTGAGCAAACATTGTAGTGTTCACATTTTTTTTTTCGCAGAGGTAGTCCCTTATTACTACCGCCCAGCCTTCGTGGGGGGCGACTGAGCGGTTATGCTGGGGTAACCGTGCCTTACGGCCCGGCGTTGAGCCGCCCGGATTTGATGGTGACCTTAGGGCGACCGCCGGGCCGAGTCTCTAACCCTATATACAACTAACCTACGCCCGGCCTACCAGCTAAAACTCCGCGGTGGCCCTCTTCGGCGCATTTGGGACGGTTGCGGGCTTCCTCTGACGAAAGTGTCATAATTCTTCGTCCGCAGCCGCCCCTGCGCGGTGCCGCCTTGTGGCCCGTCTCCTATTGGGGGGCTCAGAAGCCCCCGCGCACCGAAGGACGCCCTCGGCGTCTACGGCAGCATGAGGCCAACTACACACTGCCGTCCATCCCAACATCCGTGCCGAGGTCAACCGATAAAAGTGCAAAAAGATGTACAGAAATGTATTAGGGCGTACCGCCGCCTGCTGCCCGCCGACGACCCCCATCTTGATACTTACGGGACCAATAATATGCATTTGACCGGATTTCCCATATACCAGGTTTAAATGGCATTACTAATTAACGTCACACACTTATCTTTTTAAAAATAACACTTAACAATAAGATACTCCACCCGTAGATGTAAAGTTTTGGGCAGAATAAATATCAATAAAACATAAATGCCCTAATGCCACTACTACTCTCAGAGAATTTGTTGCAGCAGCAATATCATACTTTCGGACAGAAAAACACTCGCACACGCCATACTCTTATTAAATTATAAATCGATGAAAAAATCTGAAAATAATTAACTGGGATTATTCGTTATTCATAGATGATTTTCGACACATTATCAGCAGAGACAAATACAAGTATCTGTTTTTATTTACGAACGCAGTGTCAATATGAAAAAATATAAACATTTAACATAGCTAATATAGAACTATGTTAAATGTTTATATTTTACCAATTCCATCAGCTGTAACGCTGGGTATCTGTATAAGCAGGGCTCTTGCGCCACTACCTTTCCATTTACATGCCGGGTACGAGATTCAATCCATTAAACCAAAGGGCTCGGTCGCGAGGGCCCATTCCGATCTCCCACCACATCCAATTTCCTAGCGTGGTCTAAGTGAAATCGTGTGAATTTCCTAGAGTATGTACCTTTCTTGTTTGTTATTCTTTGCTGTCATTGTTAAGTATAATACAAAATTTTCATACTCCTAAATGAGAATATTAATACTTGAGACGTGAGGTCAGATATCTAAGACCTAAAATTGTCCATCAGCACATGAAGCAAATATGACGTCATTTTGTCGTTTTAGCCCGTATCCAATAATATATTATGTTTCTACAGTCGTTAATACTCATAAAAACAAAACAATATACAATAATGACGTATTTTACCGATGTCTACCGATATATCTGTATATATGTATTTGTCACTCCCATACATAACGTTAGCGTCAACGATTGTAAAAAGGTATCTTGCAACAACCCTTGAAATATAAATGTAATGTTTTCTGTCTTCTGACATCAAGGATTTCCTTCACCATCGTTATTGGAATGCATTTAATAAATAAACATTTCAAACAAACATTAATATAATAATCGCTATTTCCACAACAGTATTTTAAAATTAAACCTATTAATTATACAAAACTGTACTAGTTATATAGGGGTCATTGTTACTAACCCTTTAATTGTTATCATAAGTCATTAGTGACAAGAATTGTTTGGAATCAAAAGTCTTACTAAGTCTTCCAACATAATAGTGTTAGTACAAAGAGTTATGTTGGTATTGTGCAGCCAATAGTTTGAACAATAGTCATTATATACAAACAATAAGCTATTATTAGTCTTGAAAACTACGTAACTCCAAATGGTCACTTGAAGTTTATTTAAATTGCTATTATAAGCTTATTTGTTTTATTATTAATTCCAAGATTACGATGAGGTTTTGAGTGAGATTTTTATAAGATGTCCTTTGTATACTGGCTTTTGATAAAAAATCCTGTGATGATCCCAGGGTCACAAACTAGGTCCATACCAAATTTCATCAAAAACCGTTCGGTAGTTTTTGGATTTATCGCGTGAAAACAGACAGGCGCGACGGGGACTTGGTTTAATAAGATGTTTAAGAATAATCTCTCGGTACAAACCAGCGTGATGCGTTTGCCTCCAATCCTATAAAAGTAGTATTAAGTAGATATATAAAAATCCGTATCAAATAACAATAAGAAAATAACTTCCTCCCGTGCGATAACATTGCTTTAGAAAGGTGATATACGTGCCTTTTTACTCTGAAAACGTGAAAAACTTCCAGACTTTTAAATCGTCGGCGATCCTTCTAGAACACTTCCTGTTACTGTGGTAATGCGTGTGAAAGTTCCTGCAATTTATTACTGACAGTTACAGGATCACTCGGGTCGAGATAAGGCATTTGAAAGGGATATGTTATTGTAGAAAATATTAAAATTGTTTAGTTCAAACGTTTCTTGGTGGTCAATATTTTCTTACAATAAACTTATTTTCAGGCGTGGTGTATTACCTAGCGGACCTCGGGTAAAAAGATGCAGTCCTTAACTCCATCTGTATTAACCGACTTCTGCCAACTTCCCTTTCAGGTCGCGTTTATGCATATTAGTAAGTACTAATATTCTGCGGCAAGTAGGTTGGTAAGTACCTATAATATCTTTTGTCGAGTTCCCTTTCGGAAAATTGCACCCTATGCTTGTGCTGTTTAAGAAGTTAAACAAGGTAGGTTCAGGTCCAACAGTTGTATCTATATTAGAAAATTGAGTCTTTCGAGAATATAAATTGCAGCTGACATAGCGAGTTCTATCCGAGTTGCTATTCACTGGTTGCCTGACTTTTACTACAAAACGCGAGGCGGTGGTCCATCAGATCTAAATATGCTTTTTCCTTCTGATACAGATATAATCTTTAAAAACACACATCACGCGTTTATCCCCGAAGGGGTACAAAGAAGTGCAACTAGGGCACCCAGTTTTGATATGTATCCCGTCTGTAATATGTGATAGGAGGCGAGTCTATCGCCATGCCGTGCCCAAATTCCAGATATCGCTCTGATACTAAGCAGAAATACTCAATACTCGCTTTGCTCGATCCAGGATTTGAATCCGAGACTTGAGTGCGGTATCCGTATACTTCAGGCGTGATCGTATAATTACATTTAAAATAATTTCTGCAAAATTATATCTATTTTACTTTTCAATCAAAAGGTATTTTCATAGTGGTCGTGACAAACAATGGCATGAAATAGTTTGCTAAGTTCCGCTCCGAAATCATCTTCCGTTTCAATACAACGTGGCCAGGATTGTTTTATAACTCACGAGACGAGTCCGACACGATTTTAGATGCAAAAAACCCAGGGAGAGATACATGTACGTGTAAATAAATATTGCTTTTTAATTTACATTTAATGTACGTTTAAACTATGATTATTCGGTGTAATTATTCGAAAAGTTTTGGTGCCATAGTTGCACCACTGCCTACCACTTTTAAAAAGAAGGCGTGATATGGTCTTTTCATATTGGAAATAAATTTAATGACAAATTTTAAAACAGCCGTAAGTCATTGTTAGTTATTTGTTTAATTGTTTCTTTCCTGAACATGTACTTGAATAGTGTGCCTTGAGGTCTTGTTCAGTAATCATTGTGTATTATCAGGTTTAAAATAGATGGTATGATAAGAGAACAGTAATACGCGACTTAGTACAAGACCTCGTTCAGATGACAAACATTACTTATTGATAACTAACATACGTTTTGTTTGAAGTGTTCACATACTGGGGCCTTATTCTCTATCCCGCACGTTATTTTAACAGTGCGTCACAAGCACGTAACACAACGCATCATGTTTAGGACTATAGAAATTTGGCTTACAGAATACCATTCCACGCACATTTCTCGAAGATAACATGACACGGCCGCGTTACGCGTTTACACTACCATACAGAATAAGGGCCCTGACGCGCGCGCTTTAGGTTTTTTTTTAGTATATGACTCTCAGTAGTAGAAGAGGCCCGTGCCCAACAGTAGGACAGTATATAATATAGGGCTGATATATTATTATTGTTGCTAATTATGTCAGTCTGGTGGCGCTTATCGTCCGTGACCTGTTTGTGTCATTATTCGTATGTAGAAACAATAACTAAAGTCGTCGTGTATAAACCGCTTTAACAGTTACGCTAGGTTGGTATCGGCCAGTTGGATTAAGTTTTAATCGATCCGAAACGTTGCTGCCAATTGAGTTCCGCTTTCAGTTACCATATCATAGACCACAAAAAACTATTCTTCATTATTTTATTTATTTTGGGTTGATAACTTAAGTTTTAATTTTGATTGAAATAAATTAATTTGAATTTAATTAAAATAAAATAGTTGAAATAAAACTATTGTTACGATTTTTATTTAATTTTCTCCCGACGTTTCGCCTTCATGGTCACTGGGGGATGGGGAGTCCGTCCGGTGACGAAAATGCGACGTATAGTTTTATTTTAATGTTTAACATGTTTTACATATTTTTATTTAAAATGGTATAAGAATTAATGCATTAGCCTGCTCATGAAAATTGAAAAAGTTGTGACGCAAAAGTAAAATATGGCTTTTCTATTCACTTTTTTTAATTTTTTTATTACCGCCATAGCTCACGTACCGCAAGTTAGAACGCTTATTCAAACTTTCGTATCCTAATGGCACTAAAAGAGATGCACCGGCGAATAAGCTTCATTTCAGAATATAAATGCATCTTTTCAAAGCCTTTGTTAATAAGCAACCGGGGTAGTTTGCCTTCGCGAAACTTTCGCTAAGTTTCCTGAATTGTGTGAATTCAGGAAGTTTTTCCTCCCGAACTCTCCAATAGCGTTTATTGCTGTGAATTGATATATATAATCCGTTATAAATATTAATGGTTGCGGACAATAATGCAGCATTATAAGACATCTTAAACTGCTACTGAACAAATCTATAAACAGATATTCTTTCTTTAGGACGGACAGAGGCGCAACGGACTGGCGGACTTGAACGGTGCACGGTGTACGTTTGTGGCGTTGGTTACGTGTGTTGTAGCTCTTGTTGGTTTATGATATTAACTATTTATTTAATTTTTTGTTTTCTATTATACGGGGAGTTATGAATGACCGACGAAAGAAGTTGTTTCCCAATTAAACCCCGTGCATGACGCTCTATGTTGCGCGGTTCAATTTATTTGGCATTTAGTGGCGTTTTAATAAAAATGAACTTGTCATAATAAAGTTCGCCATGCAGCTATGTTATTAATAGATGACTTTCAATGGAATACAGTTTGTATTTGTTTACTATATTCTATAAACTATTTAAAAACGGACGGATTCATGGAATTATTTTATTAGCATAGCAGTTGAGCAGCATGAAAATAAAGCAAAAACCTTATAAGTTAATTTTGCTAGTCCACATTACAGTACAATATTTCTACTAAAGAAAAATTGGAAATGGTTCACAAAACTAGTATCGAAAAATGTTCAAAGGGTAGGTTTCACTGTCGGCGCGACACATCGACAATACCTGTACAGTCGATACCAAGCCTTATGCAATAACCCGTCCATTCAACTCACATCAAATACCAGCCATTGTTGACGCAGTGAACGGCGACAGCATTTCGGGGTTCCCTCTGAAACCGATAAAATACGGCCATGTGACATGTTTCTTATATTAGTAGTGATATAGTCTTTTATTGGCCAAATAAAGTTGTTACTTGGTATTGTTTTGAAATAATCACTCAATGCAGATGTTAAACCTTACAGTAATTAGTGATTACATTACTACAATGTTCTACATAAACAAAATACCCTCGTAAGGCAAATATAAAATATATTTGTATAGTCATACAAACATGCACCACGTGCAACGAGGCATTTTACGCCATGTGTGTTCTGTACCGTCGTCGCGTTTCCAGACTGCTGGCTGATAGAGAGCTAAAAACCCAATATCACTTCCCAACTCGGGGCTCGAATCTTGGACCTCAAAGCTATGTCGTACAGCACACGCAATACGACTACGCCACTTAGGCTGACTCACTATTCAGTTTATTGGAATCGAATCCGAGACTTCTCCGTTCTTTCTAAACGTCTACTAAAACGAAAGCAGCTACCCTGATAATATATTCAGAAAGAACCCACACTTCCTAATGAGATCGCGCGACCCCAATTTTTCCTTACGTCATCCCAGGGCAATAAGATAGTTTTTATTGCGAGGCATTTACCTTATTGTGTACTTGTTATCTATTGGAAAAGGGACCTTAATCGTCTGGTGCTCTCACTGGGGGCGCAGAAGAGCCGCTAAGGATTAATATTAGATTTATACAACGGTTTTACGTAGTATTTGCTTTAGCCATGACTTGAGCAGTTCGAATATCAGATATTTTAATAAGCAAGTTCTGCAATGCGTTTTATTTGATGTTTGGTTTCCTAATAATGGTGTATGAGATTTCTGATGGCTAAATGTATTCTTAATTATCTCTTTTAAACGCGGCAAGGCATCTTTGATGGCCCATATTGTATGGTTTATGGAATCGAGGGGGCCCTTAAGACCAGGTCACTCGCTTGCTAGTTATATACAATTCAAATACACTTACTCTTTAGTATTTTTTTATTATCTACAAGCGGTAAGTGACATGTGTGCTTACAAAATCTGTTTAGTAAATAAATTACTTTCCAACGGGAACATAATGCACCCTGCTTGGTAGAAAGCAAAGCTATTCTACAAACAAAGTCGCGCAACTCCAAAAATTGTCGAAACTAAATAAAAGAACGCGAAGTAGCACAAAGAACTTCAGGGACTAGCAAGTTACTGCTAGTAAGTAAAACGACTACTAGCAGAACTTTAAACAGTATGGCATTTTACTTCCGGAAATTTACAGGATATCTTAAAGGCAGAGAAACTGATGAACATTTTAATCATTACCTTGAACAGTGTTCTTTATGAGATTAAAGTTACATAACTCAAAAACGGATAAACCAGTGAATTGTTACAACAATTACAAATAATGTGGCAACATGCATTTATTCTTGCCAATGCACGTTATTGACCCATCGGTAGGGGCTGTTGTGTTATGACCCATATTTGAAGGAGAGTGGTCGATTAATCAGCTCATAACTAGGGGCGCTGGACACAAACTGTAAGATCGGTAAGTCCTACATCGACTTCGAGCATCCAAAATGTCTTAGTACCATTTGAAAGTACGAGTGTGAATAGCTTGTAATTATAATTTGTTTCGGGCATGGACAAGCTCAAAACCTATCATCTGTTACGTCCCTTACACATTAGCATAAGAAATACAAGCGTGTACTTGATGCACTTTTGCCACCTCTACAGGGACAATAACATGACTATGTATTTAATGGGCAATGTGCCAACAAGTTAGATTTCAAATAAAGACTATGAATTTCATGATAAAAACTGAACTCCGAACGTCACCTTTGACACAGCGAAATCGGAAAAACATATACTAGCCCCCAAGAAGTGCCAGACCCTTACACGTGGATAACCAGCTCGACAATATACTTTAAGTAAATACAATAAAGCGCAATTCTCACCCCGGGCTTTACAAACTTATTATTACACTTGAACTAGATGTTATTCCGGAGGCATAAAGTTGCAATTTTATAGCCAAGCGTATATTCGACTGGTTCATGTTAAATTTTATTCCAACTGCGTATGGGTACCGGCAAATATGTTATTTTCCGCCGGCACGGCTGGTTATACAAACGACTAGCGCTCGCCGCCGGCAATGTTTAATAAAATATAAAACTTAGATGGAAATGAAAATCAGTTTGTTTACACAAACAGAAACTTTGTATTTTATTTATTTAATTATATTAAAAATTGTCGCCAAGAAGAAATCAAAGAAGAAAGCTTGACAATTATATTCTGATATGTAAGTATGGCTTAATGGTAATAATGTACTGTCATTAGGTTTATGGCCAGGGTAAACGTTTAAAAACCTGCATACTTGTAAAAACTTTTAATATTATACCAATAAATGCAAACGTTTCAGAAGATGTTTTAACGATAGTTTGAAGTTTACATATAAACCATGGAATGGGTTAGATTGAAAGGCACAAAGGCATATTGAACTCTAGATTCACATATATAGATTTATTTTTATGCTGAAAAAAGTACACCATATGCCTTCTTCTATAACGCAGGTTAAGTTTGGCAAAAAGTAGTTCTTAATTCTAAGATATTTGAATCCTCTACATATAGAGTAACATAATTTGATCATCGGGGGTTATAATTGCGATACTCAAAGTCTCTTATTAATAATAATATCAGCCCTGTATACTGTCCCGCTGCTGGGCATGGGTCTTCTCTACTATTGCGAGGGTTTAGGCTTTAGTCCACCACGATTGCCTACTGCGGATTCGTAGATTTCACACACTCAAAATTCCTATAGAATATTTTCCAGGTATGCAGGATTTCCCGGCGATGTTTAACTTCACCGTTAAAACAAGCGATAATTCAAAAAGAATGCACACATTCCTTGGCTTGCCCTTGGGTTCTGAACCTGCGGACATTCGTCTTAGCAGTTCATACCACAACCAACTAGGTTATCGCCGCATGCAATATCTATCCTCAAGTCCCATTTAATCGCTTACCGCAAAACTAACGAGAATTATTCTAGCAAACAAACGTTTTAAAATTAACTTATATTTCCCGAATGCAATTCCAGTAATGGGGACATTAAAAGTTAATTGAAAAACTGTTCATTATGTTAATTTGCATTGGTAGAGTTGAATCTGCAGTTGTTACGGTAGTGATGCGTTGGTATCGATTATCGATAACAATATCGGTATTGTGATATTGTCCGAGTGCTGAACATGGGGCACGTCTATTAAAGAGGGTTTATGCTTTGGAAACTACGTTAGCTTACAATGCGGTTATAAAAAAAAACGCGCTTGTGTCTTAAGTAGACTTCAATAATGTATTCTAGGTTACCCGAGCGTATTTTCAGCTAATGATTCATATACCTCTCAGATATAGTTCGATCGATTTAACTACCGTGACCGGATAAATATACGCCAACTCACTAGTATTTTCCAATTTTGATGTAACTACTAGACATAATAAAACTTAACATCTTATGTCTCATGATTGCGAGCGCATTGGAATACCAAACAATAATTTATAATTCAAGCTGTTGGATGGTGTTTCTACTATATATGGGTCGTATCGCTTACCACCACACGAACGGCAAGCTCATTTTGTAATTCAAAGTAATAAAAAAAGTACACTGAAGAAGTGATTGATTTCGGACGACACTGTCCCTGGTGATATTGATTTGTCGATATGGCTTTGCTTTTAAAATTGTTTTCCCCATTACGGCGGAACTAATGACGTTTAAATGTAATTTTGTTAACTCCTTTGAAAGCCTTCGTGATTTGATTTGAAAAAATGCGATATTTTTTCTGCGGGCTTTTTACTAGATGTATATTATACTGATTAATTTATGTTTCTTATTTATATTGATTCCGGAAAGCGACTTTTAGAATAAGCTGCTATGGAGGGTTGTATACAATATACACGGTGGCTAACCATACAGGTACAAAATATATAAGGTATTTTAGTATTAATCATTTCTGGGTCGCGGGGAAACTGCAGTCATTACCACCACCACTCAGCTGACCATCAACATGTATTTACGTGCTTTCTGTTAAAATGACTATCGATAAATACTATCGATAGAAGTTCTCACACTTCCCAACAGCCGAGTAGGAAGCGGTGCGAATGTTTTGCGCACAACTTTTGCTTAATAACCTTTGATTATGCGTCTAGATGCTGCATCGCGTCGTCATTCCATTGTCTCTCCTGATCATGGAACTAAAGTATTCAAATTTATTTTGAAATTTGTATACATATAAAAAGATATTGATAAGAATGCTTTTATGGGCTCTATATGAAAATTTTTAATGCTTTCAACCTTAGATCATTCAATTATATGTTAATTTAATTTATAAATTACGAAGTATTACTTTCGACTGCGCTTGTGTAAGACCTTTCTTTGTATAAAAGTTCCCATGTGTACGTTTTCCTGATTAATGTAGCCTTTAAGTGAATCTATAACAATGATCCGCACACAAAGCAATATATGACAAACATGCTTAAAATATGTACAAAGTTATTGAGCGGTTTTTGGGGTTACTTTTACATCCAAACATCCTTAGAATTTTTCACATTCATAATATAAAAAGCGGTAATTATTTTTTAATTAAAACTGCCTAATAATTAACAGTAATTATCTCGGCTTAACTGTAGCAGTTACTTTTTGATGGATACGTTTTGCTCTAATATTCCATGACTGACTATCTAGACATGTAAATATTACTAGCTTACAATGTCGCTACTTTTACTTTAGAACTTTTTATTGTTTTGCCGTTTCAGAACATATATTAAGTATATTTGCATTGCTATAACATTTTATAATTTAAAATTAAATTATATTCTTTTGATAAGTGTTTGCAGTATGATCGCTTTAATAACTAACATAAACTGCTGCGTACTTTTTGCAAGTACATTTATATTTTAATTTCCATTTGAGAAATTTAAATGACTTTCATAATGTTGAAGTGTGTGTCCAATTTGTTACTAGAGACACATCTACTTCTTGGGATAGCAAAGGTTTGCGTTCTATTTCCGCATACTTCTACGAGAATTCAGAATGTTTTGACCCACGGTAAAACAACAAATAACAAAAAACTGGAGGCCATACAGATCTCACGCAATCATGCGTACTTGTTTCTTTTTGTACATTCACAGCATAGTGACCCCACTACACCTGATGGTAAGTGGAGTGGGTCCAATAGAATGTCGACTGACGAGAGATGATTACCCCTCGATAGTCGACACAATTATGCCGGCGTGTTGGTAGCATTGGCTGATCCCGGAACACGACCCACTTATGTGGGTTACTGTGGCGTGTTTTAACACCTTGTGTACGGTGGTCGCTATCTGGGTAGATATATATCCTACCACCAGCAAGTGGTAGACGACGCACTAAATATTCTAACTTGCAATTCCCATGTCTGACATTGGATGTACATGCTGCGATGCTCAATTATCAGGTACCGCCCTGTAACCTCATTTGGCGTGAAAATACAATCGAATGAAGATTCTTTTTAAAGTTAATAATTCAACGCGAGGATACGTTGATTGCGAGAAATAAAGTTTTATCTTTATCTGATTCGAGGGGCAGGTTGAGATCGTATCGTGAGGGTGACCTTTTAATCAGGGATTCAATTCGGCTGGTGGAAATATTTAATTCTTCGAACGATCTTTTCAACTTTAAGGTATAATTGCGTAACTGAAAATAGTATTTTATAGGTTTCTTAAATGGTAGGTAGTCTATAAATACTGTTTTGGGCCGTGTAAGCGTTGCTTTGCTTTGAAAATAAATTTGAAGTCTTATTTAACTAATGTTTTACGTTGCCGAGTGCACTCGTTCGAGTTTGCACTCGTTCGAGTTTGCACTCGTCCGTGTTGCTACTGATTAGGACAAGTAATAGTGACCAAGCGAGCAATCCGCTAGTCTCAATGCGGGTGATAGAAAAACACAAAAAAAACTGCGCCGTACAGACGTTGTCAGTTTCTACAACTACATGACTGTTGATTAATTGAAAGTGGCTTTAAGTAAATTGATTATTTTGGCAACTAAATCGTTCCCGCTGTTTAAGTGGGTGTCATAGACTATGAGCTTTAAACCAGCGGTTTTAAAGAACGCGTACTCTGCTCGACGTCGGCGACACAAGACAGGCTTGCTCGTACTGTTTGTTCATATTAATAAAAACAAGAAATGAAGATGTATGCACAGTCTGGTTAAAGCAATTATTAACCAAACGAGAGCATTTATCACATATCAATTAAAGAAAAAGATCATAACGTAGATTTTCGTAATTATTTAATAATGCCTGAGCCACTGTATGAAGAACTATTGAAATAAGTTACACCTATTATAAGTATGGATGATACATGTATGACATAAGTTATGCATTAATTTATTAATTGTAACAAAATGGCGGCACGCCGTGCTGCCACACATACGAGCCTAGACGAGCTACGAGCAAATTTCAAAACGATTGGATCGTCAACGAACTTGCTCGGCGGTTTCAAAGTACGCGTACCTAGTTATGGATCACAGGCGAAAAAGATAGTCGACCTACATTAGCGGATTTAGTGGAACGTCTATGACCCGCTTAACAATTTGACAGTAAGCTGTTATCGATTACATTGCTGAACTTTTGCTTGCATATCTTTTGTTTAAATTTATTATATTTAAATTATTACTGTTCAGCATCAAGTGACCTGTTCGAATCAATTATAATCTAATGCCTACATGCGACAAAAACTGAGGCTCAATCAGCACACAATGGTTCCATCAATCCGTGGAACTGCCGGCTCAATCCATTAGTGGCGACGCCATCTTATCGCGCCATCTTAATGTGTTCTCTCATTTCGCGCGCTGTCCAATGCCGAGGTTGCTACATGGGAAAATGTTATTATATTTTTTTTTGTGGTAATGGGGATAGATTTTACCAATAATTATCAAGGGATTGTTAATGAAGAATATCTCTAGGATACAACTTAGGTCTTGTATCAGAAATTACGACTATTTTACCTTTGAAGACAAATATTTACGGATCACGGAGCCTTCGGTTTCCTTACTTACATCAAACCCACAGTCTCTCGTATTACAGCTGGCTCAACATCCTTTACGCCACGGTAGCCGTTAATAACTATTACGTACTACGTCGTTTACTTTATGCTCAAAAGCGTATTATTTTACATTTCTTTTATTCCGCAACTGAATTTTACGACATACCGAGAAATGTCGGATATCCGAAGAAATAGAATAGACAAATAAAATTTCCATTTTCCAAAACTAAGCCAGATATATACCTGGACGCATCAATAGAATCCCGTCACGGTACAATATATTCAATTTGTGAAATCCCGGACGCCACGAGTCGCCGTAGCGCTGGTAACACTGATAACCGTTGACGTTCCATTTTCGAATGTCCGCGAATATTGGAATGCCGAATTTAAAATTGAATTTTAGTGTATAGGGCGTTTTCACACGCCACGCCGTTTAATAGAGATGGGAATGCATGAATGTGGATTGCGGAAGGTGGAAGCGGCTGTTTAAATGTGAAAATTTTAAAATCTGATTAGAAATGCTAGAATAGTACTGGATATAATTTGTTACTGACTAGTGTTATTACTATTAAGATTTTTATGTGAGCTTTAAATGAACTAGGACTGTGGATAGTAATTAAAAACGCGATTAATTCAACAGACAGACTTTCAAGTCAACTAGGGCTGTGAGGATGTGGATAAAAATAAAAAAAACACAATTAATTCAACAGACAGATCCGGTAAGGAAGGAAAATACGCATGTATTGAGAGTTTCGTATGCCAAAAATATTCCACTTTATTATCGTTAAACAAAAACTACATTTGAAAAAAGTTCCTCAAATGTTTACTTGCAGTTCCTCAAAATACAAACTCAAATATAAGCGTTCCCTTGACCCAGTTATTATAATTTAAAGCCTTGATAGTGATATAATCGGCTTAGAGCAATAAAACCAAGGATACTTTCCACGCGGACTTTGAATGTATTTGTACCGAGTAGTTATAGCCAATTACAAATGCTAATGTGCAATATTTTTTGAACAATTGAACTACGAATTGACTATATTGTTCGCCTCCATGTCTTAAATAGTATCTACAATACTGGGAACCAAAAATTGCAAAGTTTTGTTTACCGCACTGGGCTCTTAACCCTTATACTTACGATAATTCCATAGCATTCCGTAATTACACTGGTTGTTCTTTTTCTACTTTAGTTTCGGAAGTCCACAGCTGAAACATAGTCCTCACTGTAATAGCTGGCTGATACTCCATATAAATTGTAATAAGAATATATTTGCTAGTAACTCGGCGGCAAATACAGTTTGAAGTTTATATGTTCGTCACATCCGCGGATGCCAATTCGGATATTGGTGACATCACTACTCCGCTGCGTGATTAACATCATTTCAGACGTCTGTACTGCTCGCGTGTATTTCTGTCTGAATAAAATATATTTTTGCTTACTATGTTTCTCGTGTCTGTTGTAGGTAATAGATACCACTTTTACGATTCTGAACAGTTTATAGATAAGCATTTGGCATCCGTGCTTCTTCAGGTGTCGTGAGTATAGTCGGCAGAGACAGACTATCAGGAGACTTACTTGCTCATTTGCGGGTGTTAGTTATAAAAAATATGTTCTATCTTAAAGAATTAGCTACTGTAATAATATTGAACTGTTAACATCCGATTTTGAATTTCTAATCTGATTAGTGACTGGCTTTGTGCCATTCCATACGCAATAGGGTACCGGACTCATTTTTTTTCTTTATTATTATCAAATATTTACATAATTTAAATTATAACACAGAAAGAAATATTAAAATCCGGTAAAAAATCAACAAGTTATGTCTTTCAATTTTGGTGGAAAGGGTAATTTACAAAAAACAGAAAAGAGACGAAATACCCACATGTGAGGTCATTGGGAATTACGACGCGTGCTAAAGAAAGAGATGAAGCGATATCCCTACATCGCGCCCACTTCTGTACATTGTAATATTTTAAATATGAATTGCTCGCTCATTTTTTAACCAATTTTTATGCAGTTTTCGCAGGAGTGCTTCTTTTTCGTATTATTAACCATTACATATAGAATAATGTACAAAATAAAGCATAGGCCGGTCCCCTCCTATTGTGTTCGTAGATTTGATTAGTCTTCCTATTTAGTGGCACACGCGGCGCTCACGATCAGATGTTTGAAAATCTTTACCAAGAATAAAAAATACTATTAATATTCATTTTCCTTTTCCTGAAAATTGTCTACATTCACCATAGATCCAAGATTAATTGCAGCACAAGTAAAACCCGGATAAAGATGTTAGTCGAAATGGTTCGATTTATTTCAGCGCTAAAAGGGTTGTTTTCAGCTGAAAAATTACCGCGCTCGGATTCAAGCATTGTTCTGAGATCGAGCCTCGAGAGGTCCGGAGTTTGAGGGATCTGGCGTCTTGTAAATAAACGACTTGGTTCCGGGGTGGTGGATTTAACGGGTGTTTCGATTCGTAAAACGTAGTTTGTGTGACAGGTAATGGGATTTTCGAAGAAAGATCCGGTCTCGCTTGAAAACATTAAAAGAAATTAAATGATTCAATCTAATAAAGCTGAACTTTTGTATGTTTCAACGCGAAATTATTTAATCTTTGGAATATTTACTCTGACTTAAAAATAATTTCAGTATTAGGAAACTACATTGATACTAAGTGCTATAGGTCTTTTTTCTACGGAACGGACTTCTAAGCGCGCACTGCTGTGTGTCAAAGCTAATCTAAGACGGATTTATGGTTTCGTTAAGTATAGGTGTAGGGACACATGTAATTTTGCGTTATAATGTAGTTGCGGTAGCTTAAAATATGTGTGTGACGAATGTAACGTAATATATGTAGGTACCTAGTTAATATAATATTCTATAAGTATAGCATAGTGTAGGGGCGGTTACGCGCGCCAGTAAGTAGAATAAGTTAGTAGTCGCCAATAAACCGTCTTAGAATACGCCTGTGTATTGATAGTCCGCACTTAAAAAGGGAAAAACCTACAATTACGAAAATAGGCCACTCAGTTTGTACCACCTCGTATGTTCCTTCGTCTAGGTGTCTATTTTGCGAGAGCCAAAACAAAGGCCCAGAATTGCAACCAATTTTTACTTAACAAAGTGTACACTTAAAAAAGATCTATATATATATTTTTTTTATAAAGTTAGTCTTATTTGTGCCGTTCTAATCTTAAAATTTGCCGTCCCCTAGGCCGCGGCCTGTACGGCTTATCAACAAATCTACTATTGAAGCTATGTATTGTATCTATGTATTGTGTTATATGAATAAAGAAATACAAATGCAATATTCGATTCTTATTTAAAATATTTTATCTCAATATCAGACAGATTCCGTTATCGTTGATTTCCTTTTGCATTATTTACCCCCTGTTTATTAAATTTTAAGTACTTTAAAGCAAAACTTAAACTTTACTCTTTGCTGAAAACTTATTTCATAAAATAGCGAAAATTTCATCAAAAAGAAATTTCCTATAGAAATTTCCATGTAAAGCTCGTACTGTATTATCATTTAATGCGGTTTATACATTAATTATTTTTATTATTATGCCTTATTTAATACTAGCTTCCGCTCGCAGCTTCGCCCGCGTGGATTTCGGACTTCAAAAATGGAGCCGGTCGCGAACGTTCGAGAATGTTCGTTTTACGAAGCTACTCGCTAGGTGATTCGCTAGCCTCTAGGTGCCAAGCAAGCCGTCTGCCTGTGCGTTCGCGACCTTATTATATATATACAAAAATAATCCTTATAGCATGATTCAGTATTCACGCATGATGGCTTATTATTAGCGTATTTCATGTATAACTTTGGTGTTTCTATACCGATTTCAATGATTCTTTTTTATGGAATATTTAATAATGTTAACTTTTTTAATTAGGGATGACTGAGAGTGTTATAAACGTAAGAGTAGACAAATATAATGAGAAAGCTTTGAACTGCTAAGCTATCGGGAGTTACACGTGTTATTGTGAGTCAACCATAAAAGATAGACATATGCTGTCATGGGATATTTTTTATATAATTTTAAGGAAAACATTTCCGTCATACATGATTTCTGTGTAGCTTTAACCATTAAGGTTGCACACGCGACGGAAGCTTAAAAAATGGAGTAACTTCTCCCGTTTTCCCAACATTTCCCTTCACTGCTCTGCTCCTATTAATTGTAGCGTGATGAAAAGTATACTATAACCAGCACAGGAGTATGACAAATAATTGTACCAAGTTTCGTTAAAATCCGTCGAGTAGTTTTTGTTTCTATAACGGTTATACAGACAGACAGACAGACAAAAATTTTACTAATTGCATTTTTGGCATCAGTATCGATCCCTAATCACCGCCTGATAGTTATTTTGGAAATATATTTAATGTACAGAATTGACCTTTCTACAGATTTATTATAAGTATAGATTATTATAAGTATAGATAAGGCATGTTAAAATCTTAACACAAAGATGATTATTGATACATTAAATACAAAAAGGCGAAGTAATCAATACAATATGTATGGAAGAGACAGATATAACCCATTAGGCTTATTGAAGGCACCCCAAGTTAACTATTGTTATTAATATATACTAACGACTAGGCCCAGGTTCGCCTGATTAGCCAACCATATATATTTTTTCTGTAGTTTCTGTCTCAGCGCGTATTGTGCATGTTATAGCAACAGACAATCGCAGTCAACCCGAGTAAGACTAGGACCGCTTGCATTTATTTTATCACGGCATAGTTTGAGGTTTGTGATTACTTCGAAAATATTCATTTAAATCGTATGGTGTAAAGTGAAATTATAATGTACATGAGATGCTAAAGCTAAGTAACGTATTTAATAAGGATTAATATCTGTATCCGTCTAAATAGATTTCTAATTACCTTATTATCATCATCATCAGCCGCAGGATGTCCACTGCCGAACATGGGCCTATATTACTACATTATATGAAACATTTTTTTAAGTATTAAAATGGTTGTAGTAGCACTTGTATATATGTCATCGCACACTTTATTGTACACCTATAAATGAGGAAAATTTCGACCATATATTATTTTGATATGTCTCAAAGGATAAGGCAGTGTTTTTAATAAAAGCTCTCCATTAGCTTGATTTTTTTCCGAAATCTTAAAAATCATCTATTATTTTAACCTATTTACATAAAATTAATGAATTGTACACATATAGCTTAACTGCGAATCACTCCGTCTATTGGTGGAAACGTAATGTAAATCCATTAGGTAGTTTTTCAGTTTATCTCATTTAGACTGACAAACTTGAGGACCTTTATTTCATTATTGTATATAGTGATAAATAAAGTTTCGATTGAATATCTGAACATGGGAAATATCATTCACCAAAGTATAATAAATGTACAATCAAATTGTTTTATAAGCTTACGAAATTTGAACACAATTCGACACATTTATTAAATAAAATCAGAAAACCTTTTCGAGATAAATTATTGCTAACAGCAATTTAATTACAGAGCAACGAAGCTATTACATAATTTCCAGTGTAACAATTCTCGTAGTACTACGTGTTGTTACAATACGTAGCGGTCTGCGAGACTGCTACGCGTGGGCGTAGGCCGCTACGAGCTTTAGCGGCGACAAACTACGAGCCTAGTACTACGAAGGCGTGGCTCGATCAGCTGATCCACTTCGACATTTGTTTTTGGTTCTTGTGACGTCATATAGCAAATAGATGGTTGGTAAACAATGCATTGTTGTTGTTAATTTTTTAAATTGGGGTAATATTATATTACCAATTGTTACCGCAACAAAGGGTGTTGGTATTGTTAGTGTAATTTAATCCCTGGTCGTGTTCTGTAATGTTTTCCTTTCATTAAACCATAAGTTTACAAGGAGTGACTCGATCGATTGACAGCATGTGCCGCGCCTGTTCGTACACAAGACATTATCCCTTTGTCATTAGAATATTTTAGAAAGTATTGGTTAAGATTTTATTTCTTATTATTGGCCGTTTGTCTGAAGATAATATGTTATGTGGGAAAACGTTAAACAATATTGATAACATAATAATGAAAACATTCAGTAATCACACACGACGCAGTCGTCCTACTACGACACGAGACGAATTTGTCGTTCGCCTGATGGTAAGAGATACGACCGCCCATAAATAGTAGAAACACCATCCAACACCTTGAATTACAAATTATTTTTTGGTATTCCACTGCGATTGCCATCCTGCGACGTGAAATGTTAAGTCTTATTATGGGCAGAATTTACACTGGCTGCAATGTCTTTCAAACCGTAACACAACAGTGACTACACACTGCAGTCAAATATTATAGTACCAGTAAAATATTATAGTAATAAATTCCAGAACCTTCGATTAGAAAGTCTCGAAGGCTGTCACACGCTCTAACGTATTAATCCGTATGTACAGAAGTAGATCTGTCACGGAATTGAGATAGTTAAATTTTGGCACGCTTCCCAAACGCGAGGGTCTGTGGAATCAAGACATCTTGAATTGTGAGATACGATGATTGGTTTTAGTCGTATATTCTTTGCCCTCGTATATTTTGAAGGCATCAATTTCGGCCGGTTAATGTGACGTGACCTTTTCTTCATGCAGTTATGAACATTGTTTCTTTATAATAATAATAATAATATCAGCCCTGTATTATATACTTGCCCACTACTGAGCACGGGCCTCCTCTACTACTGAGAGGGATTAGGCCTTAGTCCACCACGCTGGCCTAGTGCGGATTGGTAGACTTCACATACCTTCGAATTTCCTATAGAGAACTTCTCAAATGTGCAGGTTTCCTCACGATGTTTTCCTTCACCGTTAAAGCGAACGATAAATTCACAAAGAATACACACACGATTTTAGAAAAGTCAGAGGTGTGTGCCCTTGCGTTTTGAACCTGCGGACATTGGTCTTGGCAGTCCGTTCCACACCCAACTAGGCTATCGCCGCCTTTTCTTTATAAACTTGTATTTTAAGTATTTAGTATAACGATGATGTTATCCATATTATTTTATATCTGTAATGGCCAATGTGTTATAATGAACCTTTTTTTGCCATTAATCTTCCGTTACACGGGCCTAGAAAAAAATGTTCCTACTTTACCGCACCATTAAGCTGTGGAACAATTTTCCGACGCAAAAGTTGCCCAAACTTCAACGTATATTATTGGCTTTTTAATCCGAATATGACGAAATAATAGAGCAGGGAGTCAATTGAAAATACAACGAAATGTAAATGTATAAAAAAGGACAAATCATAATAATTTGTTAAACTATTTTAATGTAAGCCCTAATGTAACAACATTATGAGTCTTGGTCCTTGAAAATAAAAACATTATTATTATTATAGTGAGACATAACGAGTTTTCTTTTGACTTTTTATCACTATACGGCGCAGAGTCGTTTTACATAGCAGTGCTAAAAATATGAAATCAACCTACACGTTGGTACTCCACTGCGATACATTTGTAAGTACGATAGTGATATAGAGGGTGAGGACAGCGATTGGAAAGCATTTAGTACACTTATTGGATTTTTGGTCGCACTGTACAGTTGTCTGGGTTGCTGGTTTGAACTTAAATAACTGTTACTATCATGTTTTTATCTCAACCCGCAAGGTTTTGCTTTTTGTACAGTATGGTAGGATTGTCGGATTTGTGTAGTTGTATTACGCTACGATTGCATTGCTATGGTGCGGGTACGCTCTATAAGTTGGACAAAGTGATTGGATTTTTCTATTCAGTATTAGCTCGGAGTCTGGAGTCTGTGTCCGATATGGCGACAGGGTTGCCCTCTATCACATCATGGGACGGAATACGCATGGGAGAGGGGGGGGGGGGGGGGTTTGATAAAAAGCATAAGTGTATGGTACGTAAAGTTCATAAGTTTTAAGTAATACAGTTTCAAATTTCCACAATTACTGAGCCAGTTTTACGTTGATACCAATGTGGCGATTAACAGGTTAATTATCAACATACATTACAATCAGATCTGCTTAGCAGTTGTAAACGTCGTGCCACTGACGCGTGAACAGATAACGTGGAGACAATGTGTGGATGCTGGATGGATTGTGGAGCAAGATATTAGCAGATTGGGATGTTATGTAACTGTCATGGTAGGTCGTATTTGTACACATGTGGTTTTTACCATGTTATTGTTATGTTTGAAAGGTGCAATATTGTGTATTATGAGATTCAATAATTCCATCTCGATGATTACTAATTTTGATGGTATAGTAGTTGCTTTCAGTTCTGACGCATTCTATCAGCCGAAAGAGTGACCCGTTCGTCAATGTATTTAAATTTATTTATTTACATCAACACACAGCCATTACAGGTTACACCCAATTCGACTGGCGGAACTATAATAACATAATAACTTACAACTATATTCTATAACTAAGTATTTATAAAAATAAATAATGTAACAAAAATCATAAAATAAAATTAAAGCTAAGAATAACAAATTACATGCAACAACATAATATGTGTGAGCTCACTCCAGTTACATGTCAAAACGTCTTTTTTGACATGCACCTCGTTTATATTAGTAATGGCTCGGGTGAGAGGCGCCTTGGCCAAGAGGTTGGTCCTGGCCGTCGGCCTACAGGCCTATTGTGGCCTACAGGAAGAATCCTTGCAGTATTTCTAAACATTACATCTTAAAATCAATGTAACTTATCACTTCATAACATTTTTGTGGTTTCAAATAATATAAACCGGTTTTTTCAATAGTCAAGGCTAACCAATGCCGAGCCGATAAGTGTGCGTCAACCCTAATGAGGCTCATTTTGATCGACACTTTTGTTATAAGAATGGTGTTAGTGGGTTTGTTGTGTATTGTGTTCTAACAACCGATGGCCTCTTAGCCGTTGCTAGCGATGAGGCGGGTGTAAAATGAGAGGCCTCGTTCTCTCGCAAAGTAAATATTAGTATCATCCGCATATTTATTTTGCGCTTGGCTTTGGATTGAAAAACCTTAGTACTTAATAACACAAGCCCTATTAGGGTTAATTTTGTATTTATTATTTTCTTAAACAAAGATACGAAACTTTTTTAGGAAAGGATGAACTAGAGAGTACCTCAAGTGTGGGTGATGATTACTGCCTATACATATCGACAATGTTTAACATTTCTATAAATTAAAAAGAAAAGGTTTGGAATATAAATTCGTATTATTATTTCATTGAAGGAAAGCGTGAAGAGATAATTCTCCCACCTGCGTTGGAAACACGCTGCTTATTGTATTCAGAGCGGCAAAAAACCGACTGTCAAACACCAGACGCTATATCTCAACTCGAGCCTTCGTGTTTGGAGAAACGAATGAATTAATGTATTTATTAAAATGTTTTTACTTTGCTGAGACTTGGTTAAATTTTCCGAAAGGTTGGAGTTATAAGTGTTTGGACAGCAGCTACTGGTAAAAAATATTATGTTTAAATTGTGATTGTTTAATGTTTGTACTTAAAAACAACTTAAGATGATTTTTCATTTTTATTGTATAACTTAAAGATTACCATCTAATAGAATAACTAAAAATATATCTTTGTATCGGAGAAGCTGTTTTAGTGATTTTATCCTAAAAAATATTATAACATATTATGTCTTGAAACTTGAAAAGACCATCCTAGAGTGTTATTAAAAAAAATGTAACAATAATAACGACGTTAAAATTCGGTACACAAATCCTTTACCAGTTTTTTATGCGCGAAGGTGTGTGGAGGCGCGGCGTGGTAAGGGCGGCTGGTGGCGGCTGGAGGGTGTGTGGGGGTGAAGCGGGCGGTGTGGCGGGGGCAGCGGCGCAGCGGGGGCTCGGCCCAGACGTACGCCTACGCGCGCCGTTGCGGACGTATCGTCGCCGAGCCCCGCCACAGCGCCGCCAGCGGCTGGGCCGCGCGCCCGCCGCGCCGTCCAACTCTTAACACGACGCATCCCAACGCGACTCATCCACGAACGCGCCGCATCCGCGATCGCAACACTTTTACGGTAAGTTTATGCTTCAGTAGTTTTATGTGTTATTTTGGTTTATTTTTATGGTTTATAATTTTTTTTATTTAATGCATAATATTTAGTTCATACAAAAAAATATAAGTAATTTGTTTGTAAAACATTGTAACAAAATTCTTTTTTGCAAGTGATATTTTGTTTTTAATTTATATTAAGTAGTTGTGGTTATTATTATTTGAATTTGTGTACTGTATTGTATTTTTTATAAAGCAAATGATTTTTATGCAGTAGTTTTAATTTTTATTTATATCAAGAATTAATTAAACTTTCTTCATCCCATTTAGGAAGCTGCTTAAAATATTCTAACAGCTATAATTTATTCTTAAGTGCTACGAATGAAAAACATGAATATTTTTCTTAAGTAATTTCGCAAGAGACGCGTTTTTACCCAAAAATAATTGAAATTATTATTCGAGGGTATGATAAATTAAAGAATGGCTACTTAATTTATTAATAGCCTGGTTTCCTGAAGCCGTGGGCGCGCTGGCCCACCTGTTCTAAAATTATTAAGCCTGATTAGTGTTCTAGGGTTTCCGCACTTTTCATGTAAATTATTCGTGGAAAATTTGAGCTTTATTTTTCGAATAATATACGAATTCAGCATTCTTTAATGTATTTTATTTTGATAGAGTGCCACTTTTATTTAAAATATATCTCGATTAGTTCTTTCTTTGGCCCCCAACGATTTATTACAAAGTAATTAAAAACGAGTTTGGTATTTTCTTACGCCAAGCTAACTTATAAGAATACTAGCGGGAGTGTAATTAAACTATGTTTCATGGAAATAAGTTTGTAATCAACATATTTTATAGTAACTGTGGCTCGGACTAGGAAACAAGACACGTCTTTCGAAATTCAGATAAGAAAAATTAAAACGTAAAAAAAAATATGATTTCTTATGTTTTACGTAATGTTAGACATTCGTATAAAATTGCTTAATTTATCCGCAAAATAGTTTTATTTTAATCAAAAAAATCTCATCGCCGGATTTATTCATTTTCAATAATTTACAAAGTTATGTGCACCTTACTTTAATAGCTACGTAAGGCTGTTAAATTCTTGTAGTCCTGGAACTACTTTCAATTTTGGTTCTGTTCGTAGATTTCAATAACACAAACCTGAACTGTCTAGGGTTGAAATTAATGTATATTATTTACAAATGATGAGTCAAGTAGATATGCCGCTCGTCTAATACAACAAGACACCCACCCGTTGTCGTTAAACTAGGAGGTATTAACAATGAGGAAACTTAACTTCTTATGTGTTAACGCACTTGTGGACCCCTGTATCCTAATACAGGATCCACGGGTTCTAACATGGGAAAGCTTAAATCCCAAAAAAAAGCATGGCGCCCATGAATAGTAACAGTGCCAGAGTAACAGCACTGTGTGACACTACAGTCTACACTGCTCGTCAACCAGAGACAGTAGATAAGTCTCATAACGACGACGATACTCATCTTATCTCACCACAGGGTAGAAATAGCTTGACAAAATGTATGTGCTCGTTGCACCTTATAACTGCTTACCGAATTAAATATTACATACTACCCAATGGTGAGCACAGAAGCCAGAGATAGAAGAAAATTGATGCATCTGTGGATGCCTACGCCAATAAAGCGACTTTTAAAACAAAAAAGAAATAAATAACAATATTAATTTATTGCATACAAATAATATATCTCTTGTAATGTGATAACTATAAATTCATTTAACTCTGATGATTGGGATTTGTGGTAGATTCAAGGCTGTTTTATTTTCTATGAGCAAAGGGCTCCTCTTTAGGGAGGAAGAACGAGAGGGTTTAGGCGTTAGTCCACCACGCTGTTTTAGTGCAGGCAAATTTAACATACCTTCCAAATTCTTATAGAGAACCTGTCAAGTTTGCAGGTTTCCTAACGATATTATTATCCTTCACCTTTGAAACTAGCGGTTCACAAAGATTACACACGTAACTTTAGAAGTCCAGAGCTGCGTGCCTTCGGGTTTTCAACCTGCGACCTTTGTCTTGGTAGTCCGTTCCACTCATCACTAAACTATCGCCGTTTAATCATGAGTGGTTAAGCATTAAACATAATGGCTTCCGTTTGATATTTTCTGTAAATATGTCTCTATTTATTCAAATCGTTTTTCTTCGAAAATCGTTTCAGGAAGAATTTATTGGACCGTGGATTTGAACGGTTTGAATCATGAGTACATGAATGAACATCTCGAGGAAGATGGGTTACTTTAGCAATATAATGTTGAGCTTTTGTCCTGGTTACTGTGGAGTACGGACGCACTTGAGATCAACATCTGGATAATAAATAGAAACTTTCTTATTTCTATATAACATATTGTATATTTCGCGTTAGATAAATGTTTGTTTTAACTTTCTATGTTTCGAAAATTTTACAGACAGGGCCACAAGGTGGCCAAAAGTTAAATAAACTATCCGTGAAAATATTCGTTAAGTAGTTTTATTTAAATGTCAAATTCGTGCACACACAACAAATATTTTATAATTATTATTTTTTTGTAATTTAATAGCTTTTACTTGCGTCTCAGCCCGTGTGAAAGTTCCGCTATACGTTTTCCCGGGATAAAAGTAGCCTATGTCCTGTCCTCTCAAAATATCTCCAAAACAAACTTCATCGCAATCCGTTGGGTAGTTTTTGAGTTTATCACGTTTAGATAGGCAGACAGACGCGGTGAGGGACTTCGTTTTACAGTACATATATTGTTTAGAAGTTTTTAGAGGAATAACTCCGCCATACTTGTGTTTGTTGCGTAACTTTAACCGTTTACGCAGCGCACGTAGCGGAAACCCTCAAAAGAAATACATTTTTCCCGTTTTTGCAACACTTTTTATTGATGCAACGATCCTATTGGTCATAGCGTGATGTTACATAGTCTAGAGCCTTACTCGACAAATGGGCTATCCAAAACTAAAAGATTTTATACCTAAGACTAGTAGTTTTTGAGATTGGCGCATTCAAACAAACTCTTCAACTTTATATTATAGTATAGATACATATTTTTTGGTGTTAAAAAAACACATGCTGGTTCTAGTTCTTACAAATAGCAAATAGTTATAACGGTTATGGCTTACTATCAAGATGACGTGGTTCACGTAGTTTATAAAAAGTCAGAATACGCTTTTTCTTGCGTCCACGTCGCAAAATAATCTAGTTCTTTGAACTCAATATCCAATTGATTCACACTTTAGTTATAATTAAATTTACCATTGATTGTAATCGTATTAATTACTGAGTTAATTAAACGGATTGGAGAACTGCGTATTCATCAAATATCATTCAAGCTTTTATTAAAGACTTGGAATTTTTAATACAAGTACATTGTAATTTTCAGAATAGATTGATCAATTTATGCCATGTTTGTTTATTGACAGTAGCTAGTTACTTGAATTTAATTAACCCTCTGCAGGATATTGAACTGCACTTATCATCCTTACGATTGACATATTCTCAAGGATTTAATGGATTTTAGGGTGATTCATACGGTCATATTATAACATTTAAAACTTCTATTATAATTGACAAAATAATAGGTATATTCAGCAGACCTCAATCCTGTGGTAAGTTCAATACCACGAGGTATAAGTCTAGAGCCGTGAGTATCAACTACTTTCAGTCCATAATACCCAAATCCAATAATAATAATATAATAATAATATCAGCCCTGTATTATATACTCGCCCACTGCTGAGCACGGGCCTCCTCTACTACTGAGAGGGATTAGGCCTTAGTCCACCACGCTGGCCTAGTGCGGATTGGTAGACTTCACACACCTTCGAAATTCCTATAGAGAACTTCTCAGATGTGCAGGTTTCCTCACGATGTTTTTCCTTCACCGTTAAAGTGAACGATAAAATCACAAAGAATACACACATGATTTTAGAAAAGTCAGAGGTGTGTGCCCTTGCGTTTTGAACCTGCGGACATTCGTCTTCGCAGTCCGTTCCACACCCAACTAGGCTATCGCCGCCCAAATCCAATACAAATAGAGAATCGTACAAACATTTTCCACGATGCATGGTACTTGTCTTTAAGTTAACTGCCTATTTATCGGACGTAGAGTTAACGTTTTGTAGAAGTTTGATCGTGGTCGCCGAATGTGCCAATTGAAAAAAAACGGACAAGTGCGGGTGACGCTAGCACCAAGGGTTCTGTAAAAACGTTTAGATTACTTATCTAAGTTTAAACTTGGCAACATTTACTTTGCCGTTCGATCCCTAGACAAGGTTATTGTACCAACCGTTAATAATAAGTTTGTAATAGTAAATTCGGTTCTGTTTCTTATAAGTACCTACATATTTGTGGTTTTATTTTTCATTTCATATAATTTATTTCTTTACATGTGCTGTGAGACATTGCAATAGATTTAATTCACTTTTAAAGTCGCAAAATATACTTACGACATAAACAGACATATCTTTGGATCGTGATGAATTATAAACTTTTCTACAGCTGACAGAGACTGTAATTCAGAGTATTTGTTATAAACTTCAAGTTGATAGTTTTTCGCGTTCCTGTGAAAAATGTTTTTAAGAGATAGACAGACAGACGGACAAAAAGTGATCCTAAAAAGGCTCCTTTAAAGACGGAAGCCTAAAAAAATTCCAAACCCTTTTTTAATTTGTGCCAGAAAAACCACTGGTAATAAACATTAAAAAATGCTAATGCACGACCGGCCGGCCCTCGCATGAAATATTAAACCGAGCCTCTGATGGACCATGAGCCAATATCCGAGGTTTCGAAACGGTGTTACCTTTTCAAAACATTTGAATATTATGAATTAGCAAGTCAGCGACAAAACACAGGTGGGAATATGGACGTTGCTTTACAAAGCCGACGACACTAACCAATTATCTCTGGCAAGCCAATGATATATCCACTGCCGAGTATTGTATAATTTTTATGAATTTGTATTATTATAGTGTCGACTGCTGGTATGCGCTGCGTGCCGTAAAATAATAAGGATTAAGAAATGGAGATTTGTGCCTCTAGAAGTATGCAAACTCGATTATCAATAGATTTTATATTCTTGTAACTCAAATATTAAATATCACATTATTATCGTTTCTCGGTGCTCCAATATGTGCTTTTATTGACCCCTACATAAGAATGACAACTGTTTTATAAATTCGACAATGTCTCATTAAATACGTAGTCATGGTCCGTCCGAAGATTATCCTCTAGTATAAGCATTTTGTATCGATTTTTGTGCTCATTTACTTCGAGGACCACAGAAAAATGTACAAAGAGAAATATATCTCGCGAGTACTCGTTATTTGTTACAGAAGTACGACGTTGAATAAATTTCAAACTGTTAACGAGCGACTTAGTTACTTCCGAACGTCTGTCGACTTAGAATACATGTTTGAGACTTTCCTATGTTTATAAGTAGGAACTTGCCGGCAAATTGGTGAGACCGAATTTGAAATGAAAGTTTGCTGATGTGTTTGGTATGGTGGGTGAGATTTATGAAGGCCCAAACGAGTTCCTCCCACTCTAATGTTTAATTATTCTTCTTTCACGTTACTTCCTGGGTTATCTATCTATGGTAAAAAGAAACTGTTCCAACTTGAAGGACATTGTAGCCAACATAATTACAGGGCATTGTGAGACTTAACGTCTTATGGCTTAGGGATCAGCGCAGTGGAGTGCCACGCAGTTCTTTGTAATTCAAAGTTCAGTATGGTGTTGCTACTGTTTGTGGTCGTCGTAAAGCTTGCCATAAGGCGCGTGGCATGCTTTGTCTCGTTCAATTAAAATACTAGAGCTTTGTAATATACAGGCCTAAACACATGTAATTAACCATTAACAGAAGAATAAAAGGATGCAAAATGTAGCGTGCAGGCTTGTGTTGAAAGCTGTTCGTTTTTCAAATATCGTTATACATTTTCGTTTCATAGAGTTTCAAAATTTCTAAAGAAGTTTTATTTCAAAGGCGGCGGTAGCCTAGCTGGATATGGACCGGACTGCCAAGACGAATGTCCATAGGTTCAAATCCAAAAGGCACATACCTCTGACTTTTCTAAAAAAATATGTGTGTATTCTTTGTGAATTATCGCTTGCTTTAACGGTGAAGGAAAAATATTGTGAGGAAACCTGCACACTTGAGAAGTTTTTTATAGGAATTTCGTGGGTGTGTGAAGTCTACCAATCCGCACTTGGCCATCGTGGTGGACTAAGACCTAATCCCTCTCAGTACTAGAGGAGGCCCGTGCCCAACAGTGGGACAGTATATAATATTGGGCTGATATTACTATGATATATATATTAATTTCAAAAAGGCACGAGAGTAAATATAACAATATAAAACTTACATGCCATGTTTAAATTACGACCGCAGTACAAGCTCGTACTCTGAAGATCTGCGGCGTGATAATTTGAGCTATCTCGTCACTTGTAACACCGTTTTTACATCAGCTTATTGCAGCCGAGCCAGGATTACACCCACAAAGTCAACAAGTGGCCGCAGCGAAGTTCGCGAAACTTTATAATTGAAGTGCAACGAACTCGCGATAGTTCTAATGAATGGATTAATGAACGAGCCGTCGGTTTGTCTTCTTATTGTAAACTCATCAAATTAGAATATTAAATTTCGGTTTGAATGGATCTTTTCAAGAAGATTGGCTTGTTAATATGCTCACTTGTTGGTATTTAGTAAATGTTTGTTAATTTGAAATTGTTTTGTGTATTTGATACATTAATTTAAGACAAAATCTATTAAGCGCTCTTCCATAGTAACTTTATAAATTTACTGGTGTTTAATTTAATTGCTTTTTTTGTTATATTATTTAATAATTCATATAATTGTAAAGGATATTCCATGTAATTTCCTTTATAAATTTTCAATATCATTTTGTTTTGCAGTATAGGCAGCCAGACAAATGAGTAGCCCACACAAATGTTATATCTTAATATTTGTTTATCCTCAAGACGAAGCAATTTGATCAGTTCTCAATTTCTCAGCCTTAAGCGCAGCAATAATTTATGTAAGGACCATCTGTTTCGCTATCGATCCTATAGGCTCCATTTCGATTCGAGAGGTGTACAGCGGTTGCAATTTAGAATTTTCCAAGACGTATTCCGAACGGTTTTTTGCTTTTCTTTTCTTTTGGAAAGTAAAATGGGTAACCGTCATAAAATTGTTTGAACTATATATGTAGGTTGAATACGTCTTTAAATAAGAGTACAAGTTTTGTTAGTATTGCATTAATATCAATATTGTTTGGGTATTATATTAAACATCTATAGCAAACAAGTAGAGACGCAGTGCTTTATAATTCCAGGCTCAGAATGGTGTTACAACCGTTTAGGGCAAGGATGGCAAAACTTTAATGATTAGCGAGCAGTGTACAATATATTACCATATAATTATTATGTACTATTATTCTACGTTCATTGATTTAACACGTCATTTTTCTCTGTAAAACGCGTATAAAATCTGCCGCCTGTGTAGACTCTATACTAAAAGTTTAAAGCGTTCTGATATAACTGGCATAAGTCTTACCTGGCAAATGGACATTCCGATCGTGACCCGAATACAAGCCTCGTGCCATAACTCAATATGCCGGAGATACATTTTTCAAACTTGGCAAGCCTACAAGCCTGTTGTCTCTGGCCAAAAACGTAGGAGGGAACGAGATAGAGATACCGCCAGCTGGGTCAAGTTCAGGGGTAATGTAGAACGTCAACTTAGGTATTAAATAGAGGTATAAGTGTTTGTATATATCTAAATGACGAAACGAGCATTTTACTCGATTGATGATAAGCACGACTGCTTATGCAGATTATTGTTTCCCATTACCCTGTATTCACTGGTCTGAGATATTGAATTTGAAGTATTTTAACCCCCAGTTACTGTATTGACTGCAATGTCTTTTAACCAGGCAAAACATTCAATCGTGCTTCCATACTAATAGGGTAGTTGCCTATTTTTTTTTAAATATATTCGTTAAAAATTTATTTTACCCAAATTTTTTCTGAATATAATATTTCAAAATCAATGTTATTAAGTTAATAATAATAATTAAGTTATAAGGTTTTGAATTTTAGTGAGAGGAGTAGCAGTCAAACTGTAATAGACAACTGTGACGTCACGGAGTGCCACTGGTCATAACGCTGCGTGCGTTAGAAAGAGATAGCGCAATAATCCCACCATGAGCTCGATTTTGCTCACAACAGTTTTTAAATATGGATAACTGCTTTATTATTCGACTGATTTTGGTGCTGACTTCAAAAAAAAGTCTTCGTATTATTTTCTGTAACATATTATAAAATTAAATAGAAAACTGCCCTGTAGACAGCAGAATACTTTGCGGTGATACATACATACTCAGACGGACTCCCGCGCTAGTGTTTATGATCATTGATCATCTAGTATGTATGGGTGTATACTGTATAGAGGTCGTTAATGTTTATTTATTGTGGCGTATATCAAAACAAGCCATATATCACGCTGCCGATACACCTGTACAGGCACACAGTACAGCACAGTCGCGGTATTGCACGGGGATGATTTATCACTGCCGCCGCTCTTTCATTTACTGTTTTTATTTAATGGTTTTATTTTTTATTCAATGTTTTTATTTGCTAGTTCATTTGGTAGTTTTAAGTATACATCCATTAGAGCGTTCTTGTTTTAAAGTGTTATGTCTTCGTTACGGGGTAAACACAAGTAACGTGGTCTCAAAGATTCGTTGATATTCACCTCATGATATGCGCGCCCCTGTCGATGCTTACAAGAGTTGTAGTGGCGGGTTTAAGGCCACCATAGCCTTGTATATTTTTAATTTTTTTACCGTCATACTGTCCTTTTATCCATTGTTTTTGTATCTTCCTTCTTTATACATGGCATTTGATATTGGCATAATCCCTCTTATGCCATATACTATATTAGCTAATTATGACAAACGTTATTGAGTGGATCACTCCACTGTGTGGTCAGTTTGCGGTTGTATATGAATAGTGTCTAATTAATCGGTTTGTCGCTGTTTAGCACTCGCGTGAGTGCCGCTAGGCATGTCATAGGTATATATTAGTAAAATAATTATTGGTTATATTGTATGTCCTTTTAGGAGTTCAGGCCTTCTCTTATTAAGATTGGAGACTGTTTGGACTGAATTGATTATAATTTTGTTCGAAAGTAATAATTTGTTATTTAAAGTTCAGTATGGTGTTGCTACTGTTTATGGGAGATATTATGCTCCCGTCGGCGGCATGCTCGTCTCGTCATTTAACTGAAATAAAAAAGAAGTTCAATTCTGTTTCATCCCCGAAGTGATAGGCATAGGTGTAACTAGGGCACTTGTTTTTCGTAATGTTTTCCATCCCATGACGTAATAAGGGGTCAGCCTATACCCATACAAAAATATCTATAGCGTTGCTCAACTACATTGGAGAATACATTTCGTGTTCTAGTTAATCTAAATTGTAGTATGTTCGCATCATATCTAGCATATTATTATATTCTAATTTGCCAGCGCTACACCGCTGGCGCGTGCAATCCTATTATATGACCACATTGAGCAAATCCTTATGGGATTTGGAAAGCACTTGAAGCGTAAGCGGCTTTCGCTGTATTTAGCAGATTATTAGATTTAACATTCAGATTATATTTCCCGTATGTATGGGGAGGCGGAACACGTGTATGGATTGTTTGAGTTTATTATAAGGGCTCTTGCCTGCGAAGGTCTAGACAAATGATTTGGCTATTCTTACCGTGAGAATGGGAATATTTTAGGTTTGAAAGTATTATAGATAGATTATTAGTTAGGTTCTTTACTGGCACGTCAAAGAGAGGCTACTGCACCAGACTATGTGTGCCGTCCATATAGAGTATTGAATGGTGGAGATCATTATTCCTTGTCAGTTGACACATCTTTGGTTTTGGAATCAGCTTCCTTTGAAAATATCCCTGGGAACTCAGCCTATTCACCCACTAAGTCTATCTCAATTCTAATCAAGGCAAATAAACAAAGAAAGAAAACACCCGTCCAATCCGCGCGACAGCACGTACGGGTCGAGTTGACATTGCACGGCTTGATTGCGTCCCCCCTCCGTCTCTTAGAGGGCGCGGCGTGACTTCCCGAGATCTTATTTCATTTAGAAGAAATTTTAGATGTTTGAGATACGGCTGTTAGTTTCAGTTCAGGTTTAAAAACCTACTTTAGGATATCAGAAACACACTTGCTCTCTTATTTAATAAACGTCAAAATAAAGCTAACAAAATATATTAGTGTACTAATCCCAATGACATGTTTGCTTTAACAATGTGAGGGTATGTGGGAAATGATGATTACGTAACATCAGGTTAACCCCTTTTCCTTTATGCAATTCTTGTATACTCGGTTTTCACACCGAATGCTCCTAGAAAATTCCCATCCTTCCTCTACTTCTTTCCACACTCTCATCCTAGGTTTCTGCAGTCGTTAGGCCGGAGGATTCCAGTATCCCGTTCGCAGGGTACCCCGGCGTTGCAGGGACGCCTACCAAAAAAAAACATCGAGTAACCAGCAAATTATAACTTAATGTTTAAGTAAAAGTTATTTACCTGCTACAAAAACTTTGATCAATCTCCTTGGGATTCTGATAGAAATTATGTAGATTGTTAATCTTCTATCATTTCCATTGTGAACCAGGTGTTTCGGTATTTTTACCACTATGTTTGGAACAAAGCTCAGTCGCGTTACCTGCATACGAAGGTACGAGATTAGCAGAGGTCTCGACCTCTGGGTTATTTTAAGAAGCGCGTTAATTAAAGAGTGATTTAATTAAAGACGTAAAACACCCATCCTCTGAAGAGAAAGGCGTGAAGATGACGAGCCCGCGTTATTTACGATTGTAATAAGTCTTTTGTAGGACTCTGGGAGGGTATGATGAGCTGCGCAGCGTGGGGTAGCGGGTTCGCATATTGCACGGAAATAAATGTTGAATCTGCAGTTTTCGCATCTGTTAATATATGTTTAGACACTTCTTTTCATAATTTAAGTATAATAAATATACTTGTCGTGTTCTTTGATAGCATATGTTGTATAAAAAGCGTCGACAGCCTAGTTGATTTTGGAAAAAACTGCCGAATCGATGTGCACAGGTTCAAAACCTAAGGGCACATGCCTCTGAATTTTCTAAAATTATGTGTGTATTCTTTGTGAATTATCACTAGCTTTAACGATGAAGGAAAATATCGTGAGGAAACCCACATACCTGAGTAGTTCGCTATAGGAATTTTGAAGGTGTGTGAAGTCCACTAACCCGCACAAGGCCAGCGTGGTGGACTAAGGTCTAATCCTTCTCGATAGTAGGGGAGGGCTGTGCCCAACAGTAGGACAGTACATAATACAGGGTTGATATTGTTATTACACATTGTATAAACGCTGCGTACGTGGACAAGATTTTCCTTATCTTATTAGGGATTGTAATGATTATAATCGTAATTACTATACTTATACAATGTTTTTTCTCGTCCCCGCAAGAAAACCGAGCAAGACACTATATCAACATACAACGTTTATTAGAGCAATAAGCATATATTGCAAATAAATCCTTTCTCGATATATTCAATATTTGGGACAAACTATCGAATTTGAACGGAATACACACTGACGTGGCATTACCGGTCAGACGCGAGTAGGAAATGAAATCGGCGCGAGTGACGGACCGAGGCTTTTTAATATTCGCTAAATCCGGGGATTTAACTGTGAACATTTTATATCAAACCGTACTGTATTGTACAAACTTATATGTGGTATGAAAAGTAATGTACATTAACTAGCAGCTGCTTATTAATGTTATAAATATGAGTTTTTCGAGATGTTTGGAGGTTTTGTATGTGGAACTAGCTGACCCGACAGACGTTGTCCCGTCTTAACTATGAATTTGCAGCGCGCATTCTGTCAATCGCTGACAGGCATTTCAAACAATTGACAGTTATATAAAACTAATATTTTCGTTACGTTTTCTTAAAATTTCCTCGCATTTTTTGAATTTTTTCTTTCATAAGAACCTCCTGACAATAACAAACAACAAAAACAAAATAGTGATGTCGGTTCAGCCGTTCACACGTGATGGCGTAACCAAGGGAAATAGGGATTCATTTTTATATAGATGAAGGATACACAGATAAATAATGCCCTAAACTGACATTTATTCAAGAAAAGAATGCAGTTACTTTTATGCGGTCGGAACAGTTAATATCCAGATGATAAAATTCTAGTAGTATAGTATTACTAAACTTTACGGGGGTGGTATGTGGATTGACGCGAAAAATATATTTATAAGATAAATAAAAAGTTGTCTGAATAAATCAATATAATTATATTCGTATTCATTACGTTTCTCACTAAAAATATATCCAACGAAATCCCAAAAGTCTCGTAAATCCAATAAAAGCAGTTTTAATTCAGTTATCGCGAAATTGCAGGTGCACGCAATTGAAGAGGCGAGAGGCGCGGGGCGAGCCCACGAGGCGCGTAACAGATGGCCTATGAGTTAGCCGAGCAATAAATGCTCACTGCACCGCACAACCATGGCCTCTTTCAAAGGTAAGTCAATACTTTCTCATTTTCTTTTACGGCAATTGTTGTACATACATTATGCCAATTTCAAGTTGGGGCATTTTTTTTTTATTTGTGATATTATGTTCGATGGTTTGAATTTAGAACGCGTGCGGAATTATTGGATTTCAGAAAAATGTGAATGCAATCTTAAGATAGTATCTTTTGAGCCGTACCTTTTTGGTTTTCGATTACAATGAAAATATAAAATTAGTAATAATCCAAGAATCGTAAATGATAAAATATAAATGTATCTTACATCGAAATAATTTCGGATTTTTACATTATGATATCTCCCGCCGTTTCAAAGACTGTAGCCTTCACGGTCACGGAGCGGACAGAGGTGCTTTGCTGGTCGTCCGAAAAGTCAAACTTACCATATCTACCTACATTATAAAATTCATACAATACATTTATCGTATTTTATAACAGTATTACTTGGTAAAGTATTCGTCACTCTAAAACAGTAAACGTTAGTCTAATAATGCTTGATAAATGTACTCTTAACAAAGTCTTTTAAACAAGAACATAACAGCGGTACCTTACTTAGCTGAATGACAGAAATAGAACATCAATACCTATCAAAATTCCCGCCTACAAGAGATTTAGCAAATTATCGAATGGCTAAAATACAAAGCCTAAACAGATCCACATTTTTTTGCTTCATAAACTCTTCAGCTCATAACAATCTTTTATATACTACACAAATAGACAGATTTGTGGGCGGTGTTTTGTCGGGACTTATATAAATATATAATAGGCTTAGTTGTTGGACACAATGTTAGCGGGAAGAAGACATTTTAAGCATATTTTGTGACGTTTAGAGCAAGGTTTATTATGCATTCTATACTCTGCTCGCATTGCCTTTTCGGAATATAAATGCTGGTCAAAAACTATTTTGTTGAGACAGATTCTAGACAAGTCGCGCGCAGTTTCACGAAAATCTTTAAAAACAAACCTCGAACACCTTCGTAATTGTTTTTTTATCAGTAGTTTTAATCAAAAGTTCATCAAGCGGCGCCGGGGGCGGGATCCAATCACCCGCTAATTCACAGAAGATTCGCCACAACTCCGCCAAATTTCATTTCCTGATTTAACAAATTCTTGATAGCTCGTCGATTGTGTTTTGATGGAATTCCGATCGAAGCCGCTGAGTAAGCGATTAACAATTGAATATTTTGATAAATAATAATGATTTGATAATATTTTGATTTTTGAAATTTTCTATATTAACATTTTATTAAGGTTTATATACAATGATAGATATTATAAGCCTAATGTTACAATGTGATACTTCATTCTTAAATACTCAATTTATGGATGTTCGTTAACATCTGTGATGATTATAAAGCTAAAATGTTATTTATGTGCGGTTTTCTTACTTGTCTAATCTTTACTTTAAAATCGATGACTATTAGTAAACTACTTTATATCTGTACACTGTTTTATATCTAAATTAAATTTTACAAGCTACGACTAAAGTGCAAATTCTCGTCACCCCCCAACCTACAATGAGATTTTAATAAAATTAAGCTATAGTATAGAAACATAGATAAATTAAGCATAAGATTATAATAGAAGTCGGTTTTTCCACATTAACAATGTTACAAAGATAGTTTTGATATAATTATAAGCAAAGGTTCAAAAGGCGCACTTTATCGCTAGTTTCATAGCCGCGTACAAAGGCAAGTCCTTTTGTAATTAAGACAAATAGACAATGTTCCAATGTTTTTAATTTAAAAACACTTCTCTCCGAGCTTTGTGGTTCGTTAAAGAAGAACGAGAGATTAACTTTGTTTGCGTTTTACAATTGGATAACTTGAAATATAACCAGTTAGCAATTAACATTTCTAAGGATTTAGCACGGAATGCAGCGATTTATTTTATTCACTCGCTGCTATTCTGTGCAGTAAATAAATAGGTGTAAAATGTAAGTTTGGTTAGTTTATGGCTTAATAGGTGGCAAGGCTACCCACAAATTGGGCATAAGTTTCAATTTATGGCAAATCATGAGTTTCTATCGCATTGAAAACCTCAAAATGGTATTGGTGTGGCATGGAAATCAAACCTCATTCTGCACAGCTTACGTTCTTAGATAAGTTCCTACTAAACAAATGAGAAGATAATATGTATATTGTACTATAATGAATTTTAATTATTTTCTTTATGATCTGAAACAAGTAAAGTTAATTACGAAAATTGATGATCTCAAGATCTTTTGAACAGATATTAGATTTTATTCTACTTATAGAAAACTTCGCAATGGTTGATTAATAAACGCTGTATTATGATGTGATTACTTCTGTTCCGGGAAAAAATATACGAGCGGACAGCGCCGCAAGCAGACTCGTAAGACTTCAAGTAATGAAGCGATAAGCCGATACCTAATGTCACATAACACCTCGACGGCGTTGATTTTTTTCTAAATCACGGGCACTCAATAATCCGGAAGCCGTATAAATTAGATTCAACATTTTGTAAGTTTTCCTACCGATCAAAAGCAACTGGATATTTGGATTATAAAAAAACCGCGAGTCAATTATTATGAAATCAATAAAACCAACGTACTGGAAGTGAAGATATATAACAGATTAAAGCATGGCAAATGATGGGTCACGTGATACGTGATCTTACCCACTGTCGTAAGCCAATCTCACATTTGAACAGGATTTTATAGACATGTAACATAAATTTAAATATTTTGTAAATAAAACCTGAGCTGTTACTTGAGCGCTTGTTATGAAGTCAAACAAAACTCGGCTCTCAAAATCTGTAAAATGTGGTGAGTTCAGATATAGTTAGAGACGTCACTGAAGTCTGTTTATTTTGTACTAATGATTTTAGATGCCGGCTTTAACTTGACAGAGGTTCAGCTAATATATCACTTTAGTATACGGCCACGGCAAAGTGACCCCCTGCACCTGATCCTAAGTGGAGTGGGATCCAGTAGAATGTCGACTGACGAGAGATGATTACCCTCGACAGTCGACACGATTGTGCCGGCCTGTTGGAACTGGATATACACAAGCTGATCGCGGAACTCAACACACTATCGTATGTTGCGGGTTTTAACACCTCGTGCCCGGTGATCGCTATCCAGGCGAATGTAACATATAACCTACCACCATACAAGCTGCACTTCAGAGGGAAACTAAGTTGCATGTATTATTAAGGCCCAATGGCGAAGGGTGAAAATTTTCAAAAGGTAACCCAAGGAAATATTTTTTTATACAATTATCATGTAATACGCTGTTCACAATAAATTAAAATCAGTAAAATATCATAATACGTAATAATTTCCTTCTAACATAAACATTATGTCTAAACTCTAAATTTAACAAATAATCACATATTTTGAACATATCTAAAATAGCCCAACAAAAATTAATAACCCACACTATACCCAAACATTAATTATACATTCTAAATTATTAAAAAAATTCGCGCCAATGGCCCAACATTAAGCCGCAAATTCTCGGGTTACCCTGAAGTACACATACACGCACGCACACATGTATTTTTACGTCACTTCCAAAAGATTAGACAAAGACACCGCGCTGCGTGTGAAAGAGACAACAATACCGCGAGGGAAGCTATGCGCGGCCGGGTTCACTTCGAACACTATAAAGCACGAGCACTGCGCGCGAGTTACGATTTAACGAATTGATAATAATATGAACTATGTACCGTAATCGTTGAAGTATTGATTTAATGAAATAAGTAGGTATAGGATGACTTGTTTGAATATACTATTATTATTCCAGTTATATAGTTATGTTTTTCATTTATTATTTTAAATTAATTTACAAAAGGTAACCCGATAGGAATCGGCTTGTATGGACGCTTCGCCACTGTTAAGGCCCTTAGTCTTCTGTCTCTGTTCAGTCTCTGTCTCTTGTAGCTATAGCATATCGTCTTAACGCAATGTCAAAAAAGGTTTATTCTAAATATCCAAGAGTTCGCTCCAACCGTCCTGACCTGATAAGTGTCTTAGGAAGTAATCTTTATATATCGCGTTAATAAACGTAGGCCGGTAGTGTGCTTATATTACTTTTAATAATAACCAAAAATATATTTGTCCTTTTGGCTTGATGGGTAGAGTATATATAGTACGCGTTTTTCCTTAGAGATAGGCAGAGGCTTGAGATCTAACAATTGTTAGGATTTTTACCATCACTTTATCCGACTCAATAATACATTTTTATAGTCTTGCTATGTAGAGCACTAAGCTTGCTTGGACGAAGGATGTACTTTTCTACTTGTAGAGGGCAGCACTGGCAAAGGATCTATAAACCGATTTCTACCGGCTTCCTTTTCGTAAGTTATGTAAAATTTAAATAAATATTATTATCATTAAAAAGATTTGCAGACCGCATTTATGCATATTATTACATGTATGTTGTGTCGGGTTCCCTTTGGGGTAATTTAACCCATAGCCACTGAGAGGCAGCATTGTTTGTATTCTTTGCATAGCCGACTATGGTGACTATTAACTATTCAATGGTCTGTGTACTCGTCTGCTCAGGAATGCAATAAAAAGGCACATAACCAACAGTGGGTGGGGACTTCGGAGATATCATGTTATCATTTGAAGAAATATGAACGCAACCTCCTTGTTAATTTAATTTACTGTGACTGCATAGGTTTCTTCTAAAAACAAAATACTGTACGTTCTGTCTTCTTTCACGCTTCAACTTGTGTAATTTCCTAATGAAAACTAACTCCGTTTGTATAGGATAATTTATTATCTTATCATTATTTATAATGTCTTAACAAGCAAGCCAGTTACCTTTAAAATAACAAACAAACGGAACAAATTTTTAATATCTCTCCGGTAAGTACAAAAGCTTCAACTTATTTCGCTCGCCAACTTCGGAACAAAAGCTCTTAGGGGCTTGTATTTGCAGTTTTTGGGGTTCCATGTGTATTGTGATGGATAAGACCATATTTTATTGTTTAGCAAACACCCTGTATTTGAGTAATGTTTCTGCTTGCAGCTTTCATTCCATGGATGACAGCAGCATGCAGCAATCATAGATAGTACAATTTGCTATGAGTAAAATAATTACCAAAATGCATCGAATCATCATCAAACGATCGCAGTTCCTAAAGCCTATTTAAAATGTGTATGCTGTCACATTAACTACACCAAGAAACCCTTCACAAAACTAATGTATGTAATATAACTACAATACGAACAACGATATAATAGCGTCATAATACGTTGTTTGGTTACAGTAAACTAAGAGAATATTGTAGCAATCTCAGCGAGGGGACAGTCTTCAGTTTCGTAAGGTCAATATTTGTATTGCTGACGGTACGCAATGCTTGTTAGATATTAGATACTATCTACATAGTTTTAAATGTTATAGTTGGTGTTAACACAGCTGTGTTAGCTGTATAACAAACCGATATCGGAGCTCTGAGTTAATTATCGTTGTCATAGGGAAAGAAGGTTTACTGGTGGTCTCATATGTGAGAGTCCACCTGGGTAGGTACTAACACAATGTCTATTTCTGCTACCAAGCTGCTGTGTATAATCACTGTTCTGTTCCCGTTTGAAGGACATTGTAGCCAGTGTGACTACTGGACATCATAATACTTAAAATCTCATGTCTCAGGAGTGCATTGAAATGAAAAAATAATACTTTTTAATTCGAGTTGTTGGCTGGTGTTGCTACTGTTTATGGGCGGTCGGATCGCTTAACAACATGCGAACGGCAAGCACGTCTCGTCATTCAAAGTAATAAAAAAAGATGAATATTCGTTTTCACGCGTATTCATGGGACATATTCGTTACTCAAA
Source organism: Manduca sexta (assembly GCF_014839805.1). NCBI lineage: Eukaryota > Metazoa > Arthropoda > Insecta > Lepidoptera > Sphingidae > Manduca > Manduca sexta. Next base: position 16,722,947 of record NC_051139.1, read on the forward strand.
ACATCATAAGTTTAAACAATTACCCAAAATTTCGGAGTCTTAAAGGATAAACGGTTTATTAGTCATAGTCGCAACATAAACAAATATAATGTGCTTAAATTATAAATAATAATAAAAATAAAAATTCAAAATGTTTGGTCAAAAAGTCAGTCAAGTACGAGTCGGGCCTGAGCGATGAATGGTCTGTAAATGTAAATATTATAACTCAATCATATGATCATGCCTTTATCCCCGTAAGGATAGGTAGAAGTACAACTAATGTCAACATATATTTGTTCCATGATGTGATAGGGAACGATCTCATACATATATCGGCTATTATATTTTCCAATACCGGTCAACTTTGTGTGTTTTATCGAATCAAAAAACAATATTATTTTAATTGATTCAAGACCTCGCGAACCCAAGCCGTACATGCAACCACTAAGCTAAAGATGTGATTAGTAACCAGTTGTCTGTAACAATTAATACTAAACGGTCGAGAGGAAATCGCCAAGTTTCTGAAGCAAGTTGTGACGCGGGTTTGAATTGCATAAATAGCTAAGTTTGCCGAAACCTCGAGTCACTCCGTGTGTCGGACAGCTGAACGTGGCTGCGAAAGGCATTAAGCCTTGGAAACTTAGGTGCTTGTGGTCCGTGCATAATTTTCCAAATAGAGTAATAATGTTTTTTTAAGTGTATGCGAATGGTACACTTTGAGAAAATATTTTTTATTTTTATTTTAGTTTATTTGGGAAACAACAGAGGACAATTTTACTTGTATAATAAAAGAAAGAAATAGAAATGCATAATCCCCAACAGTTTCCACAGATTACAATTAATTTAAATTTAATTTCAATCCATCGAAACTTTCGGACTTTTAACAGAATTACAATAATCGTAAAATTTATCTTATTTCGATAGTAGAATAATATTTTACACATTTTTTCTTTACACCAGTTTGTTTTCTGTTATTCTGTGATCGCACTCCAGTGGCCCCTTCATCTGTATCTAAATCAAATCATCAACCGCTAGTCTTTGTGATAAATAAATTATACCTAAATTAGGTATAATCTTTAACCCAGAAATTTCAAGGTTCTCAAGACTCGGGTCTTCAAAACAACACCAGTATATATCGGTCAATATCGTAAAGTCATTCACTCGGAGACTCGTCCAGTGAAGTCGAGGGTCGATTTGGTCGCTTTGATCTCGAACATTTTTTAGACCTCTAGTGCCCGATCGGGCGGACGGCCGATGTTTCTTAATAAAAACCGGCTTATAGGCTTTGCTGCGTTGATTGGATATTATAGGAAAAGTTATCGCAAAAGTGACTTGAGCTATAGATTAAGGCTTGTACGAAATCATTTGTAAACATTGTGTATTTAAGACTACGTATACAATCGCAAGTACGCACAGATACTGCAGTTTTTTCCGCACTTAGCCCGTAGCAGGTCAAAAGCCAAACTCCTCCCCGAAGCGCAGGATCTTCCTGGTTCCTCCACAGGCCTCTCGGAGTGACCCCGCTGTACCGAGGATTTTAGCCCGTTGTGCAGCTACTCCTTCGCATTCCAGGATAACGTGGGAGGCTGTTTCGACATCCGACAGACATCTCTTGCAAAGGAAGCTCTCGGTGACATCTAAAACATAAAAGTGTTTGTTAAATGGGCAATGTCCAGTGATTGTACCCACCATTATACGTAGAGAGGCCCTGTCCAGAGACAAAAGTAGCTTCGTCTAACGTCGATCCGGCTGTGCCACTGTTTCCCGGGACTGTCTGCATGCACTAGTACTTTCCCATTGATCCGCGTGTTGTTCTTGTGTTTGTCGCAGCCATAATCTTAGCTGGTATAAAGGTAACGCTGGTATTGGAATGGGTCTAAATACTACCGGATTTGACCCTCTTTTGGTCAGCTCATCTGTTGCGTCATTACCTAGAGAGCCGCTGTGCTACTTAATCCATTGAACTCTTCCAACAATCTCCAAGTTTATTTTGTGACCCATGATGTGACGTGGGGCGGGATTAACGCCGAATCGGGTACAAATTCTAATCCGGGGCGCCTTAGTTCAAATCGAATAATTCACACAGATTTTGAACGCTTGACCTGCAGAATAAACTAATGATTTATGTAGAGCGCTTTCGCTTGTCACGACAGTTCACAAAGAGTGACATTAAAAACGTTTCATTACAAAGTACATAGCATTGACCTCCTTGATTCTAAAACATAAGATGTTTAGTCAATTACAAGTGATTAAAGTAAGTAATTAAATATACGAGTATATCCAACCAGAACCCAAATACTAGATTGCCAGTATTATCTAAAACCAACATCCCTACGTGTACAAGGAGACTACACAAAACACATAAACATAAATTAATATACTCAAAGTAACCATACAATTTGTTATTCGCATCTTCAATAGCAATACTTGTGAAGTTCACCGGGGGATGGGTCTGAGGCCTTTAATCGTATTTGCTTTCCAACTCAAACATTTGCCTAATAAAAAAGTCTTTGAACTTTTATACACTCGCCGAGACGAGTGGTTTTGCTTGTTCTACAATTTTGATTCTGTATTTTTATAAGAAAGAGTTTTTAAACGTACACGGGAAGGCGATCCTACTACACCTGATGGCAAGTGTAGACGGCCCAGATAGTGTGTAGACGAGAGATGTTTATTCCTTGCCAGTTGACGCAATTAAGCCGGTCTTTTGAAACCGTATATACATAAGCTGATAACAGATCGTGGCATACCTGGACTAGGATGGGTGTACACATTATCTATGGTGGTCGCTATCCAGGTGGATGCAAATATCCTACCATCAGCATGTAGCCTTTGCTCTCTCCAGCTGGGTGAATGTCTTTTCCCTGTATTGAAAAATAGGTAGATAATAGCATGCAGTTCAATACTCCCCCGGATGATGCTATACTCCCGAGTGCCGACATTGGGCCGTAAGACCGGTGACACCAACATAATCGTCCCCCCCCCCCTGGTGGTAGCGATAATGCGTTCTTTCCCCGCTAAAAAAAAGGGAATACTTGGGGTTTCGATTGGTGAAAGAATTGTCAAAATCTAAGCAGTAGTTTAAGACATAATCTCCTATACATCCAAACTTTAAAATCTCTAAATTTAATTGATAAAGTACTCAGTGTAGTGTATACCTAAGTAGACTATTCGATATAAAACCTTTTTTGTAGACTAACTGCTACTAGTGTAGATTTATTAACAATTATATTTATGAAAGTGTTTTTAACGAGCATTTGTAGATATTAATTAGAGCTTACTCCATTATGAACCACAACGTATCTCTTTAATTAATACTCTAACGCAACATTTATTATATAGTCTCGACATTGTTAACTACATTGAGTGAGATTAAAAATTAAAGCGTCGCGCATACTTTGTCAATAGTTCTACAAGACACGACATTACTACAACCAGTTGGATATTTAGTTTTGACTCAATTTCGTAGCCAGTGCAGTTACTTACTGCCGATTATGAGAAAAAAAAAATAAGCGGCGATAGTTTAGTTGGGAGTGGAACAGACTGCTGAGACGAATGACGTCCCGTTAAAAACCCAAGGGCACGCACCTCTGATTCTTCGAAAGGCTATGTGTTTATTCTTTGTGACTTTCGCTTGCTGTAACAGTGAGAGAATTATGGTGAGAACTTGTATGCCTTAAAAGTTCTGTGTGATTTTGAGGGTATGTGAAGATTGCCAACCGCACTAGGTCAGCGTGGTCGACTAAGAATTAAGCCCTTTCAGTAAAAGAGGAACCCTGTGTCCAGCAGTGGGTTAGTATAATACAGGACTAATATTATTATAATATACATCTAACATCTAGGGTCGTATTAATGTGTGTAGCTCAATTTTGCTCTATAGTGCGATATCAGCATCTCAAATGATATCATAGGTGATAAGGCCACATTGTAATACGAATTTTGACAGCTGAGCTTAGTTTATAAGATAGCGTCTAATATTTGACAAAAGACGCTTAATTGATTGCTCAAGCTTCATTTAAGTTAAATGGCTACTTAAGATCCTACTCAAACGTGAGATTTCTGTATTAAAACTGCCGCCAGTGTCTCAAAGTGACGTGCATAGTGCTATGGTTCTCAGTATTTTGTAATTTAAAATTTTTGTGGTGTTATGGCCAGTCATGCTATCAGACCACCTTTACCCTTCATTGTTAAACCGACTTGGGATCCAATCCAGAACCTCGCAGTTTATCCACACATGCCACTAGACTAAGAGAAACTTAACGAACAAATGTATGACCGGCTTATGCTGATGTTCGGTCGCGGTAGCAAATGGTATCTGCGCGGCGAATAAAATTTATATTGATGTCTGAGTGGATAGTTTTATTGGTTAGGTGTAGGTCTGTATTGATAAGGATTTAGTATAAAATAGGTCAGTTTATTATATATTATAATGCTCAGAGTACTATCTCAATCCTTCATAGATAAAGAATTAGCTAAAAGCCCAACTGTTGCATTCATTTTTTATTAATATAAGAGTGTTGTGATGTAATAGGAGTTATGTACGGTGGCGTAGTTGTACTGCATGCGCGGTACGGCAGCGCTCTGAGGTCCTGGGTTCGAATCCCAGGTCGGGCAAAGTGATATTTGGGTTTTTCTGCTCGGTATCAGCCCGGAGTCTGGAATTTGTGCCCGATATGTCGATAGGCTCGCCCCCTATCACATCGTAGGACGGAACACACTTGGCGAAAAGTGGGTGCCATGGTTGCGCCTCTGCATACCCCTTCGGGGATAAATGTTGTGTGTGTGTGTACGATCGGGCGTTTATAATTTTGAAAATTATACAAAGGATTATATCGGTTTTACGTTTTTTAAATAGCAGTAATTCATCTTCATATATCATAAGCACTGATCTGAGTGTAGTGGAAATATCTCGCCATCTCGTCCGCACACATGCACCGTAATGGCAGTGACGTTACGTTATGGATAGTTCCTTTAGCTTTCATTTGACACTTGTCCATGCCACTCATCGCTAACCCATTTGAAGACATGACAAGCTATATTCCAATATCTCATTTATTAAAACCAACCCATCAGCTACTTGAATAAAATAGCAATGAAGACAGACTTTATAAATAAAACAGCACGAGATTCTGAAATACAGTAAACAGCATTTTTGTATACTCCATTGCGTCTCCGCAAACACGATCTGGCTTGGGGCTAGAGCGAGGTAAAGATACGATTTACAACAAGAGTGAGCAAGACAGAGATCGTGTTCAGTGAAGTGTACGGGCATACATCGTGTAGATTTTGCTTCGGAATGGTAACGTCAGCAAATAAGACTGTTTCGAAAATGTTGAAGTATTGAGAAATGTAGTTTTATATTGGCATAGTGGAGTATTTTCTTCAAAGATGTAGGTACGTCCACTCAGATGTGAGAGTTTATATGGATGGATACTGCTTTTGCCTATTTAGTCAGTGTGCAAGGACTGTCCTGGTTTTTCGGACATGGCATGTAATTATTGACCATTTTTATGTATTATATTAATGCTAATCTTCTCTGTATCGTTCCAATTTTAGTATATGTACTGCCGAAGCAAGTACTTGTATTATATTTGCTGTGTAGGGTTGCTTGTATGACCAATCGTTGGTGGCAATTACCATCACAAACATTCGTTTTACCTGATAGGGTATTAAGTGTACACTGGAGCAACTAAAGAATATTATTCTACCGAATCTTGAATGTAATTTACTCACAGACTTGGTGATTTTCATTCAAATTCTATTGTCAAACTAAGTCAAGGAACTCATTAACTATCCGTTATTGATTCTGTAAGATTCAGCTCGACGATGCATCTTGGAGGACGTTTATTATACCAAATGCGGAGGATGGCAGTTAATTGCTTAAGTTGGGGAGTTGGAAACGTTCACGAGCTCTTGGGACTCAAAGATGAATTTAATAGTTTATGAAAGTATGGATACCAGTAAATATTATGGATCTCGAGGCCGAGTCGGCTTTATAAGGCGTATGCTACTTTTGCCAATTATTTTAAAACTTAGCGCGTTTATTAAATTCTACCTTGCCATCCTGCCATTTATACGGTTTTGACATTTTACTTATTATCGAGCAAGTCACTCGCCCGATAGTATACAACACGGCTGTCCATAAACTATGATAGCAAACACAAATTCTTACTGAAAATCCGTAAACAAACACTAGGATATTTCAAACCAACCCTACAATCAGCTTCTGTTTAAACATTTAATTATAATAATTCGTTATATTTATTATAGAAATCTATAGCAGATTTTTTTGTGTACTTAAAGTTACTTCGGAAAATAATTTATACCAATATCAAAGGATGAGGGATCGCAGTAGACCGACTCAAACGAAGCCGCACTAATATTTAATTTTGAACCATTTCTTTGAGTCTGCTGCAGTGGACGCCAAGTAATACTTTGAATACCGCCTTCATTCCATTTTCAAAGCTTTATATGAATATTATTCGATTTAATTATTATTCAGGCGTTTCTCAAAGTCTTACGGCTTTACAGTCTTCGTCTATTCTAAAAGCGAGAAATTAAAAACATTTAAAATGCTTCGGTATATATTTTGGACGGAACAAAATTTTTTGTTTTTTATTTAGGAACTGTTCCAGAGGTGAATCTCATTGCTATAATATATGTTATAATAATATAAGCCCAGTCCCACTGTTGCACAGCCTCCTCTACTACTGAGAGGGACCTATCGTATCCAAATCAATAAAATAAAAAAGAATACGGAGAAAACTTATCCAACTATTAATATACATTAACGATAATTTACATTCATAATTAATAGTTTAAAATAAACCATATAAATGCTGGTATTAGCTGAACTTATAGATGACACCAGATAACATATAGTAGTACTCACATATTTATACCGCTCTGTTCTTACGACCAATGTAAAAAGCTGCTGCGATCATAATAACATTATTATCTCAAAAACATACCTATTTACCCATCAATAGCCAGTCTTTAATAAGCATTGAATAGGCACTAAAAGGCCTAAGTCGTTAGGCGATCTACAGCAATCCGGCGCTTTGCATAAATCACGCCTTTGTGTCGGGACTCGATTAAAATGGACCTCGACAGACCTCAGAGGATATGAGGTGGGTGGTTAATGGTCTAGGAGATTTTGTCCCTGGGTCTCTTCTGTTCGATATTAATTTGGTTCGATGTGGGACCATATTACGTAGATGTTGTATCGTGGAACTTGACTTGTGCAGGAAAAGTACCTTATTTTTGTTTATGCGTTTGGGAGTGTTGTCCATTATCTTGATTGTATAATTTTGTAATTTCGACAGCGCACACGATATAAAGCAATGAGGTATTATTTTAAGGGCACTGCATTGTGAACACACTGTACCTAATGGTGAGTAGAGTGGGGTCCAATAGAATGTCAATTGACGAGAGATGATTAACCCTCGGCAGTCGACACAATTATGCCGGCCCGTTGGAACCGGATATACACACACACTTACGTGGGCCACTTTGAGAGGTTTTAACGCCTTGTGTACGGTGGTTGCTATTCGGGCGGATATAAAATATATCCCACCACCAGCAAATGTAGCGTGAGTCTCTAAAAATACTAGACCGTTTTTAACCAAAAAAATATTTTGCACTAGTCACGCGGTTGTCGTTAGCTTTCTAACATACTTTAAGGAGCCCTAGAATTTATCGCAAATAGAGATCGCCTATAAATTATCCAATCCCGGTGATTGCGGGATTTGTTTTTTAAATACCGCGGGATGGTGCAGTTTAAGTTTCATAAAATGTTACATTGCAGATTAAATCGGTTTCTCCAATTTAAACTGATGTGTAACTGTAAAACATTTTAGTATTCTATAATGTAATATAATGGGACAAAAATGCAATGCTACCACTTCTAGCCTGATGGTAGCTGAACCATAAATACCCAAATATATAAGAGCTAAAAAAATATAAATCTGCTTTAAGGTGGCATTTTTCGTTAAGGTGTTTAAATATTAAAGGTTCGAAAATAATTGAAAATTCCACGACGACGTTTCATGAGGGAAATGCTTTAATATAATTATATTTAAAATTAAGTAAGATCAGAGGTCCTATTCCGTTTTTAGAGGCGATTTCATTTTTTTTTGGCAATTACGGGTGTTCTATTTGAAGGATAGCTTCGATAGCCGTATAGGTAAAATAGTACAAAGATCAACTTTTTACCGATAAGGCTAAGCTGTCCTACGATCAGAGCGCCCGTAATTGCAAAAATACGGATATGCCCCCGTAGACGGAATAGGCCCCCTGATATACGAAATATCTATCTAAATTCTTCTAACACTAATTAACTAAAACTCTCCTTTATAATCCCTTTCATAATCGGGATCAACATAAGAGGAAGTGGGAAATAGCCGTGTATACGGAACATGACAATTTCACGGGATCCCGTCGCTAATTCCCGGGATTCGCACGCCCTAATTGAGCGCAGATATTAGCTTGTAATGAGATTTTGGAAAGGTCAGAACTATCGAAAATATTCCTTCAAGATGGAATTAATTAATGAACCTTGTAAGACCCCGGTTTATTGCGTACATTTATGACTCGACTTGTTTCTGCCCGCGTCTTCGCTGGGAATAGAATGATTACATGGTTTTATGGACAGTATCCAAATTAAATTCTGCTTGGAGGGGTTTGAACGAAATAGGAACCATAGAAAAACGGAAGACATTTCTGGCGAAAGAAAAGATCCTAGCTCGAGTCCTATCAGTGGAGTTATAAGGATATAATTTGAATAATTATGCTAAATTTACAAAATATAATGTAGGTAGGTAATGAAATTGTAAAAATTCCGATAAAAAAAAAATATAGAAACTCTCTCCACATTCAAGTTATGACATAACTGTTAATTAATTCCCCATTCGTGTGCGTTTGGAAAATTATAAAAAAGGGAAAATATATTTTCATTAGACCTAAAATATTCCATGTTTATGAAAGGGACTGACTCGACATTTTTGAGGCATCATAATGAGGGTTTCAAAGACTCATTTTTAAGCTACCTTTTGAGACTGTCTTATCAAGTATCGTATATTAGAATCATAAGTAGCTTTTCGTGGCTGGCGTGGATATTCGGTTTTATTATATGTCATTCATTATTTTTATATTCTTTCGTATTGGTTTCTCAAGTAGCAATTTTACAATCAGTTATATTTTTTATATGATATTTTGGTTGTGATGTGTAATATTATCTGCATGCCTAGATAATATTATACGAATATTTGTCGTTGTAAGCGGCGATAGCTTAGTTGGGTGTGGAACGGACTGCGAAGATGAATGTCCGCAGGTTCAAATCCCAAGGGCACACACCTCTGACTTTTCTAAAATCATTTGTGTATTCTTTGTGAATTTATCGTTCGTTTTAACGGTGAAGGGATACATCGTGAGGAAACCTGCACATCTAAGAAGTTCTCTATAGGAATTTCGAAGGTGTGTGAAGTCTACCAATCGGCACTGGGCCAGCGTGGTGGACCTAGGGCCTAATCCCTCTCAGTAGTAGAGGAGACCCGTGCTCAGCAGTGGGCAAGTATATAATACACGGCTGATATTATTATTATATTTGTCGTTGTAAGCTCTGGGTGGAAGTGACTCTCCATTCACTCCTTTCCATTCCCCATCGGGCCTCTGCAGTCGCAAAGCTGGGGAATTCCAATATCTCGTTCCCAAGTTTCCCTCGATGTCGACAGCAGGGACGCTTACTAAAAAAAAAAAAATAAGTTTAGCGGCTAAATTAGGTAATACAAAATCAGACGCCCCACAAATGAACCAGTAGATTTCATACGGCCTAACCCAAGTCAATATAATTAGCTAGTCTTAATATAATTTGAATAAAAGGTTATCTCCCGGCTCCGAGCGCAACACGCGCAACAATAGCAGTCTTAGCGAATGTTTGCCGAATGCCATTCATCAACGCATAAAAGGATTCCGAGCGATCCCGAGCGCCGTAGTTCCACAAACTATGTCAAATATAATGGCCATATTAATACGATAATGAATGGGGTTATTGGATAAGACTTGGGGTCACAATTGTTTTAAATTTATAGATTTTGCGTCTCAACCCGGGTTAAACTGATGACTGTAGCAGGAACAGTGAGGTGGCGTTCAGGGATAATGTTGATAATCTAGTGAAACTGGTCCGTTGTTTAAGATATTATTACCTCAGTCATCTTTATAAGAATTAACATAAGTTATTAACAACGTTTAGTTGAAATAACGCATCATGCAAGGTTAAATATTGACTTCAAATAGAGCTTCAATATTTAATATTGATTAAGATATGCTAATTTGATTGTATATGTTAATGATACCAAATATTTTTAAAAAGTCTTGGTTCACTATCGTACGCTTAATTCGGATTTTAGGTTAAAGTTCCTCGTAATATTCCGTGTCAATTTCCAATCGAACAGAACATCTGAACCATTCAGAACGAACGAGTGAATGAATGACATTTTGCGACAGCTGTGATTATACGAGTGTTTAGAGGATTGCGTTTTCAATATAGATATAACATCAGGTGTGGAGCGAGATGCGCCAGCTGGGAACGAGGCCGAGACAAATGTTTGTGTGATTACGTTTCGGGTCTGAGTGGGGTGAAGTTAGGCGTTATTGTAAAAGGGTCACCTATACGACGATGGTGGTCGGTTTCAGGTGCAGTGGGGTTAATGCCGCGCCCCGATATAAATATAAAAAAATAATAAAAATCATTTTAACATAAAATTAAACCGCCTTTAAAAACACTCAAAACCTAAAAATAATTTTACATAACAGGTATATAAGTACTGGATATTTTTTGCAAAGTGGTTGAATTTCAGGTTCTCCTATTGGTATATTAGAGTTCATTCTCACGAAGTAAACATTAAAGTCCAATAGATACGTCGGAGATTTGAAGTACTCTAATCCTACCACACCCCTTACCCAACCCAGTGTTCGTACATGTTTGTTCGCAGAATGTCTGAGCCTAGCAGTGATAAGAAATGTAGTAGTATTTTCTCTTATTTAATATTAACGGGGCTCAGCTGGCTCCACGTGTCCACTTCTATCTTATAGCTGTGTTGTAGGGAGTAACGGAATTCATTCGTTATGTGAAGTGTCTAGATATGTTTATTGTGGTATACTTGTATGTAGTGGACATTGAGTATCTATGTATCGAAAATATTAGGTAAACATAAATTCACGCCTTCATTTCAGCATGGTTACAAGGTAGGTACGACGTATAAATATTTAGTTAAGTTAATATACATGTCCTATATGTGAAAATAAAAAAAAGTGTATAAACACTCGGGTTGAGGAAATCAAACTTTTTACCAATCCGTTGGTAAAAAGTTTGATTTTTTTGGACTACATTACAAACTATAGTTCATTTTTAATTACCTTAGTTCCGTATTGTTCAAATAATATATAATATAATATCAGCCCTGTATTATATACCGTCCCACTGTTGGGCACGGGCCTCCTCTACTACTGAGAGGGAATAGGCCTTAGTCCACCACGCTGGCCTAGCCTAGTGCGGGTTGGTAGACTTCACACAACCTCAAAAATTCCTAATAGAGAATTTCTCAGGTATGCAGGTTTCCTCACGATGTTTTCCTTCACCGATAATTCACAAAGAATACACACATAATTTTTAGAAAAGTCAGAGGTGTGTGTGTTTGGGGCTACATGTCTATTTGAGTTTGTTATGGTTAGTTAGTTCGTGTATAGAACAAAGTCTTTTGCCGCATTTTTCTGTCTAAATGCGATAAACTCAAAAACTACGAAGCAGATTTCGATTAAATTTGATATAGAGGTAATTGGGGTTCCTGGGAATCCCTCCCAGAGTCTTATAGGCAATTTTTATCCTGGAAAAATATATAGCGGAACTTATGTCCCAAAAAAAACTTTCTTCCGAAAAGCTAGTAAATCATTAAAGGATTTCCTACGAAATATCTAAATTGTTAAGATTGCCACAACTATAGCCAACGTATCATTCAAATAAAACGCCCGCGGGAGACGGGTCCGTCCCGCGGGACCTCGCGAGACTTCCACAAAAACTCATAAACTGACGTGAGTTATATACGTTATTACTCAACACATTACCATTTCTCAGAAATGATACATTTTAATATATTTAATGTGGATATGACAATATTTTACTATAATAAAATATTTCATAGATATCAAAGTACGAAATTACCATTTCGTCAATGTCTTTTGCTTACACAATACGTTCCGTTTCCACGATATTGTCAGTATACTTAATTATAATTATTATTTATTAAAATACAACGTTACTTTAAACATTTTATGGTTCAGAGAGACTACAGCGCAGTGTTGAAGGGTCCACATAACCCGATTCCTACCGGCTTCCCTTTTGTAACATATGTCAGCAAACTATTAAAATAAACAATACTTTTAATAAATAAATAATTGATATTTATAGCATAGTGCGTTAAAAACTAATTATAATTGTATTGTATTAGTATCTATATTTTGTGTCGGCTTCCATTTCAGAATATTTCACCCTTCGCCACAGCAGTGGAATGCAATACAGGTGCTGTTTAAATTGTGTTTTATAGGCAGTTGTGGCTTATTATCAGACAAGCTGGTATCTTCATTCAGTTACTTATTTAAAAAATGTATCGGGCTTGACTCTGGGTTATAATATTGACGATAATTTAATAAATCTTGGGACAAGATATTAATATAAAGACCGTTACAGGAATCTTTAATACTAGTTTTGGTTTTATTATGTAGAAGTAATTGAAATCCTTAACAACACACTATCAGAAAGCTTTTTAATTTATACAATATATGTAAAACAAAAGTAGGTCTGCTGTTTATTAACTTGTCTAATTCTGCCTAAAACTCACACGATGTGTCCAATCTTGCAATTGAGAGCAGGAACTTATGGTTTGCCCGACTACGATTAGTAGCATAAACAATGCAAATAAAAATCCGCGGCGACGATGACCCGTCGCACCTAGTATACGCGTTTTTGTCCCAACCCTTCATCAAGTGTGTTGTTCCAGATTGGCTGACAGTGACGTGGGCGCAGGGCGGCATGCAGCTCCAGCCCGAGCCCAGCGGAGACAACGTCATCGACTCCGTCAAGGGACGGTGAGTGTGAACTGACCTTAATATTAACAACAAACGTTATATCAGTAATATCTAAACTTGCTGTAGACAATAACTGTTTTATCTACCATGGACGAGCATGAGATAAATAAATAGGTTTAGAAACTGTAAGTACTTATTACTTGTTACAGTATAGGAAATGCACATAAGATGACATTTCATATTTTATAGAATACTTTTGCTTCGGAAACCTAATGAAAACATATGCAACCACGATACCAATAGAAATGTAAAGCGTAGCACCGAGCAAACTTCAATATGCACGTCCCATTGTGACGATTCTTTACAAAACGGAGCGCTTCGGAAGCCGGGTCGGTGGTGTGTGAAAGGTCTACTTTGACTGTTAGGGAGTTATAGATTGACACGTTCAATCGGGTCTGCAGATGTGAGCGGCATGATTTTATTAGATTTGTTTTGTTGGTGGAAGGGTACTAGAATTAAAATAAATTTAGACCTTAATTGTGTAGCAACCATTGTTACGATGAAATCCCGCTACAATGGCGAGCTGCAATAGGTAACCGTTCGGGTTCAGATGGTGTAGTTTGACCTGACATTTCTTGTTCGTTGCCATTGCACTTTCAATTTACTCCGTTTATCGTGACAGTTTAGGAAAAAAAGGTAATTTTAATTAAATATTCTTTTAACGTATTTAGTAACTAAATAAGTGCTGCGGAATCAGACTGGTGGAACAAGAAGCTAAATGAAGCGTTGATGGCACAATAGATATAATTTATATTTCTAGTTTTATGTTTTTGTTATGTTACTTTGCAGGTTATACTGTTTGAGTTCAATAATAAATCTTTTCTTTCTTTCGTTCTTCTTTCTTTTTAATACTATTTAACGAAGAGCTGAACAACACGCACTTAAAGAATAGCAACGTCTGTATAAAAGTACCAAGACTACATAGAAATTTAAATAAAGTTTACAACAGTCTTATAGCACTAAACTATTTACTTTCTGCACACGGAAAGTACATTCGATATTATGTTTCGTAATGTCCAATCCTTCTTCTGACATAAAATTCACAATCAAACCCATTAAAAAGTAACCGAATTTTGTATAAAATATCGGAATCGTATCGGAGTCTTGATATCGTCAGTTGTAAATGCACCGTCGTCCTCCATTGGGGCGGAAACAAGCCACTGTCGCCGGCAGACATTCCCCACATTATTACCTACTATCCACTTTTATTATGTTACATTTATCTTTTCCTTTTATTTATTTAAACGGTTTTATCTTTAACGTGTAAACGATTTTACAGTGGTTGGTCGTCAGGGCGTTTTGTTTTCTAAATTGACGAGAGGATAATTATGTTTTACAGTTTTTATAGCAAAATGGACTATGCTGTTCAGTGGTAATTATTTTATTGAAGACTTTGTAGGAATACTCTTATAAACTGATTGGAGGAATAGTGATTGGGAACAAATATTTTATTTGATACTTCGATAATGATTACGTATGATACTGCTGTTTGACTCTTGTGATGCTCAACGTTAGGTCAGCGGCTTGTTTTTCGTTTTTTATAAGTGTAACAACACTGATATTCTTTTTCACGCAGATTTTCTATGTAATATTGAATACACCAAGAAATTGTGATATTATCGCATATTATACAGACTGACTGCCTCGGCGGCGTAGTTGTATTACGGTATGATTGCATTGCTGAGGTCTCGGGTTCGATCCTTGGGTCTGGCAGTATTATTGAGTCTTTCTACTCTGTATCAGCCAGGAGTCTGGGTTTTGTGCCCGATATGACAGGGACTTGCCCCTGTCACGTCTTGGGACGGAATATAAATGGCGGAAATTCAGTGCTTCAGTTGTGCCTCTGTCTACTCCTTCGGGAATTATAAGCGTCAATGAGTGTTTTATACCGAACTGTGAGTTACGATTTTAAGATCAAAAGCCAGAGTTCAATTGAGAGTCATCGGATTTCTTGAATTTTCATATCATGCCATCTTATCTTCGAGTCCCATCCGTCTGAAAGCTTTTTACTGAAATAAAAGTCCTCTTGTGCACGTGGCTTAAAAAGTAGCCCATATGTTAATCCAAGACTTGGTTTATATTTGTGCCAAATTTAATCTAACAGCCGTTTATACATGAACTGTTAGCAAACATTTTCATAAATTTTCCTATTTATAATGGTAATAATAGGATGAAGAGATATATTGAATACAAAATTATCAAAACACGAGAAAAGCCGTGTGCAAACCTCGTATGCCTCTAACGTTATGGGACGATATTAAAAAAGTAATCCAATAAATTTGTCCCAACTTTGGCAAGTACCTTCCACGTCGCGAATTTACGTCGCGTTGTAGAAATTCCTTATGTGAGAATTTTCCCATTTGTTAGACTTTGATTGAATATTTATTTTATAATGTAATAATTTATATTGAAAAAAATCATAAAATATTATGTTGAAAGTTCGGTTTTTCGTACGCAGGTGTTCGTCTGGTTACAACGGTTTACATATTTAAAGATAGTAAATATCGATTTAAGGATAATTTTATAGTATAGTATAAATACTTAAGTAGTATAAGAAAAAACACTACTGTATTAAGGCTACCCTGTAAAAGTAGTTGTTAAGTGGCAAATAAATAAATATCTTGCTGTATAACTGTGATTTTACCATCGAGTGTGAAGAATAAACTTAAAAAATTCACTTTCAACGCCAATAGCTAATGCTTTACGCTACAAGCGTCCAAAACAAATGCGCGTATCTATCAGTGGCGAAGCGTCCATACAAGCTAATTCCTACCGGGTTACCTTTTGTAAATTAACTTAAAATAATAAATGAAAAACATAACTATATAACTAGAATAATAATTGTTTGTGTATAGTGTGGCTTATTAATTTATGTTGGGCTCTTTTAAATAAGTACCTATGTTCAAAATATGTGATTATTTGTTAAATTTAGAATTTAGAAATAATGCTTATGTTAGAAGGAAATTATCACGTATTATAATATTTTATTGATTTTAATTTATTGTGAACAGCGTATTACATGTTAACTGTAGAAAAAAATATTTCTTCGGGTTACCTTTTGAAAATTTTCACCCTTCGCCACTGGTATCTATATGTAGAATAGTTTATTCGTTTTTCCCAAAGAGAAGACAACAATATTTTACATTAGCTATATAAACTAACTTGACTAACTTGATGAGAGGGCGCTCCTGTGCGATTGTTGACATAGGCTCCGTAAAGAATATTAATTAAAATAGTAACTAGTGCATAAAAAGTATCAAAAAGTAGTGAAACAGTGAAAAAATGTTTTATTCCTGATCGTATGCTGTGGACAGTGATAGTGAACAGCTAAATAAATAACAAATAGTGAAATCATTCTAGTGACAACCACGGTTCCTTTTTTGAAGGACAAAGTGACTTTTCGAGAAACTGATCAAAATCTTTACAAACATTTCATACAAAAAAGTGTAAAAACTAAAGTCAATAATAATATCAGTGAACTTTTGGAACTTTTAAATTAAGTAACAAATTATAACCTCGTTCGTAACATGAGTTGCAAAAATAATTATGAAAAAGGCGCCATCTATTGAGTGTTACGTGTACCGTCTACATACAATCGATACAACTGCCTCAAACCCTGTGGCGAATTCTAAATCAATAAAGCTAAGTAAATAATACGCCAGTGACCCGCAAGAGGGCCCCAGTGATATCTAATAAATTTGATAATAGAAAAATTTATTCATAAACATGGAAGAAATCTTGAATGCTCTCATTAAAATACAAAGCGAACTAGACGAGCAAAAAACAACGATTATAAAGAATGGCGAAAATGTCACGCAACAAGTAACTCGGAATATAAACACTACAATAGAAGAAAAATTCAAAGTATGGGAAGAAAAATTCCATAATCTGAAGGGAAAAATAGAAAACCAGGAAAAGAGATTATATTTTATTGAAAAACAAGCTAGACAGAGAAATATTGTATTTTTTGGTCTGGAAGATACTGATACATCATATTCGAACTTAGAAACAAGTATAATAAACTTCGTGGTACAATACTTTTCTATTAACTTGGAACGCAGAGATATACAAGAAATAAGGAAAATAGGAAAAAGAGGGGTAAAGCCCCGTCCAACCATCATTACGTTTTCTACACTAGGTACAAAGATAGAGATATTTAAAAAAAGAGATGCTTTAAAAGACACCCCATATTACATCAAAACAGACTACCCTAAAAATATATTGGAAAAAAGGAAGATATTACAGGAACAAGTGAAGTTAGAGAGAGAAAAAGGAAACTTAGCAACAATTAAATATGATAAAATAGTAATACTACCCAAAAAAACCATCACGGCCGAAAAGAAAAAATGGAATCTTTCTAGCTCCCCTGAAAATATAATCAACCAATCTAGAACCGAGCAAAAGGCACAAGTTAGCAAGAAAAATAAAGCGCAAACACCAACACACAGATCATCAAGCATATCTGAAGGTGTTCTGAAACCAGGCATGCTCAATTTCTTAACCAACAAGAACCCCAACAATGCACTCACAATTCAAGAAAATAAACCCTCAAATAAATAGCAATTACCAACCCTCTCTCACACAGAAAAAGTAATCAATATTCAAGCAAGTAATAAAAACCATCTCCCAAGCCGGCCGGTCACCGTGGGAGATTACGACCAAAACCCTCCAAGGAATGCGAGAAATAAAAACAAATTGAACATTTGCACTTTTAATGTTAGATCACTTTCATCAGCAACAAAACTTATAGAACTTAAAGCAGCATTAAAAAACATCAATCATGATATACTGGGACTATGCGAGGTCCGTCGTCCAGGAGAAAATATTATCGAAGACGACGATTACATTATGTACTATCTTGGAAAAAGCAAAGGTCAACTCGGTGTGGGCTTTTTAGTAAAGAAAAAATATAAAGCAGACATCATAACTTTTATCGGAATATCAGATAGAGTGTGTATATTAGAAATTGCTCTGGAAAGTCAGCCATTCGCCATTATACAAGCGCATGCACCTACTGAAGGCTCGTCGCAGGAAGATATAGATACGTTCTATGAAGATCTGGCTAAAGCTCACGATTCTATCTCGACTGAAAACATAATCTCCATGGGAGACTTCAACGCACAAATAGGGAAACCGAAACAGCACGAACACACAGTTACTGGGCAATATGGATATGGAGCGAGAAGTATACGTGGAGAAAGACTCATTCAGTATGCATACGAATACAATTTGAAAATTACCAACACCATGTTCAACTTGAAGACACACAAGAGATGGACATGGATATCTCCAGACAAAAGTATCAAAAAGAATTAGACGCAACTTTTCTAACCCATCAATTACACTGAAGACACCGAAAGAGCAAGAGACTTACCTTGAAAGCCTGAAAAGATACGTATCCGAACTTGTATCGACAGACACTAACTACAGTGCCAACGAATACTGCCAGAAAATAGAGCATTCTATATTTAGTAGCCTAAAAAATATCAAAAGAAACAAAAAATACAGTATATTATCAGAAAAAGCACTAGAACTAATGAAAGAACGAAACGAGTTACAAAACAAATCAAAATTAAACAGGAGCGACAAAGAAAATTTGAAAATTCTCTACAAAATTACAAACAAAGAAATAAAGAGATGCTACGACACATACAGAATGAATATTATTAAAATGCACATTGAAAAATCAAGGTCAGCAAAAAAGGCGTACAAAGAATTAAACAAATCAAAAACTGGATTCCATGTCTTCATTCGAGCTCTACCAAAGCTAATACCCGGACGGACATCTTAACTATTGCTACAGATTTTTACGCGAAACTCTACAGTCAACCAAATCGTAATAACCTTGGGAAAATGACAAACCAAACCAAGGATACTTCCCCAACTCCTGAATTTACTGAATCTGAAATCCTAATACATATTACTAAGCTCAAATCCGAAAAAAGCACAGGTCAAGACGGAATCACAAACGAATATATTAAAATTGCAAGAACTCTACTACTTAAACCTATAACAATTTTATTTAATAAAGTATTAGATGAGGAAGCCGTGCCACACTCATGGACAAAATCTGAAATAATCTTGTTGTACAAAAAAGGCAACCCAATGGACATTGGAAATTATCGCCCAATAAGTCTTATGTCTTGCCTTTATAAACTGTTTGCCTCTTGTCTGCTCGCCAGAATATCCCCAGAGATTGACGCCCACCAACCGATAGAGCAAGCCGGGTTCAGGCCTGGTTTCAGCACACATGACCACATACAAGTTTTAGACCAGGTAATCGAAAAATATATAGAATTCAGAAGACCCTTTATATGTCGCCTTCGTCGACTACAAAAAAGCTTTCGACACTATATCACACGACTGTATCTGGGAAGCATTAGAAACAATAAACATAAAATATAAATATATATATATTTTGAGAACCTTATATACGAATAGTACAAGTAGGGTAAAGTTAGACAGAACGGGTACAAAGATACAGAGGTGTAAGACAGGGCGACCCGCTCTCACCAAAACTATTCATAGCGGTACTACAACACATAATGAATGACTTACCATGGGTTAAGAAAGGGATAAACATAAATGGCGAATACCTTAGCCATCTCCGTTTCGCCGACGACATAGTGCTGCTGTCAGAGAGTTCTGCACAGCTAAATAATATGATTAGCGACCTCCATAGAGTTAGTATCAAGGTCGGTCTAGAAATGAATCTTAACAAAACGAAAGTAATGACTAATCACCATACCGCGTCTATCTTGGTAAATAATGTCCCTCTGGAGTTTGTAGAAAGTTATATTTATTTGGGCAAACTGATTTCTTTTAGAAAAGAAAGAAACACGGAAGAAATAGATTGTAGAATATCGATAACCTGGAAGAAATACTGGGCCCATAAAGGTATACTTAAGTCACAACTCACATCGTCAATTAAGAAAATAGTTATGGATTCTGAAATTCTACCAAGCCTCACCTACGGTTGTCAAACTTGGACATTCGACCTAAAAACTAGAAATAAAATCCAAACCACACAAAGAAGAATGGAAAGAAGCTTATTAGGCGTAAAATTAAAAGACAAGATTAAAAATACGCATATTCGTGAAAAACCCAACTAACTGACGCCTTAACTTTTTCCCTACAAATGAAATGGAGATGGGCTGGGCACGTGGCCAGATATGACGATGATAGGTGGACCATCAGAGCGGTGAAATGGTTGGGACCTCGAGGTCGTAGAAAGACAGGCCGCCCATGTGCTAGATGGACAGACGAACTGGTAAAAGTAGCAGGAGAAAACTGGATATCGTTGGCTAGACACAAAGATCGATGGAAGTGCTTGGAGGAGGCTTTTACCCGAAGGGGGTCCATACAAGTCGCGTAAAAATAATAAATTAAAATTTAGTTAATATTATAATTTTATCACTAATGCAAAAAAATTAAAAAGTAATGTTAATCTATTTAATAATCAGAATTTATCGTATGTTGTATGGAATTAAATAAAGCTTTATTATTATTATTATTTTTTTGTATCATGACTGAATCTCGGCTTATAGACCGGGTTGCATGGTGCGGACGGGCCAAAGCCAAGTCTGCAGCAACATAAAGTAAAATATTGTTTATAGTGTGAAAGGTAAAAGAAATTTAATCGTGGTCTATCTGCAGAAATTTTCTCACTATGCGACAAGTGTTGAGGATGACTGCTTTTTGAAGGGTTATGTATATGAATTTGTGTAGATGGAGTGTCTGTAGAGAGTTGTGGAGCTGTGTGGGAATCACGCCCGTAGTGGATAAAACTATTGGTACTATAACTGCTTTTTGAAGACGCCACATTCTTATAACTTCGTCTTTAAGTTCAATGTATTTGGAAAGTTTCTCAGCTATGGTGGATTGAATGTTGTGAGTGTTTGGTATTGCTATATCTATGATGTAAGCAGACTTCTGGATTTTATCAATTAATATAATATCTGGTCTATTGTAGTGTATCGTCCTGTCTGTGAGTATGGCGCGGTCATAATAAAGTTTATGTGTCAAGTTTTCTAATATGACTGCCGGCGAATACTTGTAATAAGGTGTCGATGAAGCTATAAGTTTATACTTGAGGGCCAGAGTCTGATGGATTATTTGGGCAACCTGATCATGTCTGTATTTATAGTCTGTTTGGACTATGGACTTGCAAGCACCTGTAATGTGCTGAATTGTCTCCGACGAACTATTACATCTTCTACACATATCAGTTGGAAGGTTAGTAGCTTTTATGATATACTTTTGGTAGTTCCGCGTCTCTATTACCTGGTCCTGTATAGCGATCATGAACCCTTCAGTTTCAGGAAAGAGCTCGCCTCGAACGAGCCACTCGTTCGACGCATCTTTGTCGACGTTAGGCTGGCTCAGATCGAAACGATGTCTACCATGAAGAGCTTTCCGGGTCCATTCTCGTATTTTGGTTGTATTATCTACTTGGGTTTCATTGGGCTGGGTACATTTATTATGCAAATTAAGGGGTGTAAACTTAGTATCATTAAAAATAATTGCTGTATGTAGATCGGAGTCAGTTTGTTTATTATAGAAGTAATGCCTGAGGGACGTAATTTGTTTACTGTGAAGATTATTGATATCTATGAGGCCTCTACCACCTTCCCTACGTGGCACAGTTTGCCTTTGGACACAGGCTCGTGGATGGTGTTTCCTATGCTTTGTAAGAGTTACATTAATAACACGTTGGAGATTTTTAAGATCGGACTTTGACCATCTAATAATACCGAACGAGTATGTTAAAACCGGGATAGCGTATGTATTTATTGCTTTAAAGATATGTTTAGAATTTAGGTGGGTTTTTAAAACTGAGTTGAGTCTGTATTTAAATGTCTCTAAGAGTTTTGTTTTTGTTTCTTTTTGGAGAATTTGACGTGCCTGATGAAACCCTAAGTATTTATATGTTTCATACTCAGTGAGTGATAGGATGGTCTGTCCTGTTGGTAGTTGGTAAGAGTAGTCATAAAAGTGCCCTCCTTTGATAGAATTATTTCTGCATTTATCAATACCGAATTCCATATGAATATCTGATGAGAATTTTTGAGTTTGGTCTATTAGTTTGTCTATCTCAGAAGGAGATTGTGCGTACAGTTTAATGTCATCCATGTATAAAAGATGATTTAATCTAAAGGTGAAGTTAGTCTGTCCATCGGTTTCTTTATAATCTAATGCATATCCGGTATCTATCGAGTTTAACATATTGGAAAGAGGGTTTAAAGCAAGGCAAAACCATAACGGGCTAAGTGCATCGCCTTGAAATATTCCTCTTTTAATTTTGATGGGGTCAGTTACTAGAGAAGTATTAGGAAGGTTTAACTGGAGGCGAGTTGACCAATGTGCAGCAGTGGTTCGCAAGAAGGTAATAAGTTGGGGATGAATTTTATAAATACGCAGTACTGTGAATAACCAGGAATGTGGCACGGAGTCAAAAGCTTTCTTGTAGTCAATATAGGTGGTATAAAGATCTTCTTTAGCTTTTTGTGCGCGATTTACAATAACTGAGTCAATCGTGACCTGTTCCTTACACCCCTGACTAAATTTCCTACAACCTTTTTGTTGTTCGGTTAATATTTTATGGTTAGAAAGATGATTATAAATTAAGTCTGAGAGGCATGCTGTAATTATTTTATAAATTGTCTGAAGGCAAGTTATAGGTCTATATTTTGCTGGATTGGCTGTATCATTTTGATCTTTTGGTAGCATATAAGTATTTCCTGCTGTTATATAAGAAGGCATTTCTTCAGGGCTTTCAATAAATCTATTGATATGGTTATAGATGTAGGGTTGTATATGTGTAAATTTTTTATACCAAAAGTTATGGATGTGATCTGAACCAGTAGTTTTCCAATTATGAAGTCTGTTAATGACGTTTTGGTATGTTCGTAGGGGTATTCTTTCATATTGCATAGGAGGGGTGTAATTGTGCTTATCTGTTTCTATCTTGATCCAGTCAGCGTCAGCATTATGTTCGACAGGATTTGACCATATGTTAGCCCAGTATTCTTGTAATTGTATTGGATCAGGTGTTAATAAATTACGTGCAGCAGTTGTGGAGTGTGTGGTTTGACTATTTGTTACAAGCCCCAATGTACGATAAAACTTTCTTTCATTATTGTTGAAGTTATTGTTTTGTGTTTTTCGGAGAGTACATTGTTTGTATCTATTTAGTCGGTTACTAGCTATCGTAAGTTTCTGTTTCAAAGTGTCAAGGAAATGAGACAATTGTGAATTAGGTTCTTCGTGGATTGTATGAATTCTGTACTGTGTTAAGATGTTTTGTACTTGTTGATTTAAATACTCGCTTCTGATACCATTCATGTAATGTGTCAATCTGCTTATTTTAGCTCGTAGATCTGCAATTTTTCTTTCTAAGCGTTTTTGCCAGTGTGGTTTCGGTCGACTTACCATCAGGATTCGGTTACCATCAGGGTTATTACAATTCGCGGGACTTAATTTGCTCCCGTTGACTTTAGCTGCAGTCCATGCCGAGCAGTATAAGACAGTCTGTAAGTGTTTGTAGTCGGTATCATTATTTACTTTTTGGGGTATTATTTTATTGTTGATGTAATTTACAATTTGGAGAAATTTTTTGGATGATTTTTGTTTGGGAATAAATGGTCTATTAGTTGGATCAGTATCTATAAAGCATTCAAACGCGTGGCAAAAAGTATCGTCTATTTCTGGATTTCGTTCATCTTGTTCTTGTATTGTTACTAGTATTGACTCAGTTTGTGTAAGGCAATTTGGTTGTATATTACTAAGGAAGTCACTTTCAGAAACTGCCAAGTCATCTGTAGTTGAAAGTGGGGTCTGTTGTGGTGTATTTTGTTCTGGAGTGTTTGTTTGTAGTTCAAGATCGTTAATTTGCAGTTCTTGAGCTACTTGTTCTTTTATTGCTGCAATTCTTTCAGGTGAAAGTAAACGATTGTTAATTATAACTCTCCTCTGATCAGAGACACGCTGTTCGCTAATGTGCGCTAGGTGTGGGAAGGCGGTTATGAAGTTTTGGTGTAATAGTGTTCTGTAGGATGTTTTGTCTGTTTCTAACTTAGTTATTTTGTAATATGCTGCAATGATAGTCTCGTTGTACTCGGTTGTCCATCTCATACGCTGCCCCAGTTGTTGTGTTCCCTGTATGTATAAGTGTGATTGAATTTGTTGTGTCTGTTGTATTTGCGTGTGTGTCTTTTCTAAATCTTCTTTTACTTCTCTATAAATACTATCTATAGTTTTTTGTGGTAGTAGGTTATTACGTACAATTGCTCTGCGTTGGTCACCTAATCTTTGTCGGCTTACTGTCATATGAGGATATTTTTCTTGAAATTTTGAATGTAACGGTTCTAAATAGGTTTTGGTGTCAGTTCCCATAGATGTTAAATAAAGATATGTTCGTAGGATAAATTCGTTCATTTCAGAGCTCCATTTCCTACGCGTCATGGTAGTAGTGGTGGTGGGCGCAGGGTTGTCGACAGTCAGTGTCTCCTGCGCAACACCCCCCGACATTTGAGAACTGGCCGAAGATGGTGTAGATGATGGGATAAATGATGGGTCAGACCCGGTGTAAGTTGTTAGATTACTAGGTTTACGAATAAAAGCCCGGTTGCGTAAACCTTCCCGGCCGGTGTTCGCATTGCTGCCACGTCCAGCGCCGGCACTGGACGCGCCCCGACGACCCTCGGGCAGCGGCACTTCGGCTGTAATATATTTATCGATGAGGACCCGCCTGTTCAATCCAGCATCGCCAACGTTACCCGAACTGTAGCACCCAGCGTCGGCTCCAGATGCGCCCCGGCGACCCCCGGGCAGCGACCGTAAATTGTATCTCTTATTTTCCATTCTCCATAAATTGGGTTACCATTGCCACGTTAGCCACGCCAGTAAATTGAAATCGTGTGTCCGCCCCCCACGTGATCAGGTGGTCGATCAGGACGTGTGGTTGGGTTTTAGGGGGCTTATTATTATTATTATTATATAAACTTACTTATCGTCATAAGTATGACTATTGACTACACCGACAACTCGCCAAGGTCATACATCAGTTATCAACATAGTATTGTTTGTCGTTTGTCATATTGTTTTGTGGTAGCAAGTACCGGCTACCCGTTACGAAAATGTTTCACGTAACGACCGCTACAGTTGCTACGTTACGCTACGACTGTAACTGCGACTTGCTACGAGTTAAGCTACGACAGTAACAGTGATTGACTACGAGAAGTGTCGTGATTCGCTACGACATTGAAATCTCTACGATAATAATTGTTGAGTACAATAGGAATTATAGCGCCTTGAGATTAGCTCATAAGTCGCTACACAAAAATTGCTAAGTGGACAGTTTTTAGAACTGAAAATTAACGTACTGAAATCGACAATAGGAATATTATTTATTAACACGTGCTCTTCATATAAATTTGATCGAAATAAAAATTATTATGGACAAATAAAATTAATTATTGACGTTTTAAAAGCTCATTACAGATATATTAAATGTTTACAATCCGGCAGGGTCTCCGCGCGGCTATCTCCGTAATTAATTCGAAAAGTTTGCTGTTTATCAAATTATTTCATCTCTCGTTTGATAGCGATTTCTTTTGATGATTTGTTTGTTTACATTATTCATGTTATTTATTAGTGATATTAAAACGAAATGTTCTTCGTTATATTTCTTGTAATATTTTAGATAATAATTAAGAAGAAATAGATGAGTCTTGCGGGCAAGAGTTCGTTTATCATCGTGGCATGTTGTATAAAATTAGTTTATAATATTGTTCAGTAATCATTAATAATATAATTTGTAAAAACGATCAAAACATTCCCGTTACTATGCCTCACCTAACATTGTTTTGTCAATTATTGTAGAGTTAAAAAAAAAATATCTACGCAGCCCGTAGTGTTCGTACAAAACAGACTTTTACATTTTTATTAATATTATAAAGAGAAAAAGTCTGTGTGTTTGTAGGTTTATAGGAGCTAATTTCTAAAACTACTGAAACGATTTTAATAATTATTTTATTAATAGGAACCTACATTACTTCTGAATGATATAGGCTACTTATATCCCGGGAAATTATTTGTCCTCGAAAAACTAGTCACGTGGGCGGAGCCACGGGCAAAAGCTTGTTGTTCATATGATAGAAAGACGTCGGATTAACAGTACAAGGGCTTTATATAACTACAAGGATACACGTCTGTATATAACTACAAATGCCTCGGTGCCGTAGTTACACGGCAGCGCTCTGAGGTCCTGGGTTCGAATCCCGGGTCGGGCAAAGTGATGTTTTGGTTTTTCTGCTCAATATTAGCCCGGAGTCCGGAATTTCGTCGAAAGTTCGTTCCCTATCACATCATGGGTCGAAACATACTTGGCAAAAAGTGGGTTTCGAAGATAAATGCGTGATAATAAGTGTACATAACTACAAATACCATAAAAGAAGGTAACAAGCAATATGTGATAAGCGGCGTGCTCCCGCGCGGTTCGTGTAATTAACACAACTCGATCGTTCCTTGAATACTGTGTAATACCAACACTCGTAGTTCCGCGTAATCACATTGTACCCGCCGCTTCATTGCGTCATTCACTCGCTCACACATTCATTCATTCATTCGCAATGATTGCTATTTTGATTGGATTCGTATACTTTGTCTTTCATCAGGAAATTAATAAAAATACACATCCACGTCATATATTGAGTATTATTTCCGCATTAATACAAGAAACCGGATCAGAATAACCACAACGACGAATTGATATCATGGATTTTTAGACAATCATTATCAGGCAGCCAAATGTTTAATTAACCAGTCAAGCATAAAAATGTTTTACATCTCTATGATAATAAGCCCTTGATCGTGGTTGCGTATGTAGGTTAAGGCTCAAGACGTCTTTGGTTCGTTTCCCCGATGTAAAAGATGGCGAGCCTATTGCCATATATCAGGCACAACAAACTTCAGGCTGTAACTGGGCAGAAAATTATGACATACCGGATTCTGGGATAGCGTCTGACGCCCTTAACCATAATAAATACTTGAAACAAAACTTTCCAAACTCAACACAAGTCGCCGAAACCACTCAAGGAGTAAATTACATGTTTCCATATCCATACATTGAAACACGCCGGTAATGGCGGCTGTCACCCACGACATTTTCAAAACAGTTTGTCATGTCGACAAAATGGCGGTGATAAATCGTTTGTTGTTACGTGATACGCGCGCATTATTGCGGTGATGAGGATGTTTTGAGTGGAGCCGCGTGTTTTGGCGCCGACTGGGGAGGTACCACTTTCTTGAAAGACTGAGGAGATCCGGTAGCGTTTCCAGCGATTACTGAGTCAATGACTTGGTTTTTCTCAGAAGCGATCAAGTCTCAGTAAAATCCTCTGATCTCTGTTAATTATTATAAATGTAAAGGTTAGGTAAGCCAGTTGCTAAATAGTCTTCGTTCCGCTTTTCAATAAAAAGGTATCTTTTAGTGGTCGTACAGGGTAATATTTGATTCAGTTTTTTCTTTATAAAATTAAGCAACGATTTTAAATTTTAAATGAAATAACATAGGGCTTTAAGATTCAAAGCGTCAGGCTTACCCTGTCATTCGCGTATGACGCAGCGAGACGCGTCGTGACGCCGTCGCAAGATTTATTCCCTGTCAGACGTCTGAGGAAATTACAAGCGTTATATAAAAGGAATTATGAAGGGCATGGATGCCGGATCTGGAGTAGGGTTTTCGGTGCCGGTTCAATTATTGTGACAAAGATGCTGGACAATCTACGGTTCGACTTTACATCCCAGTCATGTCTCATGATGTTATTTAAAACCAATGTTTTACGTAGATTACTACTTTACGATTGTTAAATATGTCCTCTAATTTTTGTATACTTAGTAAGAACCACTTTTTCGCTATGTAGTATAATGTTCAATGCACTGTTGTCGTCATCCAATTAAATGTCCATGTTAGTACTCTGCACTTAATTTTTTTGTTATTTTATACTCTATTAATAATAATATTAACCGAGTTCTGCGCATGCGTTGGTTGGGTCATTGGGTCAGAGACCAGATGCAGAAGGCAGTATTGCTGAACACAGCACGGATTGTGAGGAGATTTCTCACTTTGAATCGCCAACCACCGTTGGCTGGGTCTTGAGCTGAGTCTTCGCCATCGGAGGTTGATTATTTTTTTTATATGTATTTATTATTGTATTTTATATGTATTGTTTTTAAAATATGTATAAAGAAATTAATTTTAAAAATAAAGAGAAGAAAAAAAATAACTCAGTATTATATACTGACCTGTTGGGCACGAACCCCCTCTATTAAGTACTAAGAAAGTGTGCGCTATGCTGGACTAGTGCAACCACAGTTGCTGAATGGGAAGATTTCCCCGCAAATTTGTTTCTTATTTTAACGCCACGGGGGGTAATTTGGAGGGGACAAAATGTTTTACTTTTATGGTGAATAATTTATTTAAATGACAAGAAAATCATAAATAATTTATTTCCAAAACAATGACAAGAAAATATGGCATATTTCTAGCTAAAACCGCTATTTGAACTGTGAAAGCCAGGATTTTCTTTTAGGTCCTTCATATATTTTTTTTTTGGTAAAAATACAATTTTCTGAGACCCTTTCAATTAGCTTGATATAATTGGGATCTATTGGAGAATATTATTAGAATTTGAATTGATATTATTGTAATCATCTGGTAAAAATGTGCATGGTATTTAGTACACTTGACATACCTTCGAAACGAGTATACTAATCTTATACGACAAACTGTATCCATTCCTGACCTGTCCCCGCGCAGCGTCATTACGCATGCTGATTGCTGTGTACACCACTCTGAGTGTTTATGTATATGATATGACATCTGTGGATTTGTATTCAGGTTCAGAAAATGTAGAACGAGCGGAACTTCGAACTGATGGACATGTTTCTAGAAATGTATGTAAAGCAGAATACATGATTGGTAGGCAGAGATGCTTTAGAAAGGGATTATGTTATATCCACACTGATACACTTTCTCGGCTGATTCGATTTTGATGAAATTTGACGTAAATCACAAGAAATGGCTTAGGCTACTTTTTAGTCAGCAAATGTATAAATTTTGTCCCTTGAAAGATTATCCACACAGGCAGACCCGCGAGTAAAACTTAATAATCAATTTGTACTTGCCTTATGGCCCTAGTGTCACGTAGGTCGTATGAAATTTTGAGATCAGTTTTCAGGATTTGCAATTAAAATTTGTTTGCGTTTTTCATTCAACACATTCAACTGTAATGGCTGTAACGGCTGTGTGTTAAAGTAAATAAATAAATAAATTAAATAAATAAATAAAAAACTTAGTCGGGATATAAATTAGCATATTAGCGAACTGAGTATATAAATTATCCTATCTTGTTATGGGACGGAATACATACAGCGCAAAGTGGGTGCACCAGTTGCGTCTCTGCCCACCCTTTTGGGGATAAAAGGCGATAGTGTGTGTGTAACAGTGGCGAAGCGTTCATACAAGCCGATTCCTACCGGGTTACCTTTTGTAAATTAACTTAAAATAATAAATGAAAATCAACTATATTACTACAAATAATAATAGTATATTCAAACAAGTCATGCTATACCTACTTCTTTCATTAAATCAATACTCCAGCGATTACGGTACATAGTTCATATTATTATCAATTCGTTAAATCGTAACTCGCGCGCAGTGCTCGCGCTTTATAATGTTCGAAGTGAACCCGGCCGCGCATAGCTTCCCTCGCGATATTGTTGTCTCTTTCACACGCAGCGCGGTGTCTTTGTCTAATCTTTTGGAAGTGACGTAAAAATACATGTGTGCGTGCGTGTATGTGTACTTCAGGGTAACTCGAGAATTTGCGGCTTAAGGTGGTAGCTCAAGGTCCATTTTCATACATTTTGTTTCGGCTTTAATCTTTAAACGCGTCTAGTTAGATTAGTTCTCGCAGTTGAAGAAAATGTAAAATAATTAATAATCATGGATATTTCGGCCTTTAAAATTTCGTCATATTAAATTTTAAAGGCCGAAATATCCATGATTATTAATTATTTTTACGTTTTTCTTTCAACTGCGAGAACTAATCACTAACTAGACGTGAATTTAAATTCTTTACTTGCCAATACTTGTTTAGTTACCCAGATTAAAGCCGAAACAAAATGTATGAAAATGGACCTTGTGCTACCACCTTAATGTTGGGCCATTGGCGCGAATTTTTTTAATAATTTAGAATGTATAATTAGTGTTTGTGTATAGTGTGAGTTATTAATTTTTGTTGGGCTCTTTTAGATAAGTACTTACCTATGTTCAAAATATGTGATTATTTGTTAAATTTGAGTTTAAAAATAATGTTTATGTTAGAAGGAAATTATTATATATTATGATATTTTACTGATTTTAATTTATTGTGAACAGCGTATTACATGTTAACTGTAGAAAAAAATATTTCCTCGGGTTACCTTTTCAAAATTTTCACCCTTCGCCACTGGTGTGTAAGTGCATAAATCACTCTTTTACCTACCCCTCTAAGAATATAGTCGTTAATTCTAAAGTATTAATTACCAACTAAGTATTATTGATGGTCGTTTCAACCTGTTTAATGTAAAATTTCATCAGATAACAAAGGCGGAATTTCCAAGAGATGGAGGTCCATTGATTGCATCACTTAGCGTCTTTAGATTAATTGTGTAACATTTCAAATTTAAATAAACATTAATTAAACAGATTCAGTAAGTTCTGGACAATTATAGAGATTTTAGATAAATGCCTTTCGTAGATGTTTTATTTGGACTGAGTCTTACTTAATATTTGTTTTAGTGACGTAATTTTGTTATATACGAATATAAAAAATAAACCGTAGTCATGCTGTAGGCACATTTGTCTACACTATAACTTAATGTGAAAAAACTACTTTTCTGTTCGGTTTTTCTTTATTGCTTTGGATGACGAGACGAGCTTGCCGTTCGCCTGATGGTAAGCGATACCGCCCATTAACAGTAGGATGACCATCCAACAACTTGAATTACAAAGTATGTCCAGTAGTTACACTGGCTATAAATCGTTTCGTGTTATTAGTGACACTTCGAGAACTAATCCGATTCTTACTTAAATCAAAAATGAATCTAGAATTAATATAACAATATTTATCTATAATAATTATTATTATTGGTGATCACCTACCAACAGGTGAACCGTATGTTTGTTTGCCCTATAACACAAGAAAAGTTAATAAGATCGAAAGTCAAGATTTCCGGAATTGCTCCTCATCAAGGATATTAGATACGAGATATCATAAACTAACAATCTAGAAGGACCAAATCACTGTCCCACCGCTACCCCCACAGCACTAAGACACCGCGTCCGGCGCAGTCCATTCATTAGCAGGACGTTTAATCACGGGTCGCAATCAACGTGGACAATCGACCTGTAATCAACGTGGCTTGACGCTAATAGATGGTGTAATCGATCGATTTGATCGGCTGTATGGAAATTTTGGGGGTTTTTGGGTCAGGTTAATGGTTAGTGTGGTTGGTGGATGTTTACGTAAAAACAAAAATAATCTTTAGGTTTGGGTTCTTTTAATGTTCTCTACGTCTATCTAAATTTATTTTAAAGATAAAGAACACAATCATAATATTTGTATAGATTACGGTCAACGTTTTCTCTCGCTTATCTTTCTTCATTATTATCTTCCTTTTGTTATTAAAAAACAGTTTTAGTCATAAAATAATGATTAGTAAGCTCTAAAATAAAACTATACTGTCGACTTTGTTCTCGTTCGTACGTACACTTCTAGATAATATAACCTTCAATTCGTTTTCAAAGCTCCTTAACCGTCAGATGCGGGCGCGCCGGCAGCCTCGCCGCGACTCCCGGCGAGAAGCTCCTGGAGCTGCTGCGGCCATCATCAGGCACGCCGCGGCGGCACTCTACAGCCGCCTGCGCGCCGCAGCCGCCGAGACCCTCGGGCTTCGTCTACTGCCCCTCGGACGCGCTGCCGTACTGCCCTCCTTCACGGTTGGGACCGCCACGCCCGCATATACCAAAGGTAAGACTGGTTTTAAGGCTTTGTAAGATTGTTATCTGGGTGGTTTATATTGTATGCGAGGTACGACCAGAAATGGTTATGAGATGGAATCCCGAGTCACGCAATTTATTTATTTTATTTTATTTATTTTTACTTACCCCTTCCGGGGATAAAGTCGTGATGTTTGCTTGTTTTCACGCTGTATGATATAATTATGTATTGTTTAAAATTATTATCGCATAGAGGGTGTTAGGTAGCCTAACGGATGTGAAAATTAATTAAAATCCATTCTGCTTAAAAAATGTGTGGACCGCGGTCCACGAATTGGAACAGATTTTAAGCAAGATGATGGTAAAAGTCTATGTGATTCTAAAATTATTAATAGATAAATGTGTCATTTAGCACCACAAACTAGTAACGTCACGAATCTTGCATATTATTTGCAGAGCAGAAAAAGCAGTACAAACGCAATAATTTTAATCAGACACTAAAAATAAATCTTCTTAATCTTTTGACGCTGAATTTCTTGTGACTTAAATGTTAAGTAGAAGCTGTGGGTTTATTATGCAATGCACTAAATGTGCTGACAAGAGCCCTTAGCGTTACGTAAACGAAATCACGTTGCAGCTCTTTCTGTTTCATTTCGACCTGTGAACCGGTCGCCTTGGAGTAAATTTCAGTATTTTTAATAACTACAGACACAGTAAGTGTAAAGATGAAGTTTCTAAATCTAGTAGAAACTTCATCTTACATTTCATTGTTCTATATTCCAAATTGGCCCTTTGAAAAACTTGTGAGAATTACCCGAGCCGTTCTTTTCTCGTGGTATGGAAATTTTGCGTGATATAGCCGTAGGGTCGCTTCAATCCATCACTGGTTTGAAATATAACTACCCGCACCTCTGTCAATCCAATACACCCGGAGCTACAGAAGTCAGTCTATGTTAAGTATTTAATACTATCACATACTCCCTGCTACACTGTATTCTATTGCAGTAGATAATGTTCTTAAGTCAAGCAATGTGTTGTAGCTGCAACCACCGCCCCAAATCCAGCCAGTGCCGCCGCCCGCGCCGCCGCCCGTCCCGCAGCGCACGGCGCCGGTCGCGCCCGCGCCGCTGCCCGTGCCCCGGCGCCGCAGAACAACCAGCCTGTGAAGAGATCGCCAAGTTCGGGCTCGAATATAAGTGTGAGACAAGACTCTAATGTCTCATCGGACTCGTTCAGTCAAACCTCATCGCCGTCGTACACGACAAAGACCATGGAGGCGCCGCTGTTGCCCCACCAACATGTGAATAAGAGTTTAAACGCGAAGATCGCACGCGGGCTATTGTTGAAGGAACAGCAGGAGAAGGAGTCGGGCAATTCGTCCATAACCAAAAGTATGTCTACACCGGCGTCGCTTCAGACGATCGTCAGGTTCCAGAACGGAAGCAACATGTCTTTGCATCACAGGGTAAGTTCATTTTGTTTGGTTCCTTATGTTGTATAACATATTTTGACTCACACTTAGTCTATGCTACCCTGCTTTAACCCTTATTACGAAGTATTCCAACCTTAATATCATTGACTTTTGTCTTCAATATAAACGCGATAGTTCTATTTTTCAGCTGCAACTGTAGCCAGTTGCAAAATACAACTAAAAAATACAATATAACTGCGTGGTGATGTTACTGTCAGAGGAAACGAGCACTCCATTATTCTTTGTCAAGTATTGCATTTAGTAGTTAATTAGAACTTTTAAATCGTTTAACGTAGTCATTAGTACAAAGATTTCAAAATATTTACCGAATGTTAAACAATATAATAATAACAACAAAGAAGCATTAGAGGTGCGTACTTTAATTGAAGTGTTTATGAATTAAAGTGCTTTCAAGTTGTTTGTGTAGTTTAGTCTATTTTATTAAAATGTTATTATTCTCACGTTCATTTGGAAAAAACCCCTGGTCGCTTGAATCAAAGTTCTTAAGACTTTTTTGCACTATGGAAATTATTTTCAATCGATGTCTACGGCAGTTTAGGAAGCCTGAGGTGTCTCAAGATCTTTTAGGCTCTTTCAAACCAGAGGTCTTACAAGGCTATTTGGCTGCGAACATATAAGTCTATGGCGAAAATTGTATTACGTCAAATGAATTACTATTTCAATATTTTTATAGATAGTATAAACATTTTACGCGACGATGCATAATCGTTGTGATTTTTAGTGTTCCGTGTTGGGCAAGGAACAATTCGAATTTCGCCTTAGCCGTCCATATGTCTATCTGAAGAAATAAGAATAAACTAGTTGTTCCAAATTTCAGGCTCTGTAAAACAAATAAATCTTATCTAGCGAATTGTATTAAATTCTATAATAAAATTCCTCTTGAAATAACCAATCTGCCCGGCTACAAATTTAAGTATCATATTAAGCGCGAGTTAATGTCAAAGGGGTATTATAATGTAAAGGATTACCTCGATGATCAGACGGTTTGGAAAAACAGTCCTGCACACCCTGTCCAACCCTATGTTAACGCCAATATTAGAAATTAACTACATAAACGTCTCATGTGTACCTTTCTACAATTTTTACATTATACTGTGTACAGTTTTAAATGTCCGTGACATATTTTATTTTATATTGACTCATTGAATTATCAATGTATAATAGACGACCGACCGATCATTTTGTTGCATCAGCCTTAAAATTTATAATCTAAATTATATTGACCGAGATCTATGACAAAATATGAAATGAAAATATTATGTTTGTAAATGTAGGCGTATGCACGCTGTACACTGTTTCATAGGTTTTATAAATTTTTTAGTATTATTGTTTTTTTTTCGTTAATTTTTAGTTATTGCTAAATACTTTTATGTGGATTTACTCCGCACTTTTACGGCGATGTGCGTGTATTAGCTTATATAATTAATCAGACTTTGTATAGAAAAGACTTATTAAAAAAAAAAAAAATTATAAAAGAATGGACAATTGATGACAAAAAATAAAGCCCGGAGTTTCTTTCTGCCTTTCTTCTTCGGGTAGTCATCGCTTAGGTAGTTAGTGAAAGGCTGGTAGGTAAGCTAGGTTAGGGCTTTTATTGTCCTCACCGGTGAGGATCGCGACGCGTTTCTCCCTTATTGCCTATTCAAAAATACATATATACATCATTTTATTTCTTCTTCCCTGCCAGCCCGAGCTGGCCTCTTTGTTTACTAAGTATATTTTTCATTTATTTTATTTTCAATATAGATTGTCTTTATTTATATAAGCTAATCTAATTAAGTAATAATTAAATGTTCTCATGTACCTTGACTTATCATAAGTGAAACCATGTTCGCCTACGTGATGAATAAAGCATTTTTTTTTTTTTAACATAGGAATTTTAACGTCGATTTGGCAATGTATAGAAGGCCTAAACACAGTTCTTTTATAAAAACCCCACTATAATAATGTCAGCGCGGCTGTAAACAGTGCCAATGAAATTTTCCGACGCGACACCTGTGTTTACCTAATTTGATTCAATTTCTATCCGTATGCCTAAGGGAATATTGTTACGCAAAATAAATACTGATTTTGGTACTTTTTATTTTGAATGTTGAAGAGCTTTGTAAACTACGTCTACCAAATAATAGACGAAGAGGGATGAGTGGCTAATCAAAATTAAATTATGATCGAGCGCATATATATTAGAGAAGACAGAAAATGACTACTATCCTAACTTAAATCGATTATTTACGTAATATAAGGCCACAGCAAAGCGACCCTACTGTAAGTCGAGTCAGGTCCGATGGAATGTCGACTGACGAAAGATGATTACTCCTCGACAGGAGGAACCGGATATGCATAGGCTGATCCCGGAACGCGACACACTTACGTGGATCACTATGGAGAGTTTCAACACCTTGTATAAGGTGCTCGCTATCAGGGCGGTTATAAAATATATCCTAAACAAATAAATATTTAAAAGTTTCATTTAAAAAGCAATAAGAAACAACGTTGTTCGTTTAAAACAAGAAAATTGCGAGACGTAATAACATTGCGGCGCAGTGAGTGCGCCACTGAGACACATATTAATGTTTACTCGGGCTAAGATTGCTTCCCCTGTGTACTTTTATGGCAGATTGTTTCCTTAGAAGGCCTTTAATGCACTGGCTCGTGTACTTTGCTTTGTGCAATCGTTGAGATAGTTTGCCCCACGCTTTTGTGGGTGTGATTGGGGCTTTTGTGGACAAAAATTAGAATGGCTTACTAGGTGCTAGGGAGTTGGTATGTCGGAGTAATAGACCGTCTGGATACTGTTTTCTATTTCTCTATACTTAGAATCCACTTTTCTGTCTTGGAAGCCGTTGTTGTTAGCAATTATATGACAATGGAGTCCCTAGATTTGATTTAAAGACTGAGTTTTCGTTTTGAAAAACTTATATAGTTTGTGCACCGGAGCTACTGAGTTTTAAAATCACCACGTTGTGAGAAACCTGGTGAAAGATCTTCGTAGGTGATTTATTCAAGATTGTATACTCGGAAAATATTGTCATCAAGCAGATGATCGGTCGTTAAAAACTAATTAAAATCCATTCTGCAAAATACTTCAAGAAGTTTGTACATGTTTGTAAATGCGTATCGCACCGATATCACATTGTAGTAGACTACAAGTATGAAGAAGAATTCTGTTATCCCCCCCATGTTAATACTGCTCTGTCTACCTACCCTTGTAGCGATATTGTGCGGGTATGAAGACATGGGCCCGTGTTTAGAGCGTGTATTGTTTGTTAACACGGCGCTCAGCTGAGAGCCGCTCCGACGTACATGCTAGCTTACATAATTCCTTCTCAAATGTGTGGTGCAGACATGCGCTTGTTGCGATAAAATCGTTCGGCTTTTGTGTCTAAATATAATGTACTATAAACTATTAAACGTAACTTTTCCCCGACATGGGGACTTAGGACCAGAAGAGAGAAAGAGATAAACTATTGCAAATTAACTATGACGGCATGATGCGAAGTATGCGTCTCGAGAGACTTTAGTACTCAGAAGTCCTACAACTGTTTTTTATGGGCACGGGCTAAATGATCCCCATTGCATCTGATCATATATACCATATTACATCGTGAAAGAAGCGACTGACTAAAGATTATCCCCTCAGATAATAATATATATAGTAGTATTAATTAACAATACGTTTATAATCATCATTGGTTCAACATTACCTGTATCATCGACGGCATCGCGTCACATTATAACTATAACTTGTGATAACTATAACTATCTTTTTGAATTGCGAAGCATTTGCATTTCCCTAGCTAGACTTTGCATTGTGTGAATAATTCACTTCGCTTCCGCTCAAGCCTCACACCGCTCGGTAGTGGTAAAACGAGCGATCGTCTCTTTGTTAGCTGGTGCAAGATGCGCCGGATAACCAGCTCAACAGCCGATTTGTACACGTTTCCGACCACTCGGATCCTTTTACTTATCGCTATTGTGTTCCTTTGAATGCTTCCGAGACGTATAGCCGTTCTTTATTATCGTAGGTATCACAAATGTTCTCGGCTACCGCTTCTTCTATTAGCGGGAATAATACTTGATATGTTTTGCTTGAGGCTGCATCTATAAGAAACTCTTGGGGTATCAAAATATTTTGTTTTTCTATTAATTGAGAGTTATTTTTTAAACAATCCATTGGTTCGTAAGATTAATTATTGACAATAAAGTATATCGTGTTTGGGAATATAATTAAGGCAAATCCTTTTGAATACCAGGCAAAATCAGTGCTGTCTCGTAATTATTTATAATAACATGAACCATTTATTGCGTATTAGATAATGAATTCTGTCCTTCATTATACGCATATAGACTTCCTTCGCTAGTAAACACGGATCTTAATAATTTTTATATAAATTAATTTGCGAAGATGGCGAGACTGTGTCCACTGCTCATACCTCGGTTTATCAGTGTCATCTTCCTTAACAAATATTATACTTAATTGCCTGTATCACAATTTAAACTGCCGGTTAAAATACAACTAATGTACTCATTTGTTTACCGTTTTAAGAGCACAGTTCATAAGGACTGTCGTATTTAATATATTGTCAATATAATGTTCGAGTTAGAACCGGGCCATTATCATAATAAATTAGATGATATAATACTGCGTTAAATTTTCAGAACTTAAGGACTACCCTAACGCTTCTCGTTTAAGGCAATAGTTCATGAGATTGTACGGTAACATTACTCGAACATGAGTAGTGAAAAAGGTGCTAATAATCCTATTATAGGGCACCGGACTCATTTTTGTTCTTTACTATTATAAAATATTTACATAATATAAATTATAACACAGAAGGAATTATTAAAATCCAGTAAAAAATCAACAAATTATAAGTCTTTGAATTTCGGTGGAAGGGGTAATTAACAAGAAACAGAAAAGAGACGAAATATCCACATGTGACGTTATCGGGAATTACGACGCGTGCGAAAAAAAGAGATGAAGCGATATCCCCACATCGCGCCCACTTCTGCACGTTACAATATTTTAAATATGAATTACTCGCTCATTTTTTAACCAATTGTTATGCAGTTTTCGCAGGAGTGCTTCTTTTTCGTATTATTAACCATTACATACAAAATAATGTACAAAATCAAGCATAGGCCGGTCCCCTATTATCAATGTTTATATCTGCCTTCACAAAACGAGGTGGCTCTCAATTTGACGCGTATATTTTTTTAAGTATATTTTTTTTATTTGTTTTCCAGTTCGTGGTAAGTATTTTAGTATTTTAGTGTTTTGAAAAGAGTTCTAAAGTTCCTATTAATAAAGTGTAATTTTTCGTGTAGATGTTGCGCGACATGCGCGGCGCGGGCCCGGAGTCGTCTCCGCACCGGTTCCGCCTGATGCAGCTCGCGCTCAACGCCGTGGCGCTGCTCGCCATCACCGGCGCACTCTTCGCGTACTTCCGAGCCAACCCTGCCGTACAGGTATAATGACAATATAGTATCAGCCCTGTATTATACTGTCCCACTGCTGGGCTCGGGCCTCCTCTACTACTGAGAGGGGTTAGGCCTTAGTCCACCACGCTGGCCTAGTGCGGGTTGGTAGACTTCACACACCTTCAAAATTCCTATAGAGAACTTCTTAGGTATGCAGGTTTCCTCACTATCTTTTCCTTCACCGTTAAAGCAAGCGATAATTCACAAAGAATACACACATAACTTTAGAAAATTCAGAGGTGTGTGTCCTTGGGATTTGAACCTGCGGACATTCATCTCGGCAGTCCGTTCCACAACCAACTAGGCTATCGCCGCTTTTTTACAAAGCGCTTTTTTACCGCTGTACAGGTATGTAGCATTAATTTGCAGTTCAATGACGAGACGAATTTCCACTCGCCTGATGATAATAAGTAGCCTCTGTATTCCAAGGGTCTCAAACTATAACCATAATAGTTATAAGTTATGTTATGGAATTCATTGCGATGAAAAATGATTATACCTGTATACACAACTTTGGGAGTTGTCTGTACTGTGTACCAATCCGCTTCGTGGTAGACGAGCCCTAAGCACTCATTAGACCCGTACTGCCAAATAGATTGGGAGTGAAATGTCACAGCGTATTACCGAGTGTTATTTGAAACGTAACGGCTTGAGACCGCGAGAGGTGTATAGTGTAAGCAGTAATATCTTACAGTAAGAGGCTTATGTACTGTAACGTACGAAATAGACGTGATTATGTTTTTATCATAAAAATTCACGTTAGGGGTATAGGTAGAAATTTTCCTGTCATAGGCGTAGCTCGCTAGCTAGCCTAGCCTAGGAGGTGTGGGGGCTGAGGTAGTCGGCTTCTAACCTACAAAAACCCTTGCCTTTACAGAGTCTTGGGTGATGCAGGCCGCGCGTTCATTTGGCGACCAGTATGTTTACAATGTGACAAAAAGACTAACACGTAGCTGATGCATCAATATTAAACGCCATCGACTTACGAGTCACGTTTTTTGGGGCATTCTAAGCGGACTGCTACTTTTTGCTCCCGCCCTACTAAAAATAACCTGTAGGTACGCCCATGTATCTTTTATGCGTAAGCCAGTTTGAGTTCTTGCGTTGTCCTTTTCTGTCGCTAACCTGCAGGTGTGTCCCGGTTTGAAGAATATTCTCTATCCATTCCTACCCCCATCAAGCGTCATTCCAGTTTATCATAAGCATTTAATAAATATATTCGTATATTTTCCTGTTTTATTACACTTACCTATACACAAATACCTTATTAATTGGCGCTCGAAGTTTATTTTGACAATCTTCCCACTCGATCCCCCGCTCAATCCGTCTTTGGCGTTTCACCTCCCTTATTTATGCCGAAATAAACAACTCAAAGGCTGTGGGAGTATTTAATCTTCTTATACGTCGAAAATCAAGGACCCAGATTCTCTTTTGAGATACCGTAATATATAAAAATAAATAAATAAATAAAAAAGCCTTTTATTTCTTATTACTTAAACTAAAAAATATGATAAGATACTTAACTAATTTAACTAATTTTATCTCTAACAATATGCTTATATAAAATTAATTGATATCTAACTAATAAGAACCCTTCGTTTCGAAGGTGAAGGCCTCCTCTAGAGTTTTCCATTTGTCCCTATCTTTAGCCATGTTCATCCAACTTTCACCCGCCACCTGCACTACATCATCTGCCCACCTGGCCGTTGGTCTACCTCTCTTTCTGGTGCCTGATGGTCCAGTCCAAGAAGTCAGTCTTTGAGTCCATCGATTGTCGGTCAACCTGGCTATGTGACCAGCCCAGCGCCACTTTAATTTCTTTTACCTTATATTTTTGTGAGGTATTTTCTGTAGTCTAATATATAAAGTATCAAAAACCATAATATATAAAGTATCAAAAATTCAAAACATAACGTAATTTTATGGCAACATTAGCTTTTGTTTGCTGCAGTCCGTCCTTGGTATAAAAGCCTACTTTCGGGATGAAAAGTAATGCTTCTAGTAGTGCTTCTCCTTAGTGAAAAAAATTTAGGAATAGGAGTTTCAGATATTACTTCTAAATCTAAACGAACAAATATCTGTTAAAAATATTAATTCGATGAAATATTGTAATACATTGTACATAATGTAATTATTAACTTTGAATCTCAAAGCGTAAATTAATTCCAGCATATACAGGTTATACAATTACCTGAACGCAAACATAAAAATTAAATTGAAAAAACAATTGTTCTCGTCCACAGTGAAGAGATCGCACAAAGAGCGCGTATTTAATTTCCATCGTTCAGGCCGCGAAGTGGCTCTCTGTGTGAAACAATCAAAATAAGGGCAGGGCTGTAGCCAGGTGGGGGACATTATATAACAGATACAACTGTTAAATTGTTTGTTTGATAATGAGACGATAGTGGTGAAGGGTATTTTTTTCGAAAACAAACCCGACATAACCTATAGGTAACATATTATATGTATATAAATGCGGCTTCCAAATCGTTCCGACATTATATACATACAATATTACATATTTTACATTTTTCATAAGTTACGAAAAGAAAGTCGTCAGGAATCGGGTAAAACGGAGCCTTCCCCACTGTGAGAAGAGTAGGTTGTTTGGTAGTAAGATTTTATGATAATGTGTGTCCAGAAATAATAGAAACACGATAAAGGTTTCAATTAAATTTGTAACGTAGAGCACTATAGTGCGTAGTCGTAAAAAAATCTTCAAGTCATCACTGCAGACAGTGCCTTTTATGCCAGATAAAAAGAATATCATACAAAACCTTGTATAAATATACGGACTATCCACGACAATGAAGATTTACTAAAAAAGTATCACGTGTAACGCCTATGGGGGTCAGGCCCCCGTTACACCTAAAGTACGCACAGTTTCAAAATTTCTATACAATTTGTGCGACTTCGTGCCCGCGGTACAATTCGCTTGTTAGAATCCTTTGTGCTCATTGTTTTAATTTTCGTTTGTTTAACTTTTTCAACAAGGCGCCGTATTGTTTCGTTGTGCGTTATTCACGTGTCGTCTTCACATTTTCCTTGGCACGACTCCATTTTGTTTTTTCTTTGATGTTTTGCGATTCGTTGAGGTGTATTAATAAAAAAATATATATAATTTTTTATTGTACTTTTTTATGTTAAACGAATCGAAAATGATTGCTGATCAGGCAGGTCATAAAATGCTAGGGGCTGAGGACGATCTAGTGTGAATGATAAGCTATGAATATCGATTTTGCAAGTAAAGTTTTATGAACATAATTACTGTAATCATATTTCGAAGAGGTCAAGTTTGTAGTGATGTCAGTAATTATGCCGTGAATCATGCAGACCAGTGTTACTATGCGGACACCAATTTGGTTGAAATTTTAAGAGCTGATTAGACGATAGCCTCGCTTCAATAAACACATAACGCTTTTCTAATTGCGTATAGATCATTGCCTTCCCGAACTAAAAACGTATCTCTTGTTACCACCAAGATAACCAAGGTGTATCCCCCTCAGTACGTGTCGCAAGTGGTGAACCGCTCGGCGGTGGTGACGTGGCCGGCGCCCGCGGAGCCGCCGGGCGCGCGCAACCCCGCGCCGGGCGTGTGCCTGCCCGTCATCGTCAGCTTCTGCCAGCAGCACCGCATCTCCTACAACTTCACCGTCTTCCCCAACTATATAGGACATTTCGGGCAAAGGGATGCCCAGCAGGTGAGGTTACACACCAATTACATTCAAATCAAATAAAATTGTTCTTAAATTAATTGAATATTTAGCTAAAAATATGTAAATAACTTCAACATTTAATACTTTGCAAATTATGTCCGCACGCGTTAAGATATAATTTGAATTGGTGTATCTAGGGGGTAATTACAGATACCAGCTTCTGATATTCGTTTCCAAAAGATAAACTTGGCTTGGTATTGAATTATTAATTGAAGCGATTGTCTTACATCGCACTCTATGCGTAATGATCTTATTTTGGAATGATAACATAAATTCTAAAATATTCAAAGTAGTCCTGAAGCCGCCTGTAAGCTTCCAAAAACGGCTTCTCTGAAGTTTGGGTTGATAAGCCGTTGTTATTTGCTGATATGTTGATATGTCACTCGAAAAACAATAACAATAAATGAACATAAGAACCCCGTGAAAGTACAAATAAAAATATTTTCGCAATACATTATCCAGAATAATTGGAATGCAGTAATCATTTTGATGATTGAACCTGACCCACGCACAATAGTCTAATACAAAATTAATTAATCCATATAACTATATTGAATTTGCTCGTGTCCTTTCCGTCCGTTGAGATTACGATGTATCAGACGACACAATGATTTAATGTTACTTTATTATAGTTAATAAATAATATCATTCCTGTATTATATACTGTTCTATTGCTCGGCACGGGTATCTCTACTACTGAGATAGGTTAGGTCCGCCACGTTAGTCTAGCGCGGGTTGGCAGACTACATACTTTCGAAATTATTAGGTATCTCCATCTCAGTTCTAAGCCCATGTACTGACTAGAAAGGCAATTATTATACAACAATAAACAACAAAGAGATATTTTATACAAATAAATAAATACTTTGAAAATCCTTAAATTCTTTCCGGTCCGAAGCCTTTAAAGATAAAGAAGCAATTATCGTACAATAATCAATAAAGAGAAATTGTATTTTGAAGTATGCACGTACTTTCCATTATTCATAATCCAATGAGGG
This sequence comes from Manduca sexta, assembly GCF_014839805.1. Taxonomy (NCBI): domain Eukaryota; kingdom Metazoa; phylum Arthropoda; class Insecta; order Lepidoptera; family Sphingidae; genus Manduca; species Manduca sexta. The sequence continues at coordinate 16,766,798 of NC_051139.1, forward strand.
TGCAGATACTGGTTGGGGAGCCCTTTGAGCGTCGTTAAGTAGCCATTATGGGGCGAACACTCGGCCCTCCGTCTAATGAAGAGCGTCATAAGTATGCGGACAAAATGACGTGTTTTTAATAATCTTTTGTTGATTTATCGAAGGGCGAGGTTTTTGATCTTTTTTTGAAGATTTTTTGATGAACCTAAATAGCTAGGGATAGTTTGTGGTAATATTTTAGGTGATGGAATAGATAAAAGTAGTTTTTATTAATTTGTCTTTCTCTTATAAGAGACTTTGCTTGGATAGGTGAATCCCCTACTAGCCGAAATTCGGGCATAGCGGCGAATTTATATGATACTAGCTTCCGCCCGCAGCTTCGCCCGCGTGGATTTCGGGTTTCAAAAATGGAGAAGGTGCTCAATTTGTCGGTATTTTTTTTTAATTTATGGTGGTATGCAGGTGGTCCGATTGTCCGGTCAGGGTCTGATGATGGGATCCTGGTGAAATCGAAGGAACTTTTAACCATTAAGGTTGCACACGAAATGACGGAAGCTTAAAAAATGGAGTAACTTCTCCCGTTTTCCCAACATTTTCCATCACTGCTATGCTCCTATTAATTGTAGCGTGATGAAAAGTATACTATAACCAGCTCAGGAGTATGAAAAATAATTGTACCAAGTTAAGTTAGTTAGTTAGATAGGTAATTTTTGTTTCTATAACAGTTATACAGACAGACAGACAAAAATTTTACTAATTGCATTTTTGGCATCAGTATCGATCCCTAATCACCCCCAGTTATTTTGGAAATATATTTCATGTACAGAATTGACCTCTCTACAGATTTATTATAAGTATAGATATGCAAAAGTAGCTCAAAAATTGTCCAATACGAAAACATGCATTTTAAAGTAAAACAAAAGAAATAATATCGTGAAGCCAACCAAATAACTAATGATATATTAAATTTTGTGACTGTTCAATTTAGTCGGGTCCGCGATATCACTTTTGTTGAGTTTCAGAACGCGACATTACATTATTATATTCTGTGCTCCAACTCACACTGCTTTGATGTTAGGAACACACCTACATTGCTTAGACAACAGTGAACTTTATACAATAGCAATAAAGCTCAAATTGACTCTACGTATTAGAAAACGTTTGTATGGGAAATAGAAAAATGCTGTTTTGAGGATTTTCCCGGCAATTATTCGAATTTTTCTCACCTTTTAAATCTTCCCTAGACCTCCACGAATAATTCAAGACCAAGATAAGATAAATCCGTTCAGCCGTTCTCGAGTTTTAGCGAGACTAACGAACAGCAATTGATTTTTATATATATAGATTATAGTAAACAGTGTACCCCATACACAGCTGTACTTACTTACTGTTACATCACTCTTAAAGTCCGGTGTGACGGCGATCCGACATGACCGGACAGATATCAGGCACAGGACCAACGAATTTAAGTACTTTCCAAGGCACAGGGTACCACACCGCCAACTTCCTGATACCGAGGTGAACAGTATTTTTTAGGATGGAAAAATCTAGCCACCATTATATTTGGCACGATCCGAGATTTGAACCCAGGACCACAGCACGGTAGTCGTTCTCGTACCGCGTACGTCCTCGTCCTCGAATCGTAGTTAGCTTATTACCATGCTTCAAAAAACGTCCCTGAAACCGTCCATCAATAACCCATGAGACGTGGCTCCTCACGCCGCGGCGAGATTAGGCCGCGTTCCAATTAATTAGGGCCCGGCTTTGATCGCATCGACATCGACAGTTCACCGTGTGTTTACTCGAAGGCTTGAATTCTCGATATCTTTGAAGGTTTATTTGGTTTTCGGTTAAGTTTGATTATATTTGATTATGTAAGTTACCGTTCCGTTGATTTAGCGTGACCGAGCTGTGGGCCAAAGGATGTTGAGTTTCATGTCAAAGTAAGGAAAAAGGATTTAGTTAAATATGGAGTCTCATTATTTTTAAACCCCTAGCCTATGGAAATTATCGTTTCACAAAGGATACTTTAAGGGAAATTTCTAGTAACTTCGTTAACATTAATACTTTAAGACGAATGAGATAACGAATCAGCAGAATCATTCAACTGTCGATTGGGTTTGATTCGGAAGGCATGAACAAAAATGCCCCCTAATGTTATGTCCGGCCAAGTGCATTTACCTGCCTATCTGCCTATCCCTTGATTTACAAAGGTGTGTTTATGTTTTTTTCGTCCTTGTCAAACACACAGCTGTTTTACGTTAATAAAAGTTAATGCGTTTAGGTAAAAGGATTATATCATAACACAGAAGTCGTTAGCGGATCAACCTTCGGCGAATCAATCATTGTCACAACACAATAGGGGTTTCAGGCTTACAGGCTGAAAGCTATGTTTTTAGTATGAATAATTAGTATCACGATTTTAGAGAGCAGAAAAACATTTATATATGACGATGACGAGACGAATTTGCCCGACCGAGCATCACGAATATTTATAACAGCAATCTGAACCGGACTTCAAATGCCCTGCACTAAAGTTTGTCGGTTAAATGTGTTTAGGTGGGAGAATAATAGAAATTATGAATAAAGGTAAAAAAAAGCGGCGATAGCCCAGTTGGTTGTGGAACGGACCGCCGAGATGAATGTCCGCAGGTTCAAATCTCAAGGGCACACACCTCTGACTTTTCAAAAAAATATGTGTGTATTCTTTGTGAATTATCGCTTGCTTTAACGGTGAAGGAAAACATCGTGAGGAAACCTGCATGCCTGAGAAATTCTCTATTAGGAATTTACGAGGGGGTGTAAAGTCTACCAACCCGCACTAGGCCAGCGTGGTGGACTAAGGCCTATTCCGTCTCAGTAATAGAGGAGGCCCGTGCCCAACAGTGGGACAGTATATAATACAGGGCTGATATTATTATTTATTATATATGAATAAAGGTTAAAATTACGGCAACCGTGGGAGCACTAGTTAATTCTCTGTCTATTACTTCCAAGACTCAGGTATTTATATATTGTGAAACGAACATTGGAAAATAATGTCGAGATGGTACATACGATAAATCTGAAAGCCGCCATCCAAGAGATATTAAGCTAAAACAAAATTTTCTTGACATTACGTTAAAGGTCAACATTTGACCTTAAGAGTTCTACGTCCTTTGAGATAACCTTTGAGGAATTTTGAGTAATTTCATTACGTTCGAAATAAGTGTACGTTCGTAACGACCCAAAAATATGTTAATTTGGCTTATTATCCTTATTTAACCCCTATGTTCGTGTCTTATTACTTGGCATCAATCTTTGAGTGATCCACTCCTGGGTAATTGGTGTTAGAACCCACGCACAGTATTGGCCGGCTTAGTGATCGAACTTGACACTTACCGATACACATCTAGACAATTTAAACTGAACCTTTGTATCTACTATATATGTCTTGGTTCTAAGAAACATTTCTGCCGTAGGATCTAGAAATCTACGACGCTGTGGTGGACGTGCGGTGTTACGAGCTAACTGCACTGTTCCTCTGCTCATTATTCGTGCCGAAGTGTGGACCCCTGGGCCACATGGTGAGGCCATGCAGGAGTCTCTGTCAAGGTAAGATTTTGTTTACCAAGTACAGCGTGGTCTAGGCCAATTTATGTTTATAGGGGGCAGATGGTTTGATATTTAGTGGGGAAAATAGAAGATGTGTTACTTTATAATCAGTGATTATCATAGACTATGAATGCTGTAACTACGAGAGGAAGAGTTCAACATTGTTCAACTTTTAGGGGGAATCGGAACTAAGGTTATTTGTTGGATTTTATGTTTCATCTACGAAACGTACCAAAATTCTGTCAATTTTTACAATCACTCAAAGCAAACCGACTTCAGCAATTTTGAAACTTAGAGGACTTACGGCGTGTCGCGCACATAGAATTATTGAAATATTACCGCTAGTGTAAACGCATCTATAAGTTCTTGCTTATTTCTGTGTGAACTTGTTGGTCTTAACTTAAATTAAGTATATTATATTTACATAAAATTTAATCTGACCTACAAGAACTGTTAGTTACTCAACTGAATTACTACCAAGTCTCCAAGTTTGTAACAATGCGAACAGAAACGATGCGGCGCTGCGGGTTCTTCCTGGAGGTGTTCGGTCTGTCGATGCCGGACTACCTGCAGTGCGAGATCTTCCCCGAGTCGGTGGACACGGACGTGTGTCTCGGCAACAGGGAGGTCAAGGACGCGCGCTTCAGAGCCGCCAAGCCTGGTGAGTATTCTTTGTACAGGCAAAATTACTCCACTGAGCCCAATGGTGAGTGTACTGTCAGAATATTGAAGCGACTTTGATTAAAATACAAATGTTTCACCAACTAATCGACCAGTACGACTACGATCAACTGCCCAGGTCTGTCAAACGCTGTTTTTATAACAAAAATTGTCACAAATACTCTCACAAGTATATTTTTATGTTAACAGTACAAAGTGGCCTCTAGATGACTGAGGATTTTCTATGAATAGTCGACATTATCCCGGGATGTGTGAAACCAAATATACACACAGATTGTTGCTGTTATGAACATAATTACGCAGGCCTCGCTATAGTAGGTAGTAGGGTAATACAAACATCCCATCAGTAACAATTTTTATTATATGTTTTATTAATATAATTTTTAGTAAGGTACTTTGGAGCATGAGAGTTTTGGTTTTGAAATATTTAAATTGTCAAATAAAAGAAATAACATCAACAAATAAACTATTTGGATGCGTGAAATGAATACCTAGTTCAATTGTTAACTTTTATATTCAATCGGATTATAATTTATTCGATGGATATTTTTCTGATGATTGAAAAATCCGTGCATCAGTTAAAAGTTATTTGCCCTTTTTGCGTACTATTTCATTATGTAGTAAATTCGTGTGGCCGACGATATGTTGGTACTGACAAAGCAGCGGATCCGCCGACAGGAGCGGAAGATAGTTTTTCGACGTCTTCCGCGATACGTACATACACGTGATTTTTACTCGATAGCTTTACCCTTCTCCCCGGGGCGAATTGAGTTATTTTACGAGTATTTCAGTTCTTTACTGGGTGAAATAAATATGGAATCTTTGAAAACAACAATTTTCGTAATAACTTAAGAGAAATGGAGAGTATATTGGCTCTCAGTGAAGATGCCGAGTATGGCTGATGTGCGTGTGTGCGTGTGCGTGTGCAGTGTGCCCGAGCGGGTTCCAGTGCGACGTGAAGCGCTGCATCCCGCACGACTGGCGCTGCGACGGACACGTGGACTGCGCCGACCGCTCCGACGAGCTCAACTGCCGCGTGTGCAAGCGCAGCGGCGACGTGCACTGCGGCAACCAGCGCTGCATCTCGCAGGCGCACCTCTGCGACGGCAAGCTCGACTGTCCCTGGGGGCAGGACGAGAGGAACTGCCGTGAGTGCCGCCACACCTTACCTACCCTCCAATACAATACTTAATAAATCACCTAAATCGATAAAATCATGATAGAACTGTGGACAATATACAAAGATCAAATATTAGAGGATAGGGAGTATTACCAGCTCTCCAGGAGATGTTCGTTTTTCATCAAGTTATAATTGTCTGTGACTGTCAGTGCGGCTGAGCGAGGCGACGGGCGACGTGGGCCGCGGCGAGCTGCAGGTGTACCGCGCCGCCAACCACTCGTGGTTCCCCGCCTGCCTCGCCACGCTCGACGACAACACCGCGCTCAAGCTCTGCTCCATGCTGGGATACTCGTGAGTCCAACAGATCTACTAGTTCTGAGCGAGGCGACGGGCGACGTGGGCCGCGGCGAGCTGCAGGTGTACCGCGCCGCCAACCACTCGTGGTTCCCCGCCTGCCTCGCCACGCTCGACGACAACACCGCGCTCAAGCTCTGCTCCATGCTGGGATACTCGTGAGTCCAACAGATCTACTAGTTCTGAGCGAGGCGACGGGCGACGTGGGCCGCGGCGAGCTGCAGGTGTACCGCGCCGCCAACCACTCGTGGTTCCCCGCCTGCCTCGCCACGCTCGACGACAACACCGCGCTCAAGCTCTGCTCCATGCTGGGATACTCGTGAGTCCAACAGATCTACTAGTTCTGAGCGAGGCGACGGGCGACGTGGGCCGCGGCGAGCTGCAGGTGTACCGCGCCGCCAACCACTCGTGGTTCCCCGCCTGCCTCGCCACGCTCGACGACAACACCGCGCTCAAGCTCTGCTCCATGCTGGGATACTCGTGAGTCCAACAGATCTACTAGTTCTGAGCGAGGCGACGGGCGACGTGGGCCGCGGCGAGCTGCAGGTGTACCGCGCCGCCAACCACTCGTGGTTCCCCGCCTGCCTCGCCACGCTCGACGACAACACCGCGCTCAAGCTCTGCTCCATGCTGGGATACTCGTGAGTCCAACAGATCTACTAGTTCTGATCTACTAGTTCTGAGCGAGGCGACGGGCGACGTGGGCCGCGGCGAGCTGCAGGTGTACCGCGCCGCCAACCACTCGTGGTTCCCCGCCTGCCTCGCCACGCTCGACGACAACACCGCGCTCAAGCTCTGCTCCATGCTGGGATACTCGTGAGTCCAACAGATCTACTAGTTCTGATCTACTAGTTCTGAGCGAGGCGACGGGCGACGTGGGCCGCGGCGAGCTGCAGGTGTACCGCGCCGCCAACCACTCGTGGTTCCCCGCCTGCCTCGCCACGCTCGACGACAACACCGCGCTCAAGCTCTGCTCCATGCTGGGATACTCGTGAGTCCAACAGATCTACTAGTTCTACTAGTAACGAACCAGGCCGTTAGTAGATAAAAGAGTCATCATTATATTTACCTTGGCGTTTAAAAAAAATATTTATTAGGAAGATAGTTAACGTTCCTATTCTCCCGTAATGTATAAAAATATTAAGCTACGACTTTCTTCTGTGTATTCAGAAATGTAGATGTCGAAAAATATTCACCCTTCCCTTTATGTAAATTTATATTCGCGCGTGAATTTTGTTGAAACTGACAATTATCGGCATCCATCGGCTAACGGCTTGCAAAGGATTTTACCCGACCTGAGTAAACTGCCATGAAACTATGCCGACTGATCTGAATTCCATAAATTTATTCGTATAAAGAATTAAAATTTTAACCTTATTGAACATCTGATTGTATTAGACCACGTGTTGTATTAAGATTTCGGCGAAACTTTGTACAATTATTGTCTTTCAAAGATATTGTAACGATCTCTCTTTCTCGCAGCTGGGTGAACAGAAGCTCAGCGGTGACAGTCGGCTTGACAACAACACCAAACCCTCGAGGAGTGGGATCTAGGGCAGGGAGGATGCATGTGGTGGGAGCCGCACTCTCCTACCGAGCGTTCCTGAGGAGTGAAGGAGGGCTGCTGCGAGAGCTGAAGGAGTGCCGACACGACTCCACCAGGGTTCACCTCGTCTGCAATCATTATGGTAAGTTTTATAATAATATCAGTATTATGTAATGTCTACTACTGGGTACAGGTCTCCTATGCTACTAAGAGGATTTAAGCCTTACCACGCTGGCCTACCGCAGGCTTGGCAAACTTCACATACCCCTAAAATTCTGATATGCACTATTTAATGGTAAGTGTTACAAATTGCAATATGTATATTGTATACTAGCTTCCGCCCGCAGCTTCGCCCGCGTGGATTTCGGTCTTCAAAAATGGAGGAGGTGCTCAATTTGTCGGGATGTTTTTTTAATGTATGGTAGTATGCAGGTGGTCCGATTGTCCGATTAGGGTCTGATGATGGGATCCTGGTGAAATCAAAGGAAGCATATAGCATGATTCAGTATTCACGCGTGATGGCTTATTATTAGCGTATTTCGTGTATAACTTTGGTGTTTCTATACCGATTTCTATGATTATTTTTTATGGAATATTTAATAATGTAAACTTTTATAATTAGGGATGACTGAGAGTGTTATAAACGTAAGAGTAGACAAATATAATGAGAAAGCTTCGAACTGCTAAGCTATTGGGAGTTACACGTGTTATTGTGAGTCAACCATAAAAGATAGACGTATGCTGTCGTGGGATATTTTTTACATCATTTTAAGGAGAACATTTCCGTCATACATGATTTCTGTGTAGCTGTAACCATTAAGTTGCACACGTGACGGAAGCTTAAAAAATGGAGTAACTTCTCCCGTTTTCCCAACATTTCCCTTCACTGCTCTGCTCCTATTAATTGTAGCGTGATGAAAAGTCTACTATAACCAGCACAGGAGTATGACAAATAATTGTACCAAGTTTCGTTAAAATCCGTCGAGTAGTTTTTGTTTCTATAACGGTTATTTATTTATTTTTTATTTATTTATTTATCATTTTATTTGATCCACCAACAGATGATACAATACTTAGCTTACATATTTAACGTACAACTAAATCTTATGATATTGTTCACCTAATTATAGGCGGAACTAACTAGGTTATATAACTAAGGAAGCAGACAATTACGAAAAGGAAATATATGAAAAATAAACTTAAATATAATTGTGGCGATGACAATGTAGAGTCATGTGGACAAAATGTCATCAACCATGATGTAAATCAAGCAAGGCAAAAGGCAGATTATGATGTTTTGTGGTATGTTGTTTGTCTTACATTGTTTTGCCACCATGGAGCTAGGAATTGTATGATTTGTCGCTTAAACGATAAGTGACTGCGCGAATTCATGATGTCAAAATCTTTTGGAAGAAAATTATATAACAACTTAAACCTGATTACCGGAGAGTTGCGTCCCAAATTTGTCCTCCAGTATTTACAAAAAAATAATTTGTATGCACGGGGTCTCGGTAGCCTTGATTGTGCGTTTATGGTTAATATTTTATGGACTAATTCGTGACAGTCTATTTCTCCGTTACAAATCTTGCGTAAGAACAATAGGTCTAATAATTTCCGTCTGTCTGTGAGTGACATAATATTAAAATAAACTAGTCTGTCTTGATATGACTTAAGCGCCTTTAATTTATGGATACCGTAAGTTAAGTGGTACAGAAACTTCTTCTGTATTCTCTCTATTCTATCAGCGTGAACCTTATAAAAAGGATTCCACACTTGAGAGCAGTATTCTAGAACACTTCTTACAAGTGATTGGTAGAGAAGTTCCTTTGTTTTAAATAGTTTGAAGTTTTTTGAGTTTCTGATTATAAAGCCTAGCATTTTTGCGGATTTACAGATTATTTTATCAATATGGTCTCTAAAGTGTAATTCGTTATCGATGACTACACCCAGATCCAGAATGTGATTGACTTTAAGCAATACGTGATTATTGATTTTATATTGAGTTTCTAATTTATTTTTATTTCTTGAAAAGGTAATGTGGTGGCATTTTTCCAGGTTGAGTGACATTTTATTGAGCTTACACCATTCGCTTAGATTATTTAAATCACATTGTAAAAGCTTTGAGTCAGAAGTATTGGTAATAGCTTTTATTACCTTAAGATCATCGGCAAACAGGTATATTTCAGAATTGGGGAAACATTCAACAACGGAATTTATAAATATGACAAATAAGAGTGGGCCTAAATGGGATCCTTGAGGTACACCCTTGGTTATCTTGAATAGTGTTGAATTAATATTATTTACCGCGATAAACGACCTTCTCCCTAGTAGGTAAGATTTTATCCAGGAATACAGAGATCCAAAAATTCCAAGATCAGATAACCGTCTCATAAGAATTTGGTGATCCACCATATCGAAGGCCTTGCTGAAATCAGTGTAGACTGCATCTACTTGTATGCCCTTATGCACTGATTCAGCAATGCGATCAGTGAAGCTGACAAGATAAGTAGTCGTAGATCTACCATTGAGGAACCCGTGTTGACTATTTGTGATACAATTGTTAATATGATACTTAATTGTAGGATAAACAAGGGATTCGAAGAGTTTAGGCATAATAGACAGGATAGTAATCGGTCTATATTGTTTAATATCAGTCTTATCGCCATTTTTGAAAATGGGAACCACCTTCCCTTGTTTCCAATAGTCCGGGAACTTACCCGTTTGTAGTGAGTGGTTAAATATAATACACAAAGGCTTGGCTAATGGCTGAGCACATTTGTGGATAAATATTGGATGGACACCATCGGGCCCAGGACCTTTGTTTACATCAAGTCTGTTATACAGACAGACAGACAGACAGACAGACAGGCAGACAGGCAGACAGACAGACAGACAGACAGACAAAAATTTTACTAATTGCATTTTTGGCATCAGTATCGATCCCTAATCACCCCGTGATAGTTATTTTGGAAATATATTTCATGTACAGAATTGACCTCTCTACAGATTTATTATAAGTATAGATAGATATAGATAGATAGATAATGATATACAGGTCTATTTTCGTCTTTAATATACCTACAATGTAATGTAATAGAGGCAAATTTTGCAAATTTGATTGCGTTATCAATTCACACTGTAAATTCTGAATTTTGATTTGCTATGTCGGGAAGAGATTGCTTTTATAAAAATGTAGACCCACCATCTTATACTTCCACATAGTTATCTAATCATTGAGTTATACGGCAGTGTTCACACAGTAATGCAAAATATCAACAATTCATACAAAATAATTGAGTAACTTTGGCCTCACCAAGAATTTAACCATTACGGGAACAGTCCAGCCAAACAGTAATGTGCACGCGGAACGAGTGCGGTGGGCCGCCGCGGACACATTCTGGTGGTCTCTCTTTGCTTTGATTCACTTTGTATTGCGGTATTTTGTATATAATGAGTCGAGCAGTATAGCTGATTAACACCGGCCCGAGCGGCTTACCGAATCACCGCTGTGTTTGAGTGGTAACTATTGCACTAGTCGCAAGTCTAAAAGGCTGTAATTATGTTCGGTATTTCTTAACAACACAACCACTTAAGAGTCTGAGGTATAATAACTAGACATTATAATAATAATGCGGCTATCAAACATAAATTACCGGTGGTAGGTCTCTCATATGTGAGAGTCCGCCTGGGTAGATACCACCGCAATATCTAATGCTGCCGCCCAGCAGCAATGTGTAGGCACTGTTATGTTCTGGTTTAAGGATATTGCAGCCAGTGTAACTACTAGACATATAAAAGACTTAACATCTCATGTCTCAGAATGGCGAGCACAGTGGAATACAAAATAATGCTTTGTAATTCAAGGTGTTAGATGGTGTTTCTAATGTTTATGGGCGTTTACCTTGCGAACGGCAAGCTCGTCTCGTCATTCAAAGCAATGAAAAAAATTGGTCAGTATACTTTGAGATTGTCATTTTGTCAAATTTCTTTTGTAGCCAAGTTACGCTTATAATTTCGTCAATCGAAAAGGAATATTCAACATTTCCTGGTAGCTCTGCGTAAGTGATAATGACAGGAAGGGCGGGTAAATTAGAAACATGAGCCATTATGTGTGTCCTTGCGGCTAAAAGGTCGTGAATTCGCGGATAAAAAAGGCGGCGTAGTGACGGGAAAAGTCCCGGCAATCGGCAAATATATCGCTACGGAAATAGATTGCCTAGCTAGAGACGTGTCATTTCCGCCACATGTCGATAAGTCGGTTTGGTGTGGATTTTGTTCTTTAGGAGTATTAGTGTTTGGTTTAGTGTTTTATATTTTTGAATAAAATTAGTAGTAGCACATTTTGTATGCAGGATTTCTTCTCTTACAATTAAAAACTGTAAAGAACTGGGTGTTGTTCGCAAATTCGGCAGCGTCAAAAGTATCTTTATATAAAAATCCATAAAAGACAGCAGTTCATAGCGCCACATATTTAAAAGATTGATTATAAATTTCATTATGTCTCATGAGACCGAATAACCAGGGTGTACGTAGCCTACGTGTAAATAAAGGACATCTTACCTGAAATTTGTCTGACGGGTAAAATGTCCTGTTTCTATATTAAGAAACATCTTTGAACGTTGGCACAAACTATCGCATTTATAAAATTATAAAAAAAGATTTATAATTTTATTTCCGAGATGTGGTACAAATAATTGCTTAATATCATTTTAAGAAGCTTATATCTGTCATAACTTTCTTCAATTGTTTTTTTTTTTTATTAAATAATACCAGTAACGCATCGGGGATTCATTCTAGATAACGCGTAAATATGTCCAGAATAGGTTTTATTAAGTATAATCTCCTATCTCAAACTCAGTTTAACAATCATCATTAATTAATTTAAAAAATCATAATTAATTTAAAAAAATACTGGACTGGATCATTTGAATTTTCTTAAAAAATGATTTGTCGCAAATAATCTTATATAAATTTATGACAGAAGCTGATGTGAAAGAACTTACGACCTTCAGTTTCTTACTCGGTTACTCATTTGCTTATTCTGTTAAATACATAACACGCAAACAAAAACTTTCATATTTGAACACTCAGAATTTAAAGTAAAAACTATAATAAAATTATCTAGAAACTTCTGAGAATGTTCATTTTATCTAAATTGAATCGGTTTTATCTTTTATCAAGATGCAGTCACGTCGCCACGTACCGAGTTTTAGATGAGAAAAATAACTTAAAATATGCTAGGTCTTAGAAAAACTCAATCTATGTAGATACCACTGCTTTGTGTATCTGCCACCAAGCAATATGTTAGGTCTATTGTATTCTGGTTTAAAAGGCACGTTTGTTTCCTTTTTTAGCCTACGTTGCTACTGTATTTATTTTCGTAGCGCTAGACAACGTCCTGTTGATTGTCGTCATTTAGTTAATAATACTCTCTCTCCTGACCTTTCGTGCTCTAAATAGACGAAGCGGTAACGCCCACTCTCACAAACTTTCCCACTTGCGACATTTACTAAATCACCTAATACCGACAGACAATTATTACTCCCCACGCGAAATTGGTGAGTCAATATAATTTGGAAGTGTCGAATTATCGATAAAGTCTCATCTCTATGAGCGTCCTGGCGCACCTTGTCGCGCGATCGCGTGTGGGCGCGATAAATTCTGTTTGTGTTTAATTCCGGCCCACTATGTACCGTTTCAATTAAGCACTGTCGGCAGATATTTATCTTTTATTCCGGTTATTTATTTTGTCCATTTCTGCACCGTTCATTATTGTGAATGAAATTTGTTCAATTTAATAATGTTTGAATTACTATACTGCATCACACGGTTCTGATTGTTTCATGTTATTGTATTTCGATGGCTGACTGTTACTATATTTACAGGTAATTTAAACATCGTCAGGACACCAAAGATTTTTTCGTTCAGCTGCCAAATCGAGCTGGCTACTTTGTTATTAATTGTATTTCTTATTAATTTTATCCTTAATTTAAAATGTTCGTAGTTATATAAGTGATCTTAAATGTTATTTAGAAAGAATTAATGTGATAATAAACTTTTTTTCTTATAACAAAAAGTAAATAAACACAACATCCTCTCTTTTATGTTTTCAAGCTAAACACTCCAGCGCAAATACATTAAACAATCTAACCTCAAACAAATTGAAGATTCAAAAGCGAACGCTAACTCATCTTAACAAACTTAACTTGTTATAAAAACCGGTGGAAACTTATCTAATAACTCCGCGACGCGACGACTCCACTCGGAGACAAATTACCTACAAACTCGTTCCAGATTATTGGAATTATCTGCTGCTAGGTATTTTGTACGTGTGACCGTCTGGGTGTGTACCTTGTTTATTTACTTATTGGTTTCGTGGTCGTGTCCTTGGGTTTTGAACGGTGCAGTTGGGTATGAATTCCTCCGAGCCTAATTTCGGCCTCGGCGGCCAATTTCAACAGAAGTCAGCCAAGTACCCAAGATATATACTGCACAAATGTGTGTGCAATACACAGGTGCACTCTCTGTTCTTTCACTCCTATGGTCCGGTGAGACGCCAGTCTGACATGATCCGAGAGGGTTCATGCGCAGGTTTAGTACTGATTCTGAGCTGTGAAAGTAATTTTTTTAAAATGAAATACCCACTCACGGTTATTTCGGCTCCACCCTGGATTCGACCCCAGTTGGGTATGATGGGTTGGGTAACGTTGTGTTTTTAATAACTTTTGTCCAGGTCTATATCCCCCGTAAGAGGGTTGATGTTAATAAGCGGGAAGTTGATAATTTAAAATAAATCGTTTCTATGATATGCTTGATAAAGGGTTATGCGCATACCCTACATTAGAGTCTATAGGTTGAAACGCAAGCAGAAGAAAAATCAACTTATTATAGTACAATAATGAGGTTCCGAAACAGATGACGGTGACTTGTAATCAACGGCTAGGCTGTATCGTCTGCCGGATTTCGCAGAATTAGTCACTGGTGTTCAAAATGCTGACTTACCAAGTCCAGTCGAGGCAGCCAATCGATAAAATATAATGTCGAATATGCCAAAATTGCCGATGAACAGGTTAACCCGTCGGTATTTTAATTAACAGCGAACTTTGCTCAGTTTAGAAATTAATAACGTCAAAAATTTGCTAAAAGCCAGCTTTGTTCCTGCGATGCTGTTGTTACAAGTTTTAGTCGAGTATTTGCGATGAGTTTCCATTTGCTGGTATTTTGTTGTGGTTTGCTTTGTGAGAGGTTTTATTGGAATGAGATTTTGAAATGTAACTACACGAATTAGGACGTTAAGTAATCACTTGACATTCTATGACAGAGCGACTGTCTCAATGGCGCAGTTGTAATGCATACGCGGTACCAGTATAACTATAGCTCCACTACACACAAAAAAACGTCTCGACTCGATATAAATAGTACATCACCCAAAAAATTGCTTTGTTACTATTAATCGTTGGAAATCTTTGAGGTAGTTCTTTGTTTACAATGGTCTACCAAGGGCTGGTAATGGTGATGTTGAGAATAATAATGAAAGTCGGCCTTGTCTATAGGACTCACATTACGACAACGTTAATATTTTTTTATTGCTTTGAATAACCAGACGAGCTTGTCGTTCTCCTAATGGTAAGGGATACGGCGCCCATGACCAGTAGAAGCACTATCCAACACCCTTAATTATAAAGTATTGTTTGGTATTCTACTGCGCTCGCCATTCTGAGACATGAGATTGTAAGTCTTATTATATCCAGTAGTTACACTGTCTACAATGTCCTTCAAACCGGAGCAAACAGTGACTACATACTACTGCTTGGCAGCAAAAATGGATATTTAGTGGTACCTATCCAGGCGGACTCTCACATATGGGAGACCTACCACCGGTAATATTATAATGACTGCTCTGAAGTGCACTTCACAAAAGCTCTATTCCTCTCTGAAATACAAGGCTCATAACTCCAACAAACACTATAATATATGGGGAACGAAAGAATAACTTGTCTAAACGGATAATACTACATCTATCACCGAGGCAAATACACTAGAGTTGGAATCTAATTATCACTCGGGCGTAGTCGGCGGATTCCGCCGGTTTCAGCAATTATTTATATTCATAGAACCACTTTGCACCATTATGTGTTGCGGTTTGGAACTTTCGTACTGAATGCCAACTTTGGAATTAGTGGCTTGAGTTTGGAATTTTAAATTATATTTTATGTTTTTATTTTGTGTCTTAGTTGCTTATTAATATTTATTTTAGTGCGGTGTGGAATTATAAACTTGATTATTTTTGGGTTTGGGCGTTGCATTCATTTGTAGCTGATACTTAAATGTGGCTTTTGTTTGAAATTAAGTTTGAGTAGTGTGATTGTATTAATCGTAATAGAACAAATAGTTACAGCTAGAACGGTATCAACTGCCTACTTAATATCTCTGCTTTTATTTGGATATCCCTTATTGTTTTCCTTCAATGGTATAAGAATCAGTATTGATCGTGTGGGCACGTCTCACGACTCTGCCGAGTGGCACACTCCAGACGTGCGACGTCAACATGCTGAATGCGTGTTTTATGCTACGTATGCACTGGGAGCTCTTACACAAAAATCTAAGAGGTCGGTGGATGTATATCGAATATATTTTGTACCCAAATTGATTGCAAAGGTATATAGTAAATTCTCGGTTTAATGGCCGGGTCCAATGAGTCATATTGGTTTAGGTAGGTCCTGGAAGGCAGGCCGGTATCAATTTGACGAGGGTCACTCAACGTAGCGTGTCTCCTTGGACATTATAATATGAACTCTAGATACTGTTAAAACCAATATAGTTACTTTACACTACTAAGGTTTATGAAATATTCACTAGATTATTGCTGCGTTTTAAAAATAGTCGTTAAAATGCCAAGTTATTCACTCATAGATAGCAGTATCGCTACATTCTTCACATACCTAACCACAAGCTGTCTTGATTAATTTTATTATTTACTAGGTGTTATTTGCGGCTTCTCGCGCGTGAAAAGCCTTTCTTGGTACAAGAGCCCCTACACAACTATGCAACGTCAGTGCCATCTATTTAAAAAGGAGATTTTTTCTCATGAGAGTTAATTATCGGAATAAAAAGTAGTGTGTTAATTCAGGATATGGTCTATACTTGTGCAAAATTTTACCCAAATCCGTTCAATTGTTTCTACGTTTACTTTTAACAAACCTCCAAACATTTTCACGAACTTTCACATTTATAATATAAGTAAGATAAGATTTATGACGTTAGAAGTCATGTTAAAGATGCTCTTATAGGGAGCTTAGGCTTATCCAATTTTCAAACAAAGTAAATGACCTATCTACCAGATAATAGATTGTAATGTGTAGTCGGTCTGAAAAAAAATCCTGGCTTCATCTATTTCTACAACAAACTTACGAGACTTTGAATCT
Organism: Manduca sexta; assembly: GCF_014839805.1. Lineage (NCBI taxonomy): Eukaryota > Metazoa > Arthropoda > Insecta > Lepidoptera > Sphingidae > Manduca > Manduca sexta. Next base: position 16,783,497 of record NC_051139.1, read on the forward strand.
GATATATTTAATACTACAGTATTCGATTGTTTTTTATTGACTGGAAAGCTAAAACTAACTAACTAAAACTACTATAGGTATAAGCGTGCCCGCATTCAACATTCACACACGCAGCGGGTCTCGACTCTCGAGGCACGGGGCAACGACCCGACACTCAATGTTAGACAAAATATATGTCAAACAGATTCTGCATCCTCGAATTATTTATGTGTACTGTTCTAATGTTTTTCTACTATCTCGAGTTACCTCAGAAGTTGTCGAAATAGAAAATTGTTTACATTCTGGTAAAGAAAAACTCAATATTTGTGTTAATTCTTTCAATTAATGTCATCATGTTGAACGAATTGATAAAGGTCGCAGGAACACGGATGCAGGCCGCTTTCGACAGGTCCGTGTGGAAAGTTTAAGGAAGGCCTATGTTCAGCAATGGACTTTATGTGGCTGATGATGATGATGATGATGAATGTCATCATAGATGGGACGGTGTGATGGAGTACTAACCCTGTCACAAAATAAACCGATGTGTATTGGCTTCCTTATTCTTTCCTTAAGAAAACCAACGCATCGATGATTTTTTTTATTCTGGGTGTTTAATGTGAATAGTTGATGTATATCACTTAAAATTTGCTGACCCATTTGCTTGACTACCGGCCTAACTATATCTTTTTAAAAAAATGTTTGGTCTTGTTCCATAAGAAAAAAAAACAGAACAAAATACAGGCAAACTTATGTACTATAAAGAACATATTCACTTAACTATGAACTATAAGATACCCCGCCTGGTCTATCTGAACGCCATAAACTCAAAAACTACCGAACGGATTTAGATGAAATGGTATGGAGATAGTTTGTAACCCTGAAAAGAACATAGGCTATTTTTATATTGATAAAATAAATAGGGCGACTTTATACTGGAAAAACTTTTTTACGCTGGTTAAGCCGCGAGCGAAAGCAAGTATTTTACAATTCATTTTTCTTCTTTAAATATTATGAATAGGTAAAGCTGACAAGAATGTTTCCGAAAATTAAAACTAAACTCTATTTAGTTTAAAAGTACAGTAAAGTTAAATAGTAGAATCTATTTGCATATTGAGAAAAAAGATATTAATTTTGGAAATTGTGTTATAAAAAGACACACTTCTTTCTCCGCTTCCTGGTATAACATATTATTAGCTAGAGTCCTCTTCTAATGAATATATACGAAATAAACACCAAAAATGTATGAATAAGAAAGTAATTTAAGTTTTCCTGTTAACGTATATAGTCATTTAGGGCTTACGGTGAAATACATAATTTCATAAAACTAGTACAGAATTACACTACCATCAATATTTGCTCCAATGTATGTGACAAACACACAACTGTTTGATCGGGTTTTAGACTCGATCCTTCGGGATATTCACATGGCAATAATTACAAACTCTATTCTATTGATAAGTTAGTGTGTTTACTTCGTAGTTTCCGAGATTAGTTCTGCTTTGATTGACTTCAAAACCTCAGTGTCGAAGTTTTCGCGCTACATAATTTGTTGAAAGTTAATATATGTAAATTGAGTGCAATTGGTAAAGGTAAGACAACATATAGATGATACGTTAAAGTGACTAAATTGTATAGATGTTGTATCAGCATTAAGCTGAATGAGAAGCCTATTTATTCTGCCAGTAATTGAGATGGCAGCAAAAATAGTGGTGCTGCGCTATATCCTGGTTAATTAGATTATCCTATTGTTCTTGCTGCTGTTTATCAAACAAGAAAATATATTTATAATTCACGTAGATGTATGAAACCTAGATAGGAAGACAGTTCATTTACCGTACATTCCAGATAAGTAATAACAAAATTGGCCGCCTTTGATTTACTGCCCTGTCGGTTACCACGACAGCATTGTTGGCACATTAATTTAATTGCATTTATTTTTTTATAACTGCATTTTGTGTCAATAATAAAATATTTTCTTTCTTTATGTTTAGGTAAGTGGAGGCTAAGTATTTTGGGCAATATCGAATAATTATTTTACGTATTAATTTTTTTACTTCACGATATAACCACGTATAGCGGAGTCTGAAACTAAACTTGCTAAAACTGTAACAAGCCTCAGTATTAAAAAAAACATCGGCCGCGCCAAGATTGCGCCTTCAAAAAACACAATATTTTTTATTAGTTCTCGTAAAAAGTTCGTATGAACGAGGCTCTGGAATTGAATCGGCGAAGATTATGGCCGCTCGTTACAGGTTGTCGCCATTGCTACTAACAAGCAAATTGGGAGCTTATTTTGACAGTGTAGAGTTAATTTTTGTTTATATTTATGGTGTTTATGAGCACTTTGTTATTTTAATTAAATTTTTGCGAAACTGATGGAATTGTCGCATAAATTAATGTTTATTTTCTGTTTACCCTACGTTTCCTATGTTGTTATAGAAATTCCTAAGTTTTTGTATTATTTGCTACTTTTGCTTGCCTATCCGCCACTAAATACGTTCTTGAGATAAGAAATAGCCTGTGGTATTCACTATTCAGGGATAATATATTCAAATCGGATAAAGTTAGCGATTTTGTATCAAACATGAAAACCTTTAATCATCTTGACCTCATTTCGCATTTATACCTAAAACTAGTATTTGACTGCGTCAGTAGCGTACTTGTATTACGGTATAACTGCAGTGTTGAGATCTCGGGTTCGATCCCCGGGTCGCATAGTGATTTTGGGTTTTTTACGCAGTTTAAATTTCGAGTCAAGAATTTGTGCCCGATAGGCTGATAGGCTCTTCCTTAAGTTTTCTTCTTAAATTGGGTGCACCGGTTATGTCTCTGCCTACCTCTTCGGGGACAAAAGGCGTGTGTGTGTAACCAATATAATACCTAAGTTAATGTCAAATGATAGCATACATTTGTCTCGTCTTCAATACGTGCTGCATTCCCGCCCATCTACTGTATATCACCTACCCTATATTACATCAATTTGCACTTATCTGTCTCTCTCACATGTCGGTAAATGTAATTTGTTGTCTCGTTCCCGAGAGGCAATTTTTCACGTCTCCTTAGCGTTCGAGTATTGTTCTAACCTTTCGACCTGGCGTTACGTAAGCCACAAATGTGTTAATACTTTGTAACACATTTGTTACGATTATTTAGACGTAGTGTCTGAGCGACTTCTTTATTGCATAAAATGAAGTACTTTTTTATCACGTAGGCGAACGATGTTGCACTTATGAAACGCCAAAACAATTTATAAGGATAAATCTACTTCTCAATAACACTTAAGATCATTAAAATTAAACTATTTTTCGGATTTTATCGCGGTTTTTGCAGCCTGCGCGGTCACGGGGGGGACTGAGCTGTTGTTCATCCGCATAGTCAAAATTACAATATCTACCTACATAATATCTGTTCACAATATCTATCTGTCTGCGTAGATCGGACCGCCAACAGCTAAAAATTAAAATAGTTGTAATTTGTAAAAGATCATCCGAATAATAGTTTCATTTTAATGTCTAACATTCGCGTAAACATAAAACATTAAACACTTAATACTACTTTTACAACTATGGACATTTTAAGGGATAAAATTCATCATTATTTTTTTGTTCCTTTATCACCCAGTCCGTAATTAACACAACTGTCGGCATCACGTGCCGAAGATTCTAAGAAAGTCGGCTGTAGTTAACATATAACTATTCATCTATGCAAATAACTCGCGGGATAATTTCTCCTCTATAAAATAATATTATGATAATTTGAAACTGCACTCCATGTTCCAAAAGCCACGCCATGGCTTTGAGGTCACGTTAAGCTGTAGACGCTAAATTGGAAAGGTAACTAAGTATTAGTTAAGCCAAATTAGTTGGTCTACGGACGGCTTTAGTTTTTATAAGTTTGACACTATCAAAATAAGTGGGTAGGAAAGTTGATGATTTGTTAGTTCGATCAAACAATTACGTCGACTCATTGGTTTAGTAGTATTTCCGATTTTTCTTAAGTAAATAAAAAATAAAAATGCTTTATTCATCACGTAAGCGAACATAGTTGCACTTATGATAAGTAAAGGTACATGAGAATATTTAATTATTACTTAATTAAATTAGCTTATATAAACAAAGACAATTTATATTGAAAATAAAATAAATGAAAAATATACTTAGTAAACAAAGAAGCCAGCTCGGGCTGGCAGGGATGAAGAAATAAAATGATGTATATATGTAGGATGAACGGAACGTAATATGTGCGTGAAACGGAATGTGTAATGTGTGAGCGAGAAGGAGGATGTTTTTGAAAATGGGAGTAGTTACAAGTATGGAGAATTAAGACGCAAGGAAAAAGACGTGTAATGTAAAATAGTATAAAACAAGTACAAAGTGAAGAAAAATCTTTTATTTACAATATCCCACATATATGTATTTTTAAATAAGCAATAAGGGAGAAACGCGTCGCGATCCTCACCGGTAAGGACAATAAAAGCCCTAACCTAGCTAACCTACCAGCCTTTCACTAACTACCTAAGCGATGACTACCTGAAGAAGAAAGGCAGAAAGAAACTCCGGGCTTTATTTTTTGTCATCAATTGTCCATTCTTTTATAATATTGTTATTAATTATATAATTTTTGAATAAGTCTTTTCTATACAAAGTCTGATTAATTATATAACCTAATACACGCACATCACCGTAAAAGTGCGGAGAAAATCCACATAAAAGTATTTAACAATAACTAAAAATTAACGAAAAAAAAAACAATAATACTAAAAAAATTATAAAACCTATGAAACAGTGTACAGCGTGCATACGCCTACATTTACAAACATAATATTTTCATTACATATTTTGACATAGATCTCGGTCAATATAATTTAGATTATAAATTTTAAGGCTGGTGCAACAAAATGATCGGTCGGTCGTCTATTATAAATTGGTAATTCAATGAGTCAATGATTCAAATGAAAGGGAAGCATGCCTCTTGGCCGATGGTAAGTGATACAACCGCCCATAAACAGTATCAACGTAATAGTAGTAGTAGTACAGAACTGTGAATTACAAAGCACTGGGTGCTACTTCACTGAGTTCGTCACCCTGATACATAAGTTGTTAAGTCTCATTATGTCTAGTAATAACGCTGGCTACAATATCCTTTAAACCGGAACACAACAGTGCATGGCCACTGCTGCTTGGCGGTAGAAATAGACATTGCGGTGGTACCTACCCAGACAATCCCACGCTTACGAGAGACCTACCACTAGTGCCGTGAATAGTAACTTTAAAAGTTTTCGGTTCGGTTATTATAGCAAAATAAAGTATGTATGACTATTTAACATTTTAGTTGGCAGTTATTCGGTATTGGAATGTGAGGCCTGTATAATGATCACGACGCATTTTACCGCACCGTAGACTGGATATAATTTAACTCAGACTTTATACATACTACTTTAGGTAACCTATCATAATAATTATACAGGGTTATTTTGACGTTTTTGCGTTAATAAATGAAACAGCATACTCGTCTTTATTTCTACTATCATTTTGGCCAAAAATCTTAGAATTTCTTATTTTTCATAATTTTGTAATTTATTATTTGTTCGCGTAACTTATTGTAAAGTGTTATTTTCAACAAAATAATTACATTATTTCATTTAGTAACGCAATTTCAAAATGACCCTGCCGCAAAGTCGCGGCCTTATTCAAATTCTGTCCGGTCAGCTATAACAAAATTTCAATGTAAGTCACTGAATGATATGTCGTACGTTTTTATTCAATATCTTTTTATTCTGTAGTGAAACAGATTTTTTGGGTGAAAGGCTAAGGTCATAAGGCAGACGATGCGTCTCACGTTCCAATGCCAGAATCGAACCCGTATTGTATTTCAAAATACGGACAATAGCGCTATCAGTGAACTCTTCCACACCGCTTGATCTTTAGAAAACACAGAACTGGATTGTTTATGCATAGGTAATTGGACATGAAGTAAATTAGTTGAAATTAAGTACTGTATTATTTGGCCGACGATTATGGTGACCATCGCCGCCCATAAGCATTAAAAACGATAAACTCTAAATAACTATTTCTCAAAATAAATGTACGCAACGATATAGTTTTTATGACATATTATTACGTTTCTTTCTCCAATCTGTTTTTGTGTTTGCTTAATACATCCATATGCTATTTGATAGAATTAATGTATTAAGATAAAAAAAATGAGAGAGAAAATTTCGTGACAACATTTCGTTGGTATTTTTCCTTATGTACATTTATTTTGAGAAATACTCAAATATGCCCACGGTCTTCAAGAAGGCTTTTTTTTCGAAAAGAACAGGGCATTTGTTGGTTTTCCGTATATGAGAATTAGCTGTTTATAGTGAGAAAAATATAAAAACCCACCACTGCAGGCGAATTTATGCTTGACCGTAGCATAATCATTATTCATGATATAAGCCGTGATATAATACCTGTCGGAGTGAAATTGTTTACTTGGTCCTTTTCTAATACTTCCTCGATGTAATAATAGATGGCGCCACTATCGCTCCGGAAATTCACCAGTGCTGCGGCGACATACCTTATATTACAAGGTATTAGAGGCGGCCTTAGGTGGAGGCGAACCGGGCAATTGCCCGGGTCTTCGTGCATGCCTTGGAGGACCTTTATTTTAAGATCTTACCGATAACACTGTTGAAACCGCGAATTTTTTTTTGTCCGCCTGGAGCCTCGCGTCGTTTAGGGGCGCCAGTGCTAGGCACTATAGACAATATTTTGTGCGATGTGCAAAATGCTGATGAGGCCTTGCATATCTATATTGTATAATTAATATGTTTTAAACTTAATTATTAATTAAAAATATTGTAGTGTTTTTATAAAACTCCTAAGAGAGTAAAATATTTCGACAATTTTATGACAATCATAATAATATTTAACAACAGTTCTTATTTCTAACTATTGGTATTTCTATGATATTCTTTAATCAATCATCACTGATGAAATTCAATGACATAGGAAGCCTTAATTCGCGTTGATCTAAAAAGCAATTATCTTTAGTGGATTTCTTTGTGTTTACCTTCCTTCAAAGACTTTTTTCATGTAAATGTAAATACAAATAGCTTAGTAAATTGGTATGTGGTTGGAAATTTGAACCATGACTAGTTTCTTATTTATCTATCTGCCGCGCCACGTATTATTATATTATTGTTATTAGATATTTATTTATGACAAAAGAATAAACTGTATAAGTAAACTTAAAAAAATCTTTAAACAAAACCGTCAAAATTGTATTAAATTTAGGCTTCCCATAATTCGAATACTAGGCCTTCCACATCAAGTAGTCGTAATCATTCTTGCAATAAAAGAAGTAAAGCAAGCTTAAAAATTCAAAACATCTTATCCATTCACCCTTAAAAGTTAAAGTATCTTGAATCGATATTCTATATAGGCACAATGTTATCTCGTCTTAGACGAGTCGTCTATACTTTACTCACTTAAAAAACTAAAACTTTGTATTAGAAAATTCTTTACACTTTTTTTTAAATAGAAAATAGTTGTAAAGTCATAAAAGCTGAAACATTTTAGCATTGTAGTAAAGTTAGTCTGGATTTAACAAAGGATTAAATCTGAAATAAAAACAATACTTTCACAATCTGTCGTGTGGAATGTCTGATGTGTAATGGTAAGTTTAGTTTAGTTCTTGCAGCAATATATTGCGTAAGAACCAGATGCGTTTATATTAGCGGCAATATTTCAATAGTTTTATACATAAGCGGCTCGCCGCAAGTCCTGCAAACTTCAACACTTGCAGGTCACCTTGCTGTGATAGTTTATATTGTAAAAATGGCTTACGGATAATGAACTAATGCAAGTATTCTTGCTAAGGCAGACTCGCGTCAGAGTGCAAAATAGTAACAACTGCCACCACTCTATCTATGATATCGACCACTTTTGTGTTCTGGTTTGAAGAAAATTGTAGCCACTATAAATATAGGACATTATGAGGCTCAACATCTCATGTTGCAGCGTGACTATAAGTAGTATTTTGGAAGGAAACATTCGCAGTAGTGTACTTGTTATGGTTGTCTTTCCTCTTCTCATATATAACTCTTATCCCAATTAATTGTGAGAACGGTGGAACAAACATTTCCAGAATGTCGCAGAAAAGATTTGATGTCGTTTTGATGACCAATTAAACTAGCTGTTTATTATTAACATCCTCAGGAGATCCAGAAGCGAATAACTTTCCGGTGCACAGTTGTACTTATTACAATGAATCCAAGGGGGCGATAAATTCATTTTAGCCATTCTTTATTCACACACAATCACGCTTTTAGGGGATGAGAGAGGTGCGTATAGTGCACACACTTCGTTTTGTGTGTGCCATACCATAACATCACTGGGGTCGAACTTATCACCATGTCAGAGACAAAAAATCCAGATTGATTTTGAGAAGAAAAATTTATTATTCGTTATTATACAAAAAATAAATCAAAACTCTAAAAAAAATAACATTAAAAACAAAAGCGAAATCCAAGCAATCACAAACATCTGTCTGGCTAGACAGCCCCGGTGTAATTACTGTTGGGTCACTCGACTTAATCTAATCTCTAGTATAATTGGTAACCGCAAGGCAGGGGAACTTTAATTATGTTTTTGTAATGGGCGACCGCGGGCGCCAGGTGGGCGACAGGTAAAAGTGATGAGAGGTGACAGGAATTACTTAGTAGGGCAGGTTTATGGGGTTATTTGAATGTAAGGCATTATGTATTCAGGGATATGCTTATGGAAATTATTATTGAAGATTAACTATTGTTCGGAGTCTATGCAGCGATAAAAGTAACCAAATTAACATAAGCATAGCATATGAACATAGTGAGGCTTACAATCGTTCAAACAAATGGTCTAGTCTGTTGAATTGCATACTTAGTTCTATCTAGTGGCAGGAAATTACCTGAGAGAATTATAAATTAAAAAATATTCATTTATATTATCTATAATCTATATCACTAACCTTTGGTCTAGCTTATATGAAAAATAACCTAAAAAGTACGTGAGTCATCTTTACAGAGAAGATAAACATTTTTTGTTCATTATACACCTTCCGATTTCAGAATGCAACTGTAAAGAGCTAACGAAGTCAGTAAGGTCAGCAACCATCAGTGGGCGAGTTTCGTAGATCCCCGCTGTCGCTTGTGTCCTATGCCATCACAACTTTGTTTACTTCCAAAAAGGGTTTTGCTTTTTCAATTTGTAAACCGCTGGACGTCAAGGTGAGATGAGCAAAGGAGTTATTTAGGCCGCAACTTGTGTCAGCTTTGTGAAATAACGCGCGAATTAGTTTCATTGTGGTTTCCTTTTATTGTCTGTCATAAATTGTTTTGTTTTCTTTAATGCTGTTTCGTATGAATTTGTATTTCAAATATGTAAAATGAAGGTACTTCTATATTAACATTATTAAGTTTTTGTTAAATTATTATGTTTTATGATAAGTTTTACGTAATGGCACTCAAAAATTAGGAACGTGGGTGGTTCACTTGTTTTCAGCTGTTTTTTGTAATTTCTTCACTTGATCGATACAATACAGCACGATATACTTTTCTCTGATCTGGCTTGTTAAACTTCATGTTTTCTTCGTCAAAGAATGCGGCAAGCGACGAACTATAGGCAGTGCTACGAAGCGCATCGTGGGCGGCGTGGAGGCGTCTCCCGGCGACTGGCCGTTCCTTGCAGCCATCCTGGGCGGTCCTGAGGAGGTGTTCTACTGCGCTGGAGTGCTTATAGCCGATCAGTGGGTGCTGACAGCTTCGCATTGTGTTGGAAAGTGAGTAGAAAATGTTTCTTTTTTTTTGATCATTTTTGATGTTCGGAATTACTATAGGTATTTGATTAAAAGACATAATTCACACAAGGTCGTTGATATTGTGGATGATCTTGCAGTAGCACTAATAGCTTTGCCAGCAATATGCTCCCAGTAAACAAGTGTATAATAGTGGACTTCCTTAAAGTCCTGAATCAAAGGCCACATGTGACCCGTTGTGTGTTCGCAGCCACTCCGACGTGAACGGTTGGACGATCCAGCTCGGCATCACGCGGCGCCGCTCGCACGCGTACTACGGACAGAAGGTGAAGGTGCGGCGCGTGGTGCCGCACCCGCACTACAACGTCGGCGTCGCGCACGACAACGACATCGCGCTCTTCCAGGTACCGCACTAGTACAGTACCTGCAGCTTTGAATGACGAGACGAGCTTGCCCTTCGCCTGATGGGAAGCGACACGACCGCCCATTAACAGTAGTAACATCATCCAACACCTTGAATTATAAAGTATTGATTGGTATTCCACTGCTATCGCCATGTTAGGTCTTATTATATCCAGTAGGTACACTGGCTACAATGTAAAGGTGTACCTAACTTAGTTTCTAACAAATAGTCTTAAAACACTTGAGAAATGTGAATTCATATGAATAATAATGTCATCAGTGTTTCTCTCTAGTTTTGGCGCTATTAGCTGAGTGTGAACAAGTTTAAAATTATGGTCAATAAATATTATCTTTAGTTGTTGATGTGACATATTTAGAGTCCTGCTTTTTTAACGAATTTAATTATTTTCTTTATGTGTTTTGTATGTTAAGGCATCATCATCGTACCATCTTTGACGATGACAATCTTTTCCAGTTGGCAGTACGTGTGAGATATCACGAGCAGTTGTCTCCGGTGTGTCTGCCGCCTGCGAACCGACCGCTACCGGCAGGGACCCTGTGTACAGTCATCGGCTGGGGCAAGAGAGACGATAAAGACAGTAAGTGGAACCTGTGTGACGTGCTGCGAGTGGGTTATATAACACGCATTGAGCGGAATCAAAAAAGGATTAGTTCAAATTCCTGGAAATATTAGAAGTAATACGCATTGGAACTCGTATTATCGCTGATTAGTTGAAAATATTCCTTTCTTTAGAAGTCCTTAAAAGCTTTGTGCTAGTCCGTCAGGTTCTGTTAGTGCCCGACTAATCCAGAAATGGAACTAAATTTGCCTTATTCTAAAAGTAAACGCTTTGGTTATTCAGTGCAGACTAATTATTTATTTCCACCCACATGCTCGTTACATTTAATACATTACATATTGTCATGACACAGATGTCGCTATTAAGTATTTGTACATTTTGATACAATAACGCAACAATTCTTATATCCCAATACAACTACAGATAGAATTAGAATAAACTATTTATTTCTTAGCTACCATACTGTACATTATAATCTATTGGCAGTGGTAATTAAACAGAGCATAATACAATAATTGTTAAATATATTTTATGCTTTAGTGGTACCACTACCGCCACCGCTAACATTTGTGTAGTGTGTGTACTTAGTATATAAGATATGTAATGTATAGTATTATGAGTGCAGTCTAATACAGAACCTGAAACCATTAACACGTCTCAACATATATTCATCCTTCCGTTACATTTGGACTGCAAACTAAAGTGTTATTTGGTGGTACAGTGTCCGAGTACGAGCCGGCGGTGAACGAGGTGGAGGTGCCGGTGCTGCACCGCGACCTCTGCAACCAGTGGCTCGAGCACCGCGACCTCAACGTCACCGAGGGCATGGTCTGCGCCGGATACCCCGAGGGCGGCAAGGACGCTTGCCAGGTCAGCTCACCGTCATACCTCGCATTCAGAGACAGCCACTACACAAGGTTTCCTTCACACACACGTCACACCTTTATCCCCGAAGCGGTAGGTAGACGTGTAATGAAGGCTCCCACTTTACGCCCAGTGTATTCAATCCCATGATGTGACGGGGGCAAGCATATTTCTATATCAGGCATAAATTTCATGTTCCGGTCTCATGTTTGGCAGAAAAATATTACTGCCCGATCCGGAATTTTAATCACGGACCTCAGAGTGTTATCGTACCGAGACCGCAATAAAACCACACATAGTTTTGCCACTTCGTGCTTTAGTAATCTCCGATGGAAAGATAAGGAATTATAAGTTATAGGTGTATGTCTGACTGTGGCATCATAATTCCTAAATGAGTGGAACGGTTTTGATGTGGCTTTTTTGTGTAAAAGATATCACAGGCTTTGTAGGTAGGTACTTATGCTTTGCTACCAAAAACTTTTAAGGATAATTGTTAACTTAACTAATAGGTTCTCGTATGCCCAAGTCACCTGATTTGATACTGTCGCGTTCTGGTATGAAGAATATTATAACTAATGTCTCAGGAAGAGGACCGTAATTCCTTGCAGAGCTAAGAATGTTGAATGATGTATTTACTTATTGGGCAGACGCGTCGTAGCGTTGGCGGTCAGGCGATGCACTCTTTATCCCACTGTACTTAAAAATTAATCTTACAACTTAAACATTACATATTAACTTACACAAGAGCCCAAACATTCTATTCAACTGAACAAAACCAAGACGACTCACAATATAAATGATATTACGCGCTCACCGTCGATCCGCCATAATTTTTCCAACATAATTGAAAACAGTACTCGTGGGAAGCATCCAATTGTTTAGCAAACAAATATCTTCGCCAATAACCAAATCCAATATCGCGGCTCGCGCCGGTCCCCGCCGGTATTCCGGTACTCGCCGCGCCGGTATTCTCCGATCCAATAAGCTTGTAAACAATCGTGTTTTCGCCATTCGTGTCGGTTTTAATGTATTATTGAGTTGTCGAGTGGATCGTTTCGAATTCGACGATCTCCGACGATGGAATGTGCGTGTTCATTTCGATTTGTGTTAGGATATTTCGAATAACGTTTGTTGTGTAGTAATAAAGATGACTGAATGCATGGAAGTAAGGCCAAATACGAATGATGGCCACAATGCACTACCTACAATATCTTGTATATCAAACGTTTGGATTGATACAAAAATTTAAGGGCAATCAATTTTATCAGACGATAGACCGGCTCGTCATGTTATGGAATTTAATATTAGATAATGCTGTTTCCCTTATGACGGCAAGCCACTTGCATATTTGAGAGCTTTTGTTCTCAAGTGGTAGGGCAGAAGCCTTCTCATCCTAGTCTTACAATTATTTAATTGGTATTCAGCATCCAGCGTAGTTGACTAAGGCCTAAACCGTTTCAGTAGTAGACTCAACAGTGGGCAGTGCATAACATAGGGCTGGTATTGCTTTTATATTTGGCATCGAATTCATAATGTTTAATAATTCCAGGGCGACTCCGGTGGGCCGCTCCTGTGCAAGGACCCTGACGACCCTTCCCGGTGGTACGTGGGGGGCATCGTGTCCTGGGGGATCAAGTGTGCCCACCCGCGCCTGCCAGGAGTCTACGCGTACGTCTCCAAGTACATTCCCTGGATACAGAAGCACATCGCTCTCTACAACGACGAGAACGCCAAGTCGGAAGACATTTGAAGAGACACGTCGATCCTTTTGATGCCATTTTGTATTTTGAGAAGATTTTATACATTTGATACGTCTATGCTTATTGTTAAGATCGAAAATTAAATTGAATTGTTATTTTCTTGAAAAAATTCTAAAAATCAGTTTGATATGATTATGTTAATGATCACTAAATTAATAAATTTTATGACTATAATTATTATGCCAGGAAGATTATTTTTAAAAATATCGAAATGGTGTCAAAAATGTATGTTAGAAACTAAGGAATATATTGACTTTATAAAATCGTGTCAATAATAAACGGATATGTGACTATTTTACGGAATTATGACAATAAATATATGAAAATGTGACAATAAATAAATATTGAGACAATAATTACGATAATGACTAGATATGTAAAGGAAAGAGACAGCAAGGTGTATACATTATTAGATAATTTAAGCGAGTTTTTTACGGGGCGGGATGCTGATCTCTCCTTTATTCAAGATATTTAGGTGACATATCATTCGTATATCACGTATGATGGAACTGTGATACTTTGATATCCTTTTGAGAAATTTAAAAGTATCAAACTGACAATGACAATAATAAATATGGCGGAGCGGCAAAAATATATGAAAAAAAGTTTTTTAAAAGGAAAAAAAATACGGCTTGTAACTATGTAGGGTTGTAAAGCTTTAGCAAGACTTTTAGGGTTTTTTCTTACACGTGTACCGTTCGATTTGTTTTGACATTGTGTTTAGGTGTTAGACGTTTCTTTGATGTTTGGTGTGCGTAGTGGTAGGTAAAAGTGCTTTTATAGACATATTATTAACTACGGAGGTAATAGATACAATTACTTTACGTTTTTAAAAAATAGACCGGAAGCTGATTATAACGCTAATATAATGAAATATAACATTTTGGAACATATTTTTTTATACGTGATTAAGTAAATGTTTGTATTAATCCTATAAAATGAAAATAAGTATTAAATCAAATCATATTTTATTATTATCTAGAAAACGTCTACTTAAGTATTCGAATGTTGGAACATTCCAGTAAATTTTCTAAATACGTAAAATAATGGTATCGGTTACTAATAAAATTAGGAATAGTGTTTGTTTGTACGCACTCTAGTCTATGTAAAAGTGGATGAATACTAAATACGTCAGTTCCGTTGAAGCTCTTCCTATATAGACGATATGGAAACTTATGACAATAATTATATAATTATCTATGGTAAGCCAGTCTGTTACGTCATCAATCTGTGGTGAACATTTTGACAATATATTGATGTAAGGTCTAAGTCTGATGTTGTGGAGATAGTGTGCGATTCTATAAAAATATATAAATATATAGTATGTAAAATATTAACTTTACTTGGTACGTTAACAAGGTAATATAATAGAAAAATAAAACACATTTTTATTAAATCTACATGTCAATACCAATCAATAGATGACCAAATAAATGTTCTGGTTTCCTTTTTTTTTATTCGATATTTTACAACTGTATTTTGAAGGTATTTATTTTATTAAATATTGATATAAATTACATCATTAAAATTGATATTGAGCATAAAATCGTTGAAAAAGCATTCCAATATGATCATTATTTTTCTTTTATATTATGGCTGCCATAGTTTATTTATCGATAATTTTGCCAATGTCGAAAAATAATAGCAGATACAATAAAAAACGCCATAATAATAATTTGTTCACGTATCTCTGTATCGCTTGGTGTTGCTCACTATCTCCCAAATTTCAACAACTAGGTACAATGTACAGTTAGTGAAATCAATTAAAACCGATTTCTAAATTAGGTTACTATCGTATTTTTATTTTAACTATGAAATTAGTAACATAGCTTTAATAGTTCCTAAGGCATATATTAGTAGATACTAGTAGCTGTACGTGTGGAATATATTTTATAAAAAAATAGTAAAAAAAAATAATTCTTTTTATATGTATTTGGAGGTAGGTAACATAGGTGTTTTAGGATTTTTATTGACGTTTAGAGTTGATAATGCTCAACATATACTTATGTAAGTACTCGAAGGATGGTTGTCTTTTCTCTTATGAATCTCCTTCTAAACTCGAGCTTTCTATTAGTGTTAAATGTTGAATATTATATATACGGAGAAAATATAAGGAAATTATATAGAAATTAATATAACAGAGATATTGTGTTAATATAGAAAAAAATGATTTTTATTTATCGGAGGTAGTGTAATTTCAGGAAGAGGTGTGGAAATAAAGTATTGTAATAAATAGGAAAAATTGTAGATTAATATTAACGAGTTTGCTGATTAACCTATTATTTTTTTTTATAAAACAGACACAATTTTTTCAAGGGAACTTTGTTATGTAGAAATGTTACTGTCTTGTTGTTTTTTTTTCTTAACTTTACAAAAAATATCACACAGGTAACAAACTTGGTCACTTTTAAATATCGTTTACACATATCTCTAGGAGCCGAAGGAGATCAATAGAACGTTTTTATTTTTCAAGTACTAAAGTCTAGTCCTAATTATAGGTAGGTTAGGTTAAGGTATAGAACCACGCTTTAGCGTTCTCATGACTTATGACATTTGTGATCTCACTCTTCCATTGTCAATCCGTAGTGTTCTTGTCAAGCTTGAGTGTTTCTACTTTTTTTTACCCCCTTTTATAATTTTTCCTTAGGGTTTTTCCTCGATGGACTCAAACATAATTAATTTAAAAATCCTAAAAAGATCAGTGGACTAAACATTCGATGTAGTAGATAATGTAAAATAAACTCGTATAAAGTACCATCCATTGTTATAACTTCATTTAGATACGTACTGTACAGAAAACTCAAGGCGTCCAAAATTCTATACGTTTTTTGATTCTTCAAACGTAAAATGTGAGTATCAGGATGTGTTGATTTTCTCGACACCAAAATAATTTCACCGAGTCCCTGTCAATTCTAAAAACCTTAAGGTCGGTTTTTTCAAACACTTCCTAATGCCAATAGTTATAGGTAGTAAATTATTTTGTAAATTATTTAACATTTCTAGCGTGTAGGTACCCCAATTAGTTCCTCTATCATTAGAAGCTTTAGTGACTGGATAGATATGTTCGAAGTATATTAACAGATAATTATAAATAAAAATAAATGCATTGGTATTTGGCTTTATACAGAACATGTGTTACATGTTCAGCAGTTAATGTTTATGATATAGAGATATTTAATCTTAATGTATACTGTCATAGATTATGCAGTTGACATTTTTTATCGTAGGGCAAGTATCGTGTTCAAAGAGTTTCCTTTGAATTGTAGGACATAGAGTATAGCAAGTAATTTGTATAAGATAGCATAACTAACTGTATAGTGACAAAGATATTTTGATATCGTTCTAAATTTCTACACGATCGTGAAGGCTTTTTTATACAAAATATGTTCCTTCGAACTCAGGCATTGTCCAACCAGAGTAGCGAATAATGTTTGGTCCGTGCGAGCTATTTTACTCAATTATATTCATAGGTAGGTACTGTTTAATCGCAAATCTACATATCTTATAGATATACAAATATTTTGTATAAAAATGACACTTTCACATCACATTATGTAAAATCAAGCTTGGACTTTAAAATGCTTTACATATACATATATTTAGTTATATTAATACGGAGCTACGCATATGTTACAGGCTTATAATAATGGTTGTGTACAATTTGTCCGTGACGTCATCAAGTGACGTCACCTAGTCGTAGACTCCTAGTCTGGCATAATCTAGTCAATGTGAACACGATCCATAATAAATGTTAATTGTTGTAGAAAAATATTAACTAGAATTTAATATATGTGTTGTTATATGTTTCCTTAAACATAAAAAAATCTTGTAAAGAAAATTTTATATCTGACATCATTTACTACTTTCAAGGAAAATTGGACTTGCGTCTTTAAACGTTCGTATACAGAAACATAAAGTCAATTTCCAGAATAAAATCAATTATTGTTATCTATTCAAAATTATACATTAAATAAGAATTTTTAAATTAACTTTCGCCAGATATAAATGTCACTTTAGTTTTGCGTCGATGCAAGATAGCCAAGATAAAAGCGGCGATAGCCTAGTTGGGTGTGGAACGGACTGCCGAGACGAATGTCCGCAGGTTCAAACCCCCAAGGGCACACACCTCTGACTTTTCTAAAAAATCATGTGTGTATTCTTTGTGAATTTATCGTTCGCTTTAACGGTGAAGGAAAACATCGTGAGGAAACCTGCACATCTGAGAAGTTGTCTATAGGAATTTCGAAGGTGTGTGAAGTCTACCAATCCGCACTAGGCCAGCGTGGTGGACTAAGGCCTAATCCCTCTCAGTAGTAGAGGAGGCCCGTGCTCAGCAGTGGGCAAATATATAATACAGGGCTGATATTATTATTATTATTATACGACTAAGTTTATAAACACATTACCGAACTATAATCAAAAATATAAGTATATTGAGTTACTGTAAAAATAAAAAATAATATTTATTTAATTTATAATCGCTATCAAATAACAAATCGCTTCTTTAGTTTATGTACTCGAAGGTCTTGGAAAATAAAGTGATTTTTTATATCTGGTAAATAAAAAAATTGAGACAATAAAATGACAATAAACGTCAAATTGGATAACGTAATTTTAACAATGCTATGTGACAATAAGTCATAACTGAAAATTAATGTTTGTATTTTTTCATTACATAGGCTTACAATTAGTAGATTAGACGTTGTCGTTAAGCAGTCTTTGTGTAATAAACGAGCTATTTACGTACATATCTAATCTTCAGAAGGAAAATATTCGTAAATATCTCAACTATATTCTAAAAAAACAAGGGATAATTCCATCTAGCTCGTGTATTACAGTTAACCCTTCCATATATCATTTCTTACACCATGAATTCTAATATAGATTCAAATTTATCCATACCTATTTACTTACTGTTAATATCGATTATATAAAGTTAAAAATATATTAAATTAATTCTTGACCGAAAAAAACGTCACCATGTTGTGGTTAAATATGTGACTTATTTGTTGTGGAGACAATGTTAACATTTTATCGAAATAGCAAAAGTTTCGCTGTGTACGGAAGTATTTTTTTATTTTTCTAGACATACCATTTCTAGCTATGACTATATCTAGTTGTTCCTAGAAATAGGTATATAACGTTTTTTTTATTAATATTAATTTTAAAATTTACATTTTAGAATCTTATATGCTTTAGGTCAAAGTTACCCCAATATTATACTTTACTGTCACTGTGCTGGGTATGGAAGGGTTAAAAACCTAGCATTAAAATGTAGGCACGTAATAAATACGCACAAATACTCCTTACTGTAATGGAAACTATTTTAGATTTTCCGTTTACACTATGTATACAATGACTGTGGCGTATATTAACGTGAATGTTATGTGTTAGATGATGGTGTTGCTTTTGAAGCTTTGATTTTTCGCAGTTTTATGTGGTCCCTATTCTAGTACTGTTGCTGGTCGATGTTAAACTAAGCAAGCCGAAATTTCATACCTGCGCCATATTTCAAAAGGCTCGGCTAGTATGACTTTAGTTTTAATTTGTTCGGTTACATTTTTCACCAACGTAATTTATTTACTGAAATTAGGTCGATGCCTATGTATGTTCTATTTTTTATGTAACTCAGTCTTGTTACAAACTATTTTGTAAAATAACTATAAATTAAATTAGAAACATTTACAATGCTTAAGTATTTTACATTCAAAACACTATTATAAGTAGACTTAATTATAAATTGAAAATGTCATTATTTTTATATCAATAAATACACGTAGAATGTTTTATTTCTAGTCAATATTTAAAGACAAATTAGTAAAATCAGATTGAAAGATGTTTAAATTTTGGCTATGACTTGTACACTTATTATTCTAAATCCCTCTAAAATGCTTTTCAATTAATTTAGGAACCTATGACAATAAATATGTATAATGTATAACATGAAAATTTAGAATTACGATAATTATGAAAGCAACATTCAAAATTAGATTTGATTTATATATATTTTTTGCACCCAAAAATCAATTTTCAAATAAATGTTACATAATGTAATTGAAGCTTACGTTCGCAAATTTTCTGGGGTACATGTTGTAGCCTGAATCCGAAATATCTCCTTTAGATATGCCCATTGCCTTTCATCACACCAAAATCACTGTATTAGATCTATGTAAGAGACTTCATCGAATACTCTTTCGATAGAATGTATTGCTATCAACAGTAAACGAAATTTTCTTAGATCTGTGGGCATATCTAATTAGATACTTTTTTATAGACAGACATTTACGGGTAACTATTTTTTAAATATTTTTGTGATTTTTTTTGGGGTAAAAGTAACCAAATCTTATTTGAATGTATTTACCTCGTTGCATTGATGTATATTGCTTTAATTTATTTATCGTATTTTGTGTCGGAAATGTTTCGCTTATCACCTTTAACTGCGTAATGCGTAGATTTACTTTGTTCCTCAAGCTTGAAAAAAACTTTTAAAAATATTGTTTAGTTTTATTTGTGATATCCCATAAGCATAGCTGTGATAGTTCAAGTCCGTCATCAGATCCAAAGGTAGTATACACGTATTAATAAAACGGGGCATTACAATTTATCATTTTTTTCGCAAATTTTCCCCTTATATCTATTAATTTTAATTGTAAATGTTGACCCATGTTTTTATAAATAACAAGGTGAATCCGTCAAAGTAACGATGGTCGCACGAACGCGGGGGCGCGGTTATATCTTCTCGCACTAATCGTTACCTGCCAGTGGACTCGAGCTTCACGTAAATAAAAAATTGCATTGAAAATGCTATCTTATTTCATTTGTTTTTAATGGTACGTATTAATATTCTAACATATTTCACTGTAGTCATATTTTATATAAACATACACTGATAAAATTTACAGTTCTTTCTGAGATATAAAAAAAAAAACATCGGTCCATGCGCTCCCTTGTATATTAGGTTTTTACAGGGAACTCTTTTACTTTGCACCTTTCGAAATATTGCAATGTGATGTGATCCCGTAATCGGGTTACCGCTTCATCTCTTTCTTTCGTACGCGTAGTAATTCCCGGAGACGTCACATGTATGTATTGCGCCTCTTTTTAGTTAACCTCTTCTACCGAAATTCAAAGGCTTATAACTTGTGGATGTTTTACCGGAATTTAATCATTAATTCTGTGTTCGAATTTATGTTACTTACATTTATACTAGTGTAGAGACCTGAAGAGTTTGAACGCGTTAATCTCAGGAATTACGGAACAGTAAATTTTTTTCACTAATAGGACGCTATATTACTCCTGAATGCTCTGGGAAAATATATATAAAAAAAAATCAGCAGGTAGAGCCGCAGTTAATTATTGATGTTATACTATATAGTATACCACTATTTGTTAAAGCAAAGAACAAAATTGAGTCCTATACCTTATCTACAGGCTGTTGGGTGTTGACGCAAAGTAAAACAATCGTGACTGTATTATTATTTTACTAATGGATACAATATTACATGATCAACAATAGGTATAAATAACTAGGCGTAACTATAGTCCGGCAGAGTGACCGCGGCCCGGCGTCCGAGCCGCGGTGAATTTGGCGGACATACCTAATACGAGACGCGATTCGTTTCCATTTGTTTACACGAGTATACATTTCATTTTGCTTAATTTAGGCCGAACAACATAATATTTAGGTTGAACAAATAATCAAATAATACATTGGTTTCAAGACTGTCTGCAGTATGCGTGGTGTTATCCCTGTTTCGCCAATTACTTACGAGAATAACTTGTATTTACATAGCGCAGACATTATTGCCTGTTTTCATCTACCTTGACTCCTTGAAGAGTGTAGCACCGCATTAATGTGCTATTATTGGGAGTCTCCTTTACGGATGATGTGTGAAAACTGGCACAATCTAATATTAATGGATGGGATTAATTTATGTTTTACATTGTTTGATATATTATTTCTAAAAGGAACTATGAAGCAAGCAATTAAAGTTTAATTTATCGTATTATTTAGCAATGTTTATGCCACTTTAATTTTGGAAGCTTTAACTAAACATATACTCTAAAAATAAATTGATTAATTAGAAATAAATGTGTTTATCTTAAGTTGTTAGATTTAGTACATTGCTCACTTCACAGTGCCATATTTATAGTTATAGACAAAATATTCTAGTTGAAGATCTGATAATGTCTGTCAGCTCTTAGACCATTCATAGATACGAATACAGGAAGAATTTACATGCAATTGTATGTAATGTATACTGCACTGACAACCTATTACAATATTCACAAGTATTCTTGCTTCATTCCTAGGTTAACCATTTCGTCATACTCTTACACGAGTATTATGTCAAACATGTATACAACACAAAACAGATTTGGAAGAAGTGGACAATATTTGTAGATTGTAGAAATACTACAACAATTTATAGCATAAAAATATGAGCAATATTGAATGAATACCCGGTTTCGTATTCTCGGTTACATTTCAACTATATTTTGTTTTCGAAATCGATATTAAGGTGCACAATTTTTGTTAATACAATATAGAATGAATCAATTTACTAAACTGGACTCGAAAAATATTTAGGATACTATAACATAATGCCGATATTACAAGAAACTAAAGGCGGTAATTGTACTAAATTAGTAAATGTACTAATAGGGTCACTATAGAATATCGATATCAGTAAGAAAATGGGAATCATGCCGCATCACACTCAGTCTTCAGTAATTCCTCTAAATTGACAAATCGATTGATACAGTTACGAATAATTGTTACGTTAATTGCATAGGTTTAAATTGTTATAGCATAAAATATGCTAACTCACAAAAAAGGTTTTAAGTGTTCTATCCATATTATAATATAAATTATCTTTGTTAGAATTTCTGTCGACAAAAAAAATATTTTAGACACATTTTATCAAC